>NC_089494.1:125546475-125857519 GCF_036850765.1 Saccopteryx bilineata
TAATAACTACTGAAGCTAGGTATAACCTGGGTACATGCAGATTCATTTTACTACACTCTCTGCCATCTATGTTCTCAATAAAGTTTAAATAAAAATACTAGCACTTTTTCAACAAATAATTATGAACATAATTATTTTGCATGGATATCCACATGCAAAAGAAGGAATCTGGACCCCTACCTCATACCAAACATAAAAATTAGCTCAAAGTGGGTCATAGACCAAAATATTAAGAGTTGAGACTTCTAAAAGAAAATAAATCTTTGTGACATTAGATTAGGCAGTGGTTTCTTAGATACAACATCAAAAGCACCACAAAGCATCTAAAGACAAAACATGTTGAATTTCATCAAAATAACAAACTTGTGCCTCAAAGGGCACCATCACAAAAGTGAAAAGACAACCTGAAGAATGAGACAAAATATTTGCAAATAACATACCTGATGAGACATCCAAAATATTTTTTAAACAATCTTATCACTCATTAACAAAAAAACAACTCAAAAATGAGCAAAAGATTTGAATGGACATCTCCAAAGAAATACACAAATGGCTAATAAATATATGAAAAGATTCTCAACATTTTACTCATCAAGGAAAAGTAAATCAAAACCACAATGAGGGATCATTTCATACCTACTAGGTGGCTACATACTAATCAAAAAGCAAAAACTATTGCTGGAGAGGATATGTGGCAATTGGAATATTCATACATGCACAGCCATTCTGGAAGAAAATTTGGTGGTTCCTCAACATGTTAAACACAGTTACTATATGACCCAACAATACTACTCCTAGACAAGTGAAAACATACATTCACACAAACCTGTAAGTTATGTTCCTAACAGCATTATTCGTAATGGCCAGAAAGTGGAAACAACCCAAAGTTCTATCAACTGATAAATGGATAAACAAAATGTGCTATTATATACAATGGAATATTATTCACAGATATGAAATCTGAAAACACTATGGTAAAAGAAGCTATCCACAAAAGAGTGTACATATTATATGATTCCATGTGTATGAAATATCCAGAATAGGCAAATCTATAGAGAGAAGGTAAAAAGTTGATGCCTGGGGCTGAGGGGATGGGAAAGTGGAGTAGGACTGGTAAGTAACTAATGGGTACAAAGTTTCACTGTGAGTGGTAAAAATGTTTTTAAAATTAAAGTGTCATGATAATACTCTGAATATACTATATAATTTAACAAACCCCATTAAACCATATACTTCAAATTAGTGAATTATATAGTATGTGAATTATACCAATAAAGCTGTTGCCAAAAAACTGATGCCTGGGACCTACTCCAGACCAAATAAATCACAATTCCTAGTTTTTAAAAGCTCCTAGGTGAAGGGGAACATAGTTCCAATTAAAATAATTTAGGTGTCATTCTGATATGAAAAACAATTAGTTTTGTGTTTAATGTTGGTCCTTTTGTGTAAAGTAGAAATGATTCAAGTATGAATTTAAACAAATAACATTTGGCAAGAAATAAAAGATTGAAAAACTAAGTATATCTCTGCCCCCCGAACAAGGATGAAATCTATTGACCTTACCTATTAAGCTCATGAACCATAGAGGTATCTCTGTGGCCTCTCATTACCATTTGCTGTTCTTTAAGCTGTTTAGCTACCTGCCAAGAAAAAAACAACTTTTAAAATCAAACTTGAATATCTCACTGTTCACTATCTACCAGTTTCTGGTTGATGATAAGATACAAGGGCCCTGGCTGTCTGTCTCAGTGGTAGAGTGTTGGCCTGGCATGTGGAAGTCCCAGGTTCAATTCCTGATCAGGGCACACAGGAGAAGCAACCATCTGCTTCTCCCCCTCCCCCCCATTCTTTCTTTCTCTCTCTCTCTCTCTCTCTCTCTCTCTCTCTCTTCCTCTCCTGCAGCCATGGCTTGATTGCTTTGAGTAAGTTGGCCCCAGGCACTCAGGATGGCTCCATGGCCTCACCTCAGGTGCTAAAATAGCTTGGTTGTGAAGCAATGGCCCCAAATGGGCAGAGCATCATCTGGTGGGAGTCCTACTGGGTGGATTCTGGTTGGGGCGTATGCAGGAGTCTCTCTACCTCCCCTCCTCTCACTAAATTAAAAAAAAAAAAAGAGAGAGAGAGATACAAGAACCCTAAAGTAGGCACTATCATATCATTGCTATTAAATCTGAGGAGGCTGATTCTGTGATACTGCACAACCATGTTATCCATACATGAAACCAGTATTTCTCAGTCTTTTATTACAGTCACCTCCCTAGAGAAAAATTAATACTAAGAAATAAGATTTTTGTCAGGTAGTGTTAAGCTTCAGTGGGTCACAAACCATTGTAAAAAATCTATCAATGTTGCACCTACCAGGAACCAATTTTAACCCCCATTAAGAATGTATGAATTAAAGTTTAAATCACAAAAGTGACTAAGAGTATATCAGCTACTGCCTGATCAGGCGGTAGCACAGTGGATAGAACATCAGACTAGGATGCAGAGGACCCAAGTCTGAAACCCCAAGGTCGCCAACGTAAGCATGGGCTTAGCTGGCTTGAGCACAGGCTCACCAACTTGAGCGTGAGCTTGCCCACTTGAGCGCGAGCTCGCTGGCTTGAGCACGGGGTTGCTGGTTTGAGTGTGGGATCATAGACGTGACCCTATGGTCACTGGTTTGAGCCCAAAGGTCACTGGCTTGAAGCCCAAGGTCACTGGCTTAAGCAAGGGGTCACTCGCTCTGCTGTAGCCTACCAGTCAAGGCACATAGGAGAAAGCAATCAATGAACAACAGGAGCTGCAATGAAGACTTGATGCTTCTCATCTCTCTCCCTCCTGCCTGTCTGTCCCCATCTGTCCTTCTCTCTGTCTCTGTCTCTATCACACACACACACAGAGTATGTCAGGTACCATTATAACACCTAAAATTTATAAATTATTTTTATTTTGAATACTTACATCTTTAGCTGAGGAACCAGATACCTCTATCCACGTCTTAGAAAAGAATGCACATGATCCCAGCATGAAGATGATATAAACAACCACATGGACAGGATCCTCAAATATGGCACCCATGGACTCAGGAGGAGAAAGATAGTAACACAGGCCTCCCACTGGGTAGGAGCGAGCAGGTCCACCCCCACTGACATCCTACAGAACAAGAATGAAAAGAACAGACGGCCAACCTAATTTGTGAAGCATAACATTTTTGTCACTTTTCAGACTCCTCAAAAATTATGACTATGGCCTGACCAGGCGGTGGCGCAGTGGATAGAGCATTGGACTGGGATGCAGAGGACCCAGGTTCGAGACCCCAAGGTCGCCAGATTGAGCGCAGGCTCATCTGGTTTGAGCAAAAAGCCCACCAGCTTGAACCTAAGGTTGCTGGCTCCAGCAAGGGGTTACTCGGTCTGCTGAAGGCCCGTGGTCAAGGCACATATGGGAGAGCAATCAATGAACAACTAAGGTGTTGCAACGCGCAATGAAAAACTAATGATTGATGCTTCTCATCTCTCCGTTTCTGTCTGTCTGTCCCTGCCTATCCCTCTCTCTCTCTCTGGAAAAAAAAAATTATGACAATGTTTTAAGCTAAAAGCACCTACAGGTAATGGCTCTAATTACTTAAGGATTTGCTTTGGAATCTAAAATCTTTACTCCTTCAAAATTACACAGTGAGTAGTTCTTACATAAAGATGTGGATATATTATTAACAGAAGAGTGATTTTAAAGAAACATCATAATCTCTGGCCAAATAGCTCAGTTGGTTAGAGCATAGTCCCGAAGAGCAAAGGCGCTGGTTCAATCCCCAAGAATGGAACCTACAGGAACAGCTCAACGTTCCTGTCTCTCTCTACCCGCTCTTCGCCACTCACTGAAATCAGTAAATAAAAATTTTAAACATACCGGAATAGGTGGTGGCTCAGTGGATAAAGCACTGGTCTAGGATTCTGAGAACCTAGGTTCTAAACCCTGAGGTCACCAGTTTGAACACGGGTCCATCGGCTTGAGCACGAGCTCACCAGTTTGAGCACAGGGTCGCTGGTTTGAGCATGGGATCATAGACATGACCCCATGGTTGCTGGCTTGAGCCCAAGGTTGTTAGCTTAAGCAAGGGGTCACTGGCTTGGCTGGAGCCTCTCAGTCAAGACACATATGAGAAAGCAATCAGTGAACAACTAAGGTGCCGCTACTATGAGTCGATGCTTCTTATCTTTCTCCCTTTCTGTCTGTCCCCACTCCCTCTCTCCCACTAAAGGAAAAAATAAAATTTAAAAAACATTATAACACATCTATAAGAATCTTCCTTCCTGCCCTGTAGAAACATGATTACCTTTATAGTCAATCTGTGATTACATTTAGAATATGAAATTTTCTGAATTATACAAGAGTATACAACACATTAAGACCCATATATATGATTCTTTCATTTCCATGTATTCTATTAAGGATGAAATCATGGCCCTGGTACAGTGAACAGAGCATTGTCCAAGAGCACTGAGGTTGCTGGTTTGAACTTGGGGTCACTGGCTCAATCCCAAGGGCGCTGGTTCAACCCCAAGGTCACCAATTCAAGCCCTGGTCAGGGCACGTGTAAGAAGCAATCAATGGGTGCACAACTAAGTGGAACAAAAAAATTAACTTTTCTCTCTCTCTCTTCCCACCCCCTTCCTCTCATCTCAAATCAATGGGAGGGGGGATGCAATCATGAAATATTAACAAAAGTCTAACAACTCACCGCCTAAATTTTATCTTGTCTGTATATTATAATAGCCTTTTAATAAATATATGAGGGTTTTTAGGTGTTTTTTTGTTTGTTTTTGAGAAAGGCAGGAAAAGAGAAAGGAACATCGAGCTGCACCTGTATGTATTCTGACTGGGGAATTGAACCGGCAACCTCTGTGCTCTGGGCCAATGCTTCAACCAATATATAGATATAAGATTTTTATCCACACAAATATTTAAGAATTTTTATAGTAACAGAAATGGAAACATGTATTTGCTCATATTAAATATAAGTTTTGGGCCACAGGATGTGGGAAAGCAATTTCTGGTTATAATGATTAAAATACCTGACTTCTGAATTTATCATATCCATGTGATTCCTTATCTGTGCCCCTAGAATTACTGTTTCCAAATCAAAAGTACTATTTGTAGAGGAATTCAATTTCCTAAAAATCTCATTAAAAAGAATCTTAGTAAAGGTTAAACATACTCTATACCAGTGTTTTTCAACCACTGACCAGTGCTGGTCTGCCAAAAATTTCATGCCAGTTAGTTAAAGAGTTAACTACTCTGATGTTGTATGAAGATTATAGACCCTCTATAATTATTTTGTATTACTTTGAAACTATTGCTGGACTATTAGCTCATGAGGGGAGAAAAAGATTCCTCCCCTTATCACGGGTAATCAAATTTATGGTAAAGGAATGGTAAAGGAATATTATAGATAAAGGGAACCTTATTTCCTCCAACTAACATTCAAAAATCACTGTATTATCCTGTTAAACTTTAAATTTCTTTAAAAATGACTTTCAGTAAAAGCAGAAATATGTCATTATAACTTATAATGAAAAAGATAGCATATTAAGGTAAATAAACAGAAGAAGTACCATATTTTAGTATAATGATTATCAAAAATAATATCCTTTAGTGGAATACAAATTCTAGAATTACATATACTACAAAAAGAATAAAGAGTCTTATTAGTCTTTTTTAATTCTATACTTTTTTTTTTTAATTTTTATTTATTTATTCATTTTAGAGAGGAGAGGGGGGGAGAGAGAGAGAGAGAGAGAGAGAGAGAGAGAGAGAGGAGAGACAGAGAGAGAGAAGGGGGGAGGAGCTGGAAGCATCAACTCCCATATGTGCCTTGACCAGGCAAGCCCAGGGTTTCGAACCGGCGACCTCAGCATTTCCAGGTCGACACTTTATCCACTGCGCCACCACAGGTCAGGCTAATTCTATACTTTTAAGGAAGAAAAAATACTCCTTGATCAGGTGATAGAGTTTAAACCAATCAAAATTCGCCTGACCAGGCAGTGGTGCAGTGGATAGAGCCGTCGGACTGGGATGCGGAGGACCCAGGTTCGAGACCCTGAGGTCGCCAGCTTGAGCTCGGGCTCATCTGGTTTGAGCAAAGCTCACCAGCTTGGACCCAAGGTCGCTGGCTTGAGCAAGGGGTCACTCGGTCTGCTGTAGGCCCGTGGTCAAGGCACATAAGAGAAAGCAATCAATGAACAACTAAGGTGCTGCAACGAAAAACTGATGATTGATGCTTCTCATCTCTCTCCGTTCCTGTCTGACTGTTCCTATTTATCCCTCTCTCTGACTCTCTATCTCTGTAAAAAAAAAAAAAAAAAAAAATTGCCTGACCTGTGGTGGCGCAGTGGATAAAGCGTCAACCTGGAAACGCTGAGGTTGCCGGTTCAAAACCCTGGGCTTGCCTGGTCAAGGCACATATGGTAGTTGATGCTTTCTGCTCCTCCCCCCTTCTCTTTCTCTTCTCTCTCTCTCCCCTCTCTATAATGAATAAATAAAATCTTTAAAAAAAAATTCAAAATTACAGTAACACTTTCATAACAATGTGGCTGGACTGCTTCAGAAGAGGCTGTGAGAAAGAGAACTTATAAAAGGAAGTCCGAATTAGCTGAATTCTATTTCTAGCAACTCTGTTCTCCAGCCCTGTTAATCACAAACTAGTTTATTGCCACTGAAGCCATGAAAAACAGGGAAACAAGGAAGAATAATTTCTGTATCACATATTATCAACAAATAGCTTGTGGAATAACATCACAGAACAGAGAATCATGAGAGCCAGTGATTTTAGCCTAAAAGATCACTTAAATGAGATGCAAAAGTGATTATAAGGTAAGTGACTCTGCAAATGTTATAGAAACTGCTTTTCAATTGCGGATCATCACTTTCAGTTAAAAATATAACCATGAAATGCAAATTATAATAAATGTAAACACTTAGAATAAATAACAAAATACTCACTGCCCACTGTCCTAGTAAATTAACTAAAAAGTTGCCACTGAATCGAACAGACAGCATCTGGGAAATAACATAGAGGTTTGACACTAAGGCCGACTGGAGAATAATGGGGATGTTTGAGGTGTAGAAGAGCTTGATGGGGTAGCTGCTGTACTGTCCTCGGTACCGGGCTGACTTGATGGGCAAGTCAACACGAAATCCCTAAAAAGTGAAAATTCAGAGTAAGAAGAACTGTACATATTACATAAAGAACACCATAACATTAGGGAATATGAAAAGATAATGCTAATAAAACTTAACCCTTCTACAAAGAGACATACAAAAAGAAATTCCTTTCTACTTCATTTTCATTATATTTTTTTATTTACACCTCAAAGTCTAAAGAAAGAATTTGCTTGACTGGATTTTGAAACACTGACTTATTAGATACTAGCATTTCAAATGGCATTCTTCTTTTCAAGAGCAAAATAAGAATCCACATCTCACTTACTGCAGCAGAGAAAGTATACTTACCTGGAAATATATAACAACGGCAAACACAAAAACAGTAGCAATGAGGTTCATGAGATTGGGTAAGTTCTGACGGTAGAAAGCCTCCCTTAAAGCTCGGACTTTGTCGGTCCTGGTGGCCAGTAAATGAAAGAGAGCTATGACCGCACCCTCAAATTCAGTACCTGATAAATCAAAAAAGAAATGAACTACTATAGACACATCATTCAAAGCTGTCTCGAATATCAAAACAACCTTCAAGCTCCAGTACACAGCAGAAAATATGAGTAAAAATGCATCAGTGTTTATGATACAGCACTATGTGAAGCTTTTAAAAATATTTAGATCATTGAGGCAAAATGTATTTTTTTACCATAAATCTGAAGTTTACTCAAAAGACTATTCTTGCTTGATGAAAACAGCCAAAGTAAAATAAACCAAAAAAAAAGAGTAGATAATGCTTTGCTTCTTCTTTACTTTTGGGAAGGGAAGAGAATATTGGAGGGAAGGGCAGGGGAGGCAGCAGCAAAGCAGAATAAAGAGGTCAGATTCAAAAGATACATGTTACTCTATCAAGCTTGCTTTTAAATTTATTTTACCAGGAACATTAATAAACCATTGTTGCTATTTTCTTAAGGCTAGGATCAGAATAGATGTTAACCATTACAAATCGAGGATGCATTCAAGAGAAGTTGAGATGCATCAAGGGAAAGACAGAATGAAATATTTCAAAATTTAGGTGCTATTATCAAGCCATGTAGAATAGCAGCAAAAGTATTAGTGCTCCCTGATGATACAAATAACAGGTTTTCACCTGAAAATCTTAATGCACTATATTTTGATCCCCCCAGGAATGGTCAAATTGATGAGTTCTGCAGCAATGGTTTAGGCAAAAAAAAAAAAATTTCAAATGTTTACAACCACTGAAATTTTAAATGAGCAGAGGCTAAAAGTTAGATATTCTTTTAGAAGTAGTATTTCATACTCCTCAAATCTCTGCTTATTAACTTCTGAACAGTCAACATCAGCTGTCGGCAGGAACAGCAAAGCCACTGTCTACGGCACATACTGCTCCGTCAAGTGTTACTTCTCAGCACCCATCCAGCCACCCTCGTGCAGTCACAGTCACTGCAATGTACCTCTGCCAGTGTTAATAGTAGTGGGACTAAAGGCCTTCCAGACAATGGTTTCACAGATGTTGGTGGCAATAAAGAGGGAAATACCAGACCCCAGGCCGTAACCCTTCTGTAGCAGCTCATCTAACAGCAGCACAATCAAACCAGCAACAAACAACTGTGGGGAAAGAAATGCAAGTAAGCAGAAGCAAGAAAAAATTCAAGAAAGGGGAAGACAAGCATCAGTGACTACTTTAGAAGTATGGACATGTCTAACATTCAAACCTAACAGTCACAATATCATCACTACTATGACCCTAGTATCGTTTAACCTACTGTAGTTTAGTCAAGAGCTAATTCAGAAAATCAGAGGATTGGAAATACTGCTCTACTACGTAGCAGACATTTCAACTTTTAAAATAGATGTTATCATCTCAACAGTTCCCCTTACAATAAGGAAAATGAGGCTTATTCTCTCAAATAAGGCTTATTGGAAAGGACATTATAAAACTAAAATGTTCAGTTGTAGAATTTATGACAGCAAGAAACTGAACACATCCCAAATATCGCCAAGTAATTGAAAGGCCAAATGAATTATGGTATAACAAGATGCAATTGCACACTGCCATGAGAGGAAGTGTGTGAACTGTTTATATAGTTTTATATATCTACAGAATAAGTTAAAAAGTAGGGCACAAATTAATATATACACAGATTATAACATTGTAAAAATGCATTCTATACAGATAGTGGCAAAGAAAGAAGGTAAATTTGAAGACAGTTAAGAGTTCATCAGGTTCTTAAACTCATAATTTTTTAAAAAACAAAAGCACACTAACTTTAAATTATGTGAAATTGAAAATTCTTACTTTTCGTCTTGGAGAACACATTTCTGTACAAGCATGCACCAATTAAAAATAAGCCCTAGCCTTGACAGTAACCTTGGTCACAGGACTCCTTGCCTGCACTTCAGTAACCTAATCAATCAAGGAAGAAAATACGCTTCTAACCCCCCAATCTCATGCCTTTCCCCTCTATAAAGACACTGTCTTACAGAAGTAAGGAAATGCCACAGGACAGAACAGACAGCAACAAACCACAGTGCACCATATTCAGTATGCTTACCTTCCACAGCGTTTTAATTTTTTTCCTTAAAGATCATTTCAATGGTTTTATAGAGCCTAACTTGTCTACTGACAGTCTTTTATTCAATAATTTGCTTTCAGTGGACTGGAAAAAGAATATAACTCTCAAAACTTCTAAGTGAGCTCATGAATCCTTTACTGTTTGAAAATCAAGTTTGACATTTTGAGAAGACAAAAGATAGGAGCTACTACTGAGATTTTATTTTAAACACAATTATGTAATAAATACTATAAAGCATACAGAAACCCAAGCCCATGCAGGGAATAAAAGCTGTCCACAAACTATCAACCAACCAAAAGGTATTATCATGGGCTTCTGACTAAATGACTGGTTAAACCACCTGGCCAGCAAACATGGGCAGCTCTGAATCAACTTCTCCATTCCACATGCTCAGACCAACGTCCATCAGGCTATAGCCCGATGTGTGTATAGCCTATGAAAATCACACTCATTTTCCAACTGGATAAAGGAATTAAAAAGAAAACTAAATGAGAAATGGTTCCTATAACTAAAGAAATAAGATAAGAAATGGTAAAATACACATGGCTCTAAGAAGAATTAGACACCAGGAAGTTACAGCATCTCATTAACTAGAAAGGTAGTAAGAACTGAATACTAGCTGCATGCTCTTGTAGAATGCACACTCTATATGAATCTCTAAGGCAGGACTGAAAATAAAACTGTACATTTCAATCTTACACATGCATGCTTGCAGACATACAACTTACTTTGACAAAACAACACTTACCTTTACAATGTGCCAAGCACACTGATAGTTTCAATTCTTTTTATTTTAATCAAGACCCACTAGTTAGATTTCTTAACTCACTAGTTGAAAGACACTGACCATGTGAATGAAATAAGAATAATTAAGGTGAGAAATACCTTAACAGTAACACACAAATGGTTTTTAAAACCTATATTTCTAGGTAAAAACACAGTGATCCAATCATACATCTTCGGTGTACCTTAAAAAAGATGCAAATGGGTCATTACCCATCTATGATTAAACATGACATATTTCTCTCTATATATATTAAAACTAGAATAACTTACTATGAACTGATGTAAACAAATTAATACATATTCTCTTAACTTGTTTTATTTCTGGAATATAACTATTCCTAGATTTGTAATACTGCAAAAACTAAAAATAATTTAAATAACTTAATTCCATTTTAAATCAATTTAAATCAATAACTGATACTTGACGTCAAGTCAATATTTTCAGTGCACAGATGTGTAGAATTGTGCCCCAAAACTTATTAACCAGTGTCACCCCAATAAATTCAATTAAAAATATAAAGAAAAAAAATTAATAAAGTAACCCAGAATTGCTCAGCTAGGGTTCCATAATAAATCAAGCCTTAATAAAATACTAGAAAAATTTTACTGGTGTATAAAACTCAAAGTTATTCTAAACTATAGGTTACATAAAAGCAAATGCTAAAAAATAGAATAAAACGTAAGGCAACAACTGGTCTATCACTATCCTTAACAATGCCAAAAGCATATGAAGAAACTTTAAGCACTGAAAGATATTAAATTCAGTTCTCAATCTTCTTTTCCCATCCATTCCAACTCTTCTTCCTCCAAGGGCTATATACATTGGCCAATCAAGTATTTTTAAATGGAAAAATATTCTTTATTAAATGTATTTTATACCAAATGAGAACCCACAGGGGCTCTGAAAACTACCAAAGACTCTGATTATCCATTAAAAATTCCTCCCATTATCAAAAAGACAAAATCTCTCCATCTCATTATAAAAGTCTTCGCTATTTTTAATGACACCAATAAATACATGAACACTCTAACTCTTCTTGTTCTGAATCATGCTCACTGAACAATCTTATTATGATCAGCTTCCTAAATAAGGTTTCTTATTAAAGAAAGAATTGTCAACCATGCCAGTCTGTGATGGTCAAATTTCTTAATACATATATTAATAAATTAGTACTTTTATTTTATTTACAACTTTTTTTTTTACCTTGATCCTTCTGACCATTAGAAAAAATGCCCAGTGTTTAATTTAAACAAACTTCTTTTCAAAATCCAATAAATTATTATATAATTTAAGTACAATCCATCTTGGGCAACTTCTCTAAATGATTTTTAAGAATTGTGCATTATAGAAATATCTACCAAACTTCACACACTTTAAGATACTTAGTAGAGGAGCAATAATGTTGGCCTTCAAAAATTCTGTCCATAGCATCCATTTTAAAAACTCACAGAATACATGTATGGCAAATTATATAGTATTTCACTGATGTGAAGATATTTCTAATGACATTATTTTGTGTACAATTAAGAAAAAATATAAACTGTCAATGTTGAATATGACACAGCTTATAAGAAATTTTATTTTCTACTTATAAAAAATGTTATTTTAGATTTAGATATTGATGTTAATCATCTAGCTTGCCCTTTCTGTGCGTTTGTGTACATATAATATCTTTTCATTTCAATAACAAGCACATAGCAGAGTTTTGGAAAACATTTTAAAAGTCAGTTCAAGTCAAAAATACATTATACCAACAATTGATGTGACATGAATAGCTATGATCAGGTTGACACATCTGCAAGAAGAGACAACTACCATGACTATCACTTGGCTGACAGCAGTTACCTGTAAGACACTATACACTATCAACTGTAAGAAAACATTATTTTCAGAGACATCAAAATGTGAAAAATGTGCATCTTGGAATTGATGAAATCTAGTTAATCCATAATTTACTATATTACACAGCTATGAGGCTATTACAGTAAGTTTCAAATTGTCACATCAACACAATTGATAGAAGTCACTTCAATAATCAAAATAAAATAATTAAATAATTTGATAGTAAGAAAATGAGACTGACTAGTGTTGGCACAGTGGACAGAGCCTTAACCTGGGATGCTGAGGTCCCAGGTTCAAAACCCTAAGGTCTCTGGCTTGAGTGTGGGCTCGCCAGCTTGAGAGCAGGCTCACTGGCTTAAGCATGGCATCACTAGCTTGAGCGTGGGATCAACAACATGATCTCATGATTGCTGGCTTGAGCCTAGAGGTCACTGGTTTGAAGCCCAATGTCACTGGCACGGCTAGAGCCCCCCACCGTGTCAAGGCACATATGAGAAGCAATCAATGAACTAGAATACCGTAACTACGAGTTGATGCTTCTCTATTTCTCTCCCTTCCTGTCTCTCTCTCTCTCAAAAAAAAATGAATGTATCAATTATCTAAAGAATTGTTAAAGAAAAGGGATCACACTATTTGTTATCTGTATATAAAAAATAGAATTTACCTGAATAATGATAAGGAGACAGATTCCAGCACCCATTTCAGCAGGATCCCCATACATGCCTGTCATGACATACACAATGGCTTGCCCAATGGTAATGATCATACCAAATACTGAAAAAATTGAGGGATAAGAAGTACATGTTACAACCACAGACACAAAAGACTGTAGAAAATCATCTTTACTACAAAATCCCCAATGCTCACATTTTTGGGCTCCATTAAATAAAGCTCTATCTTTAGGGGTATCTCCAACTTCAATGATTTTGGCTCCAGCTAACAACTGCATAATCAAACCAGATGTTACAATTGGGGAGATACCCAATTCCATTAAAGTTCCTGTGAAGAAAGGGGAAAGAAGTATATAATCTTTGCTATACATAATGCAGATTACTTCAGAAGTGTCCCAGTCCTTAATTACATCAATGAACATACATGATTAAATGTTAAGCAAATTTTCATCCCTTAAACATTAAACTAGTAAAAAAAAAATTCTATTAACATTACCTTGCAACAATGCATTAAATAAAAATTACTTATTAAAAAAGGATCTGTCAACCATGCCAGTCTGACATGGTCATATTTCTTAATATATACATTAACAATGTAAATATACTAAACATATAAATTTCTATAAATTCTATAAACTTAATAGGTTAAAGAAAGCTGCTGAAAGAAATCTTCAGATTTCCATCTAAATCATTATTTTTAAAGTTTACACTAAACATTTTAATGCAAAATAAAAAATTACATACCAAGTTAATAAAAAATCTTTAAAAAATTTGTGACTCTTACAATGCAATATCTAAAATTACATAGAAAATCATCTAAAACAGGAGTAGTCAACCTTTTTATATCTACCACCCACTTTTGTATCTCTGTTAGTAGTAAAATTTTCTAATCACCCACCGATTCCACAGTAATGGGGATTTATAAAGTAGGGAAGTAACTTTACTTCATAAAATTTATAAAGCAGAGTTACAGCAAGTCAAAGCATATAATAAGAATTACTTACCAAGTACTTTATGTTGGACTTTCGCAAAGTTTGGCAGAATAAATCTTTATAAAACAACTTATAGTTAAATCTTTTTATTTATACTTTGGTTGCTCTACTACCACCCACCATGAAAGCTGGAACGCCCACTAGTGGGCGGTAGGGACCAGGTTGACTACCACTGATCTAAAACAATGTTATACATTATTTAGTAATAAAAAAAAATGTTCTTGGCCTGACCAGGCGGTGGCGCATTGGATAGAGCATTGGACTGGGATGTGGAAGACCCAGGTTGGAGACCCCAAGGTCGCCAGCTTGAGCACGGGCTCATCTGGTTTGAGCAAAAGCTCACCAGCTTGAGCCCAAGGTCGCTGGCTCAAGCAAGGGGTTACTCGGTCTGAAGGCACATATGAGAAAGCAATTAATAAACAACTAAGGTCTCGCAACGAAAAACTGATGATTGATGCTTCTCATCTCTCTCAGTTCCTGTCTGTCTCTCCCTATCTATCCCTCTCTCTGTCTCTGTTAAAAAAAAAAATGTTCTTGACGTAATGTGTAGCAAAAAAATAAAAATAAAAAGGAAAATGTTAGTACAAGTACGGAGGCAAAAGAAAAGTACTTACCTCTGTTGGATGCAAGAATAACTCTCATCCAGTAGAAAGGATCTGCAGAATCTGATGACATGATTCCAAACAGTGGTATCTATCATGACATAAACATTTTATAAAAATGTATTACATAAATTAAGTTTAAACTTATTCTGTAATGCATTAATGTAATGTTTGCAATACTCATAAAAAAAAAACACAACTTGTCAAGTTCTTTAACAAACAAGCATACCTTAAAGGTAAAGTTTGTTTATGAAAATAAAAACAACAGAAATCCTTACTTAAAGCATTTCACTAATAAATACTCCTATCAGTATGAATATTTGTTGCAAAACAATGTGACTATATTTAACACTACTGAATGATAAACTTAAAAATGGTTAAGATGGGGTCCTGGCTGGATAGGTTAGTTGGTTAGAGTGTCATCCCAACACACCAAGGATGCAGGTTCAATCCCTGGTTGGGACACATACAAGAGTTAACCAATGAATGCATAATTGGGTGGAACAACAAATAATGTTTCTCTCTCTTCCTTCCTCTCTCTAAAACTTGATAAGCCAGGGTTACTAATGACAGCCAAAAAGACACACTCCAAATTAAGACCAAAGATGGTATACAGGGCTGAGCAAAAGTAGGTTTACAGTAGTGAGTACACAAAACACAGTTTACTCTTATATTATTATATTTATACTAGCTGTACCCGGCCACGCGTTGCTGTGGCACAGTCTGGTTAAATGGAAAAGAAAAGAGAAAGTGCACGTTTCTAATGTTTAATTTCACGACACTTGTGGGTATACAATATTTTTTGTTGTTCTGTTGTCTGTGTAGATAGAGATTGTCTGGTTTGCCGAGTCTAGAACACGCAACATATAATTGTCCATGTGAGAAGCAATCCATGTGTAGGTCTAAAGCGCACAATTCTGAAGATTGGCCCTGAGCTTTGTTGATGGTGATTGCAAACGCCAATCGAATTGGGAATTGCAATCTGTTAAATTGAAATGGCATATCCACTGGAATCATAGGAATGCGAAAAATGAGGATATCTTCACCTTTGAAAGGTCCTGTCAAGATTGTTGCTTCTACGACGTTGCTCATTAATTTTTTACAGTGTACAGACCCAAACACTTCATGTTTTACCATGAAATCCATCAGCGATTTCAGCTTCTGTCTGAAAACATGTGCTGTGATGTCATGCCTATCCACCAGCGATTAGCCAGGAAGTAAGAACTGTTGTATATCGTCCCAAACTGGATTGCATGTGAATGTAATGAATAGGTCTGGACGCCCCTAGTGACGAACCTACACAATTGCACCTTGAGCATACTCATGCATATGACATGGACTGCCTGTATATGAAGAAGGCAAAATCGTTAAGTCTTCTAATGTTAGTTGTACTACTGTCACTTACAACTGCATCTCACAAATAAACGTATTCTTCAGAGCGAAGTTTGGTCTGATTCAAACGGATGAATACCAAACAATCTTTCTATTTTTGCATACATATTTACGATGTACTGGTGAAACAATTGATAGCATTTCAAAATGTAATTGTCTTCATTCTCTCGAATCATTAATCAGTATGAGTAATAGTTCATTGCACTGCATTTCATATTTGCTTCTTCGCCACTGACTGGATTTATCATCTTAACATTGACATGATATCTATCGGCACCATCCCAAAAAATGATTGGATATTGCAGGGCATCATCGCAGCGATGAGTTTCTGCAACTTTTGTCAATTGATTGTTTCTCCGATGAAGAACAATATCTCTAGGTTGGAACTGATCACTGATTATAACAATTACCACTTCGTCTATAGCTGGAGCATTGAATCTTCACACATGTTCTCCAGCAGCCATTTTGTCAGCATGAATAACAAACTTGTGTGTATCAGATGGTGTCACATCAACTGCTGTTTTAAACAAATACACTAAATTGTTTTTTTCCGAGAAGCTCTTGCAGTTGGGAAACGACGGACCTTTTTATGCTGGTAGAAATTCCGCAGCGTGCATTCGATTCATCATTGCCATCACCGATGAAATACATTTGTAGGAATTTATATTGAGCATCTGGGAACAGAAGCAGGGAGCCAGCTTTAGGATAAATATGTCCTTTCACTTTGAAAGCTGGCATGAATTGAGCTGTTACGATTTCTGCGCCAAACGACATCATTTGGAAGCATGAGTTCTATTTCCTGATGTTAGATAGAAAATGTTTTGATCCAGCAAGCAAAGTTTTTAATGGCTCTGGTGGTTCTCCAAGTTGAGGCAGTTTAATTTTTTCCGGTGGCGCAACACATTCCTTTTGTTTCTCCATTAAATTTCAGAGCCTTGCAATAAGGACACACTTCAGTCATAGTGCTGATGAGAACATGCCGGCTCAAACTATAATCATCAGCTGGGTTGTACCAGAATGCAAGGTGATTGTAATCGCATGATTGCTGAGCACGGAGTCGTGTTTGACACTGATCTGTTTCTCGTTGACGTCTTTTAGCCACTCTTAAACTGTTGCGTTCATTCTGTTGAGAACGAAGCAGATCTGAAGCTGCAGAGAGCGATCGCCCTGCTCGCAACCGTGCACCAAGTCTGGCTGCATGTAAATGGATCGTAAATCGGAAACATTGAAATGGAATCATAAAATATTTAGTATAGTGTGTGTTGCTTTTACATCCAACAGATGGCGCTGTTTTTCAAAAAAAGCATGTTTTTACCTGTCACAGTGTGATAGCTATATCTATATAATAGTAGGTATATAAAAAAGAGCGCATATTCAAATGCAACGTTGTGTCAAAATTTCAAAGTAATCAGTAAAGAACTGTTGGAGATTTAAGATTTTGAACAAACGAACATTTACATTTTAATTTATACAGATATTATAATACTTTACATATAAACAGTAAACCTACTTTTGCCCCACCCTGTATACAGAGAAAAATTATGCAGCCACTAAAGACTATACTTATGAAAACTATAACAGAATGAAGAAGTGCTAATGTTGTAACATTAAGTATAAAACAGCTGTTCTCAATCTGGGACAATTTTGCTCCCCTTACCCCATTCCCAAGGAAGAAAGCCTTTCAACAACTGGCTACACATACAGAAAACCCTCATGCCGTACATAAAAATTAACTTAAAACAGATCATAGACCAAAACACAAGCTAAAACTGTAAAATACTTAAAAGAACACAGGAGAAAATTATATTAGAATAGGCAAAAAATTTCTTACATGGGAAACATAAACCATGAATAATCAAAGAAAAAGCTAACGTGAACATCAAAATAAAAACTTCTGCTCTTCAAAAGATAGTTAAGAAGATGAAAATACAAGCCATTGACTAGAAGAAAATACAATACGTATATCTGACAAAGAACTTCTACACTGAAAATATTAAAAATGAGTATAATTTAATTGGAAAATAACCCAATTCTTGCAAATGAGCAAAAGATTCGAAAAGACACTCTACAAAAGATAAACAAGTGCCTGACCCGGGGTGGCCTAGTGGCTAGAGCATGTTGACCTGGAATGCTAAGGTCACCGGTTTGAAATCCTGGGCTTGCCTAGTCAAGGCACATACAACAAGCAACCAATGAACAACTAAGTAAAGCAACTATGAGTTGATACTTCTCGCACCCCCCCATAAAATCAATATATAAAACCTTTAAAAAAAAGATAAACAAGTACCCAATAAGTACATGAGAAAGTTTCTAAATATCATTTACCAGGGAAATGCAAGCTGCAACTTTAGTATTATTTATAGGGCAATGCAAATGAAAACCACACCCATTGGAAAGGCTAATAGTAAAATGCTTAGCAATAGCAAGAGTAGGCAAGGATGCAGAGCAACAACTAAAACTCCTATACTTGGGTGGTGAGAACAGAAAATGGGGCAACAACTTAGAAAAGTTTGACAATTTCTTACAAATCCAGCATTTATCCATATATTTATCATACAATCCAGCAATTCTACTCCTAGATATTTGCCCAAGAGAAATGTAAACATGTCCACAAAAAGTCTTGTGCGTGAATGTTTACAAACAACTTTATTTGCTATGGCCAAAAGGTAAAAAAGACAAAACAAATGTCGAGCAAGTGTCTAGATGTACAAAGAGTGATATAGTTATACAGTAGAACACTACTAAGAAATAAAAAAGGATCAATCACTGCTATACCAACAACATAAGTGAATCTCAAAAAGCTGATGATGAAGTCAGGTACTAAGGTGCAATACTGTATACCATTTATATCAAACTCTAGGAAAGATGAATCAAATTACAGAAACAGAAAACACACCAATGGTTGCCTGAGACTGAAGGTGACATGACAGTATACTGAGACAGATTACAGGGAACTTCCTGGAGTGAAAAAAATGTTTCTATCCACTGAGGTAAGTATGGGAGGGTGTACGTTTGTCAAAACTTTTCATAAGCCAGTAAGAGGAAAACAAGTACCATATGAGTTCACTCATATGTGGAATCTAATGAACAAACAAAGCAAAACAGAAACAGACTCACAGACACCAGGCTGACAACTGGGGGAGAAGAGGGGTTGAATAAGGAAGGTGAAGGGATTGAGCAAAAAAGTACAAAAAAGGAGGAAAGCTCATAGACACAGACAAGTGTGGTGACTGTGTTGGGAGGGGGGAATGAAGAAAGGTATGGAGGGATAAATGATGATCCTGGGCTTGCAAACTTGATCCTGGGGTAGCCAGCTCACTCCCAAGATGACCGGTTTGATCACTGGTCAAGGCCCAACCCCAAGGGCAACAGCTTGACCTGCGAGGCTGCTGGTCAAGCCCCAGTCAGGGCACATAGGAAAAGCAATCAACGGCACTAAGCAACTAAGTGGGACATCAAGCTGATACTTTTCTTTTTCTTTCTCTCTCCCCTGCCCCACTTCCCCTCAAAAAAAAAAAAAAAGAAAGAAAAAGTTCTCTCTTGCCTGACCTGTGGTGGTACAGTGTGTGTTGATTGGAATGCTGAGGTCACTGATTTGAAACCCTGAGGTCACTGGATCTGAGCAAGGGCTCCTCCATGAGGGGTCACTGGCTTGAGTACAAAAATTATCCACACGATCCCTAAACTTGCTAGCTTGATCCCAAAGGTTGCTGGCATAAAAATCCCAAAGGCCTCTCTGGCTTGAGCAAGAGGTCACTAGCACACCCAATCAAGGCACGTATGTGAAGCTCAATGTACAACCAAATGAAAGCAACTAGGAGTTGATGCTTCTTTCTCTCTCTCTCCTCCCTCTCTCAGAAGCAATCAACACACAACTAAAGTGAAAGCAACTACAAGTTGATGCTTCCAACCCTCTCTCACCCTCTCTCTCTCCTTACCTCTCTCTCAAAAAAAAACCCAACAAAAATGTTCTCTCTCCTTAACCATCCAAATCAATTTTAAACTTAATAATGATTAAATTGCTTTACTTTTCAAAACATCATATTTGGTTTTTTCCCAAATTATGGACCTAATTGGTTTTACTGCCTGATTTTTTTCTTTTTAAAGTGAAAGAAGGGAAAACAGGGAGACAGACTCTCACATGCGTCCCAACCAGTATCCACCTGGCAACCCATGTCTGGGGCTGATGCTTGAATCAATTGAGCTACTTTTAACACCTGAGGCTGACATGCTCTGACCAACCAAGCTATCCTCAGTGCCCAGGGCCAACGCTGGAACCAATTGAGCCACTGGCTAAGGGAGAAAAAGAGTGAGAGAAGAGGGAGAGGTTGGGGGAGAAACAGATGGTTGCTTCTCTTCTGTGTCCTGACTGGGGATCAATCCTGGGATGTCCATACACCAGGCTCACACTCTATCCAACTGGCGATTTTTTGTATTACTTCTTAATACAATCAAATTTTTACAACTTTTTCTGTGTATTTCAATAGCTTTTCAAAATCCTCAAAAAGCTTTCACCTAAATAATCTAATTTAATCCTCACAACAACCCTGTGACGTGGACAGGTCACATTCTATGAACTTAATTTTTTAAAAAATATTTTTTAAGCATCATTGAATTTTATAAATTTATAAAAACAATGTATCCCTGGGGTTCCATAATCTGGCTTATTTAACACATGCTATCTACAACATGATAAAAGGCAAACAAAATGTAAAGAACATATACATCCAATATATAACTCAAACTTTTAACACTTTTAATATAAAAAAATCTGTCATAAAGACAAGAAAAAAATCTCAAAGGAACAAAGGATAAAGATCATTAACTGAAAACTAAGAGAAAATGTCAAGCCCACTACTAAACTAAAAAAACAAAAAGTAGAGTAGGACAAGATAACCATTTTTACTGTCAACTCATTAAAAAAGAATAACAACACTCAATATAATTCAACATTTTTTAAATAAAATAAGTTTCTCACCCTGGCCAGTTGGTTCAGTGGTAGAGCGTTGACCCAGCTTATAGATGTCCTGGTTTTGGTTCCTGGTCAAGGCACAGAGGAGAAGCAACCGTCTGCTTCTCTACCCCTCCCCCCTTTCTCTCTCTCATTTCCCTTCCTGCAGTCATGGCTTGATTGGTTCAAGCGCATCAGCCCCAGGCAGAGGATAGCTCCACAGAGCCTCTGCCTCAGATACTAAAAATAGCTCTGTTGCTAGCATGGCCCCAGATGGACAGAGCATTGGCCCTAGATGAGGGTTGCAGGGTGGATCCCAGTCGGGGTGCATGAGGGAATCTATCACCCCTCCTCTCACTTGGAAAATAATAAAAATAAAATAAGTTCCTCAATTCTAACCATTCAAAACCTTAGAACAAGAGGAAAGACATTTATTAACATTACGGTTACATACCTGACAACATACTAAGAAAATGAAGAGAGTTATAGCAGTCCACAGTACCTTCTCTCTAAACTGGATCTTTCAAGAAAGTATAAATAACAGTCAATCAAAACTAAGAAAAAACAAATATCCCTATTAAAGTAAAGCCAACATTCCCCATCATGGCATGCTATTTTTAACCCTTAAAATACTCTTACCCGTTAGCAGCTAAAGCAAACAACTGAACTTCTCGAACATAACTTTCTTTACTTTTCCAACAATAAAGTAATTTAAATATAGTTAGACCATCACACTATACCATGTTAACTAAAACTAAAAAGAATGCAAAGCAAGACATGATCGAATATCTGCACATTTCAGTTAACCTAGTACAGTGCAAAGCTAGGACTGCATGTAATATTATATGAACATATATTTTTAAACCTCAAAGCAATAAGAAAGGAATATACTTCTAAATAAGAGTAAGTTTAACAAAAGTTTTACTGATCTCTATGTCCCTATACCTGTTAGTTTCATGAGAAATCAAAATCAGAAGAGGAAGGAAACTGGCCAGTTTGGGATTAACAATATTTCTGGAATTTAAATATCTTATTTCCGAAAGTATACATTTGATGCAGTCACAATTATTTTCTGAATGCATTCCTATAATTTTTCTTTGCATTGAATTAATAAAAAATAGAAGGTATATACTTGTATAATTACAATTCATTTATGTAAAACAGCTGTACTGATCAAAACCAAACCAGCAGATAGGGCCATTCACAGTGCAGTGGATCACATCATTAGCACACTCCATACTTCAGGAATTATAAAGATCACTACAGATAGGGAAATACTGTATCTTATATAACACACAAGCCAAAACACACTTGATTTGGAAACATTAGAACTTAAAGAACAGTTACTGTATTTTTAAAACCACAAGACAAGCTATCTAGGTCTAAAGAGGTCTATACTAGTTTTATTCATTTCATTCCTTTTGCAGGGAAGAGGAGCAGGTAATACAGTATTTTTCCAATTATAAGTACAAAAGAGTTTGGGGAAAATAAATCAATCTTGCTGGTCTAGCAGAATAAGTCCTTTAGGTACCCTCTATATTACTAAAATACTATACTTAAGACTTCCAATTATTAGGTCTAAAATATTATACTTACTTTTCTTTCAGGTTTCTGAATTTCTGGTAGAACCGCACAGAAAGGTTTGATAACTTCTAAAAATTTGACTGTGGGAAAAAAAGAATATATGTCTCTATTACAAAGTTTTTTAAAAAAGAGAGCTTTTTACAGAATCAAATGCAAATGTTCCCTAACTTTTAATGGTAATTCATCCCATTCCCCACTCCCAAAATTATTCCTAATGCTCTCCGTTTTAAATACAGAAGAGAAATAATCCAAGACAAAAAAATCCAAAAGGTTTTTAAGGGTTCAACCAGTAAAAGATCAGTAATACAAGTATCCTTTTGTCATGATTTTGGTTCCTTATGCTTGTACCGAACTCTTTGATACATCAAGGAATAATTCAGTGAGTACCACTGCATAAAAAAAAGCAAATGCAGCCTACTTATGGTACCCACAACACAATGCATTCAAGAAGAAAATAGCTATCATTGGAGGAATTGAAGAGGAATACAACAGAAAATGGGTTGAAACTGCAGAAATGACTTAAACTGAAAGCTGCTGCAATGAGTAAATGAACGAAATCATGGAACTGCCTTTCTAGATAACTTTTACTTCACTTCATTAACTCGCTATTCATTGCTTGGTTGCTTTCCCAAAAAATGATTTTAAAGTACTTGCTTATGTACAATAAACAGCCCACAGAATGACAATTACATTTCATCAGACAGTATTGTTTTCCCAGCCTGCTCTTATAATATATAAAAGATAAACCAAGGAACTTTGAGGAGAGACACCATATTCTGGCATAACTAAAATGAAGCCTTGCCAAAGAACTGAAGAATGGAGATAATAATCTCTCAAACTTTACTTTCAGTCAGGTCTGCAGTGTGCAGAAGGAGAGGCTACAAGCAGCTATTAGTTATGATCGTCTTCCCCTACACACACTGGATTCTGTACTGGTATCATGAAATTGTTTTAAAACTGACACACTTCAGCAGTTGGTAAAAAGTCTACCTTTTTTATATAACCTCTCAAAATGATGGCACTCACTAGTTTGATAGAATTCTGAAATTCTCATAAGCAGATGTTTATAACCCAAGTACCATTTTGGACTATTTGGAAAGCAAATCTGAATCATGAAAGTGTTTATCTCTAAAGCAAAACAAATAACAATCACAATACGAAACTTCCTAAAATCTCTTTATCGCTTTCCAGTCACAACTCAATCCAACCTACCCTCCCACATTTCTTGGCATTTCATGATCACCTCTGTTGGAGTCTTCATGCACAAGCAATGCTTTTCATTATACTATAAATTAAAGGCCACGATCTCCTCTACTTCCTTTCTAGCTTCCCCTCAAATGGGTGCACAGCTTGAGTGTGCAATTACCCATTCACCCTACCAACATCTGAAGAGCTATGTAATAATATATGTGGTGCTGAGTGTTTAGGATGGAGCCCTCAAAAGATCCCCATAATACATGGCCTTGTCCTTAAGGCTTAAACAACCTTACATACATACAGTGAGTTTTCAGTAAACACCACAAAACGAAATAAAAATATTTAAGAAAAACGCTACCTAACGCACTCCTTTCCTCCCCTAAAATACAAGCGATGCATCACTCTTCTAAAATTATACAACTCTTAAGAAGCTTTATTCATCACAACTAACATGCCAAGGAAGGGTGACTTGGGAATGAAAATAACAGCTTTCTAAGCTCATGAAAATTTCTAAGTGGTCCAGGTTTTTCGCCCGGTTCTCTAAGTCCCCACCCCCCAAACCAGTGGCCTGCCCGCGCCGTCCTCTGCGCTTCGCCATCTATGGAGCGCAAATACCGGGGCTGCGGGTCCCGGTCGCCGCAGCCGGCTGGGCAAGGCCTCGCAAGGTTGGAGGAGCGGCGGCGGAGGCCTGTGGCCCACACCCTAAGCTGCGGCCCGCGGGCAGGACAACCCCGAGCGGGCGCCAGCCCCACTGCCCGCAAGGCGGCAGGCCCGCGCCCCCGGCGAGAGCCCCACTCCAAACGCCAACCGGCGAGCCCGGCTGCGCCGCCACTACTCACTGCCCATGGCGGCGGCTGGGGCGGCCCACCAGGACACGGCGACCTCGGCGTTGCCTTCGCTCCGAGCTCACAGTCCAGGTCTCGGCGACCACTCCCGACGCGAACTGGCCGGCTGCAGCGCGCAGGCTCCGCCTCGGCCCACGTGGCCCACGTGCCCGCTTGCGTAGCCCCACCCCTTCATGGGGTTCCAGTAGTTGGCCGCTTCAGGGGCCCGCGGCCTCCCCGTTGCTATGGCCACCGCTAATGCTCCTGTGGGTGTGCTCCAGCAGGTTGGGCGTTTGGGAGCCTGTGCAAGTCCAAGGTGGCTCAGGCCTTTCCTCTCTGAGCTCCTTGTCAAAAAACGGTGGTTTCCTTGATAACCACTTTGGTCCCAGGACCCTGGGCACCCTGCGGGGCGGGTCAAGTCCGGGCCAAAGGTATGCGAGCACAGGGTACTATCCCTGATGCCCAGATCTAAGCAGCACCGCCCCCACCAGACCCCGCGTGACCCAAAAGTCTTTTTCATTTGCTTCCATCTTATTGGAACTTCTTGGAAGTTTAAAAAAATTTGCTACAGTTTATAATTAATAGCTTATGAAATCCCCCTCTTCACTACATCTGCTCCTTCATTTTCTCCAAAATGCAGAGCTCGGAATTTTGTTCCCTGGACTAGTCTGTTTTTATCGCTTCTTCCATGAATGGTATGAAGGAAAGTACAAGTTTTAGAAATCAGCCATCCTCTCTATTTGAATCCCTTCTCTACTTCTTAATGGCTTTGGGCAATTAGCCTTTCTGTGCTACCTGGGTAAAATAAGGATAATAATAGCCACTTTCTACAGGTGTGAAATTAAAGATCAACAAATAGATCTTGTATTTTCCTTACTCAAATCTTAACACCCTGCAGTGTAACTTTTCTAACTTCTGTGGAAACAAAGTTATTTCAAAGGTAACTCATAACAATATAATCACTGCTAGGTACTACCAGCAAGCAGCAAGAAGTCGTGGGGGAACAAAACAGATCAAAATATTTGAGGCTTGTTTGAGCTGGGGAAGGTCATGTCTTAAGGAAGACAACCTCCCTGAGCAAAGATAGAGAGGTGATACGGGTTGGCACAGGTTGCTGACATCCAGTTACTCTTTGTCCATCAATTCTGGCAGACATTCTCACTCTGTTTCCTTTGTGCCCTCAAGGATGGAAGGTTCCTTTCAACCTGAGGTTACAACTTACAGAAACTATCATGATTCATGTCCAGGAAGTTGTTTCTACAGCTTAAATGAAACTGGCTGGAGGCTAGACTACTGTGATTTTGTTGGGTCAGTTATTTTTGAAATCTTAACAAAGGGGCAGCTTCTGGGAACAGCTTTTAGCTTAGACCTAACAATCACCAAATCTAATCTATTCTAATGTTTAGGTCTATATACAAGAAGGCAACAAAATACTTATATGTGTATGTGTGATTTATTGTCTCCTCGAGCAAACTTTTAGCCAGGCTCCTCTGAGCCCTTTCTCTACTAGGTCTTATGTTAGACTATAAAGACTTCAATAAATACTAACATAATTTCTAACAGCTCCATACCTAGGATCTCTCTGACCACTCCCCCCTTAAAATATCTGCCTGGAGAAGTTCAAGGCTGCCAAAGAATTTACCTTTTGTTCTAGCCAACACCTGAAGATAGGGTCTTTGTCTCCCAGTCTTAGTCTGAGGGTAGGAGCCTAACTTCTGTTAGTTCCAGTTAACAAACCCAGAGATGTTTAATGTGGACCAAATCCTCCTTCCTGCTTTTTGTAATGTTCAGCTTCCCCAATTCTATGAGCTCCCACTTACCTCCTCCCTGTTCCTTCATTCTCCTTTTATACTGTTCAGTCACCTCTACAAATCAAAGTTGAGTTGCCTGACCAGGTGGTGGCACAGTGGATAAAGCATCAGACAGGCACACAGAGGATCCAAGTTCAAAACCCCAAGGTTACTGGCTTAAGTATGGGCTCATCCAGCTTGAGTATGAGCTCATTGGCTTGAGTGTCGGATCATAGACGTGACCCTATGGTCGCTGGTTTAAGCCCAAAGGTCACTGAATTGAAGCCCAGGGTCGGTCGCTGGCTTGAGCCCAAGGTCACTGGCTTGAGCAAGGGGTTACTTGCTCTGCTGTAGACCCCCGATCAAGGCACATAGGAGAAAGCAATCAATTAACAACGAAGGAGCCACAACAAAGAATTGATGCTCCTCATCTTTCTCCCTTCCTGCCTGTCTGTCCCTATCTGTCCCTCTCTGTCTCTGTCACTAATATATATATGTGTGTGTGTGTGTGTATTAAATATATATATTAAATAATACCTGAAAAAAATAATAAAACTGTTATTTAAGATATTTCCATATTGCTTCTTGATTGATGTCCTCACTTTTTTTCACCTGTGGACGGAATGAACATTACTACAGGCCCTTAGAATATGCTGTTGTGCAGAAGGATGTTAAAAAACAGTAAAGAATATATAAATTTGTGATTTCCATATTGGGTGGCTGCCCAGGCATCTACCTTAGAGAGAACTCTTATGGTTACAAGTGCCACTTTAACAACCAGTTCACCGAACTCAACAAAATATTAGGTATTGGTTTTGCTGAACCAGCACACACCAGTTGAATCTTACCACTGGGTGAACCTGTCAACTCCAACATCTTCAGGAGCCTTCTCCACATGGTCTAAGCTTCCTCACAACATGGTTGCCAAGTGACATTCTTGGAAGTGACACAGCATCACTTAAGTGCATTGTATTTATGATACAAAGACCTGCTGAATTTCAAGAGGGAAAGGAAATAGACTCCAACTCTAGGTGAAGATTCTGGAAGAGTATATGGGACACAAAATACAGCGCTATGACATTTTGAAAATGGAATCTGCCATAGTCATAATCTCAGGTCCTATGGCATTATTCTTACCTCATTCTATTGTGTGTTAGTCATTTTCATATTTGTCTGATATCCTCTACTACACCATGAACTTATAGTTGGCAGGGAGTGTCTCATGTAATTTTTGTATCATCTACAGTAACCTGCATGTGGTTGACTTAAATATAGTTTTGGGGCCCTGGCCGGTTTGCTCAGTGGTAGAGCGTCAGCCTGGCGTGCAGAAGTCCCGGGTTCAATTCCCGGCCAGGGCACACAGGAGAGGTGCCCATCTGCTTCTCCACCCCTCCCCCTCTCCTTCCTCTCTGTCTCTCTCTTCCCCTCCCGCAGCCGAGGCTCCATTGGAGCGAAGATGGCCCGGGCGCTGGGGATGGCTCCTTGGCCTCTGCCCTGGGCGCTGGAGTGGCTCTGGTCGCAACAGAGCGACGCCCCAGAGGGGCAGAGCATCATCCCCTGGTGGGCAGAGCGTCGCCCCTGGTGGGTGTGCCGGGTGGATCCCAGTTGGGCGCATGCGGGAGTCTGTCTGACTGTCTCTCCCCGTTTCCAGCTTCGGAAAAATACAAAAAACAAAAAAAAAACAAAACAAATATATATATATATATATATATATATATATATATATATATATATATATATATAGTTTTGGCACTAATTTCATGAATATAACATCCTTTCAATAAAGATGTACTAAATTGAAAATTAATTGACAGATGGAAAAGAGTAGTCTGCACCTCTCTTTACTGCCTATTTCTGGGATAGCTCCATGTTTCAAGTAAGAGCCTGGGAATAAGCTTTGACACTACAGATAACTTTTATTAATTACCCTTCCAACATTCTTCATTCTTTCTACTACTACATGCTACTCATAACTTTTCTCATATAACCACATAAGCCACCTAATCTACATCTATAGGAATATCACCCTTCCTTGACCTCCGACATTGTTTTAGTACAACCAAGAAAAACATTTCTCTCCTAACCTGTGGTGGTGCAGTGGATAAAGCATCGACCGGAATGCTGAGGTCACCAGTTCGAAACTCTGGCTTCCCTGGTCAAGGTACATACGGGAGTTGATGCTTCCTGCTCCTCCCTCACTTTTCTCTCACTCTCTTTCTGATCTCTAAAATGAATAAATAAAAACTTAAAAAAAAAGTTTCTCTCTCAACAAGTAAAATGCTTGGTCTTCTCAAATACATTGTTTGTCCATTAAGAACAGAGGGTAACCTATTTTATCTTTTATTCCCATGTATTTCTTTCTT
Source organism: Saccopteryx bilineata (assembly GCF_036850765.1). Classification (NCBI taxonomy): domain Eukaryota; kingdom Metazoa; phylum Chordata; class Mammalia; order Chiroptera; family Emballonuridae; genus Saccopteryx; species Saccopteryx bilineata. The sequence goes on from NC_089494.1 coordinate 125,575,199, forward strand.
TCTTTTTTCTTTTTCTGTTTTTCCTTTATTATTAATTTTAATGGGGTGACATTGATCAATCAAGGTACATAGGTTCCGAGAAAACATCTCCAGGTTACATTGACATTTGATTATGTTGTATACCCATCACACAAAGTCAAATTGTCTTCTGTCACCTTCTATCCGGTTTTCTTTGTGCCGCTCCCCTTCCCCCCTCCCCTCCCTCTCCTCCCTCCCCCCTTTCCCCAGTAACCACCACACTCTTGTCCATGTCCCTGAGTCTCATTTTTATGTCCCACCTATGTATGGAATCATATAGTTCTTAGTTTTTTCTGATTTACTTATTTCACTCAGTATAATGTTATCAAGGTCCATCCATGTTGTTATAAATAATCTGATGTCATCATTTCTTATGGCTGAGTAGTATTCCATAGTATATATGTACCACATCTTCTTTATCCAGTCATCTACTGAGGGCTTTTTGGTTGTTTCCATGTCTTGGCCACTGTGAACAATGCTGCAATGAACATGGGGCTGCAGGTGTCTTTATGTACCAATGTTTTTGACTTATGGGGGTATATACCTAGTAGAGGGATTGCTGGGTCATATGGTAGTTCTATTCTTTTTTTTTTTTTTTCATTTTTCTGAAGCTGGAAACAGGGAGAGACAGTCAGACAGACTCCCGCATGCGTCCGACCGGGATCCACCCGGCACACCCACCATGGGGCGATGCTCTGCCCACCAGGGGGCGATGCTCTGCCCATCCTGGGCGTCGCCATGTTGTGACCAGAGCCACTCTAGCGCCTGAGGCAGAGGCCACAGAGCCATCCCCAGCGCCCGGGCCATCTTTGCTCCAATGGAGCCTTGGCTGCGGGAGGGGAAGAGAGAGACAGAGAGGAAAGCACGGCGGAGGGGTGGAGAAGCAAATGGGCGCTTCTCCTGTGTGCCCTGGCCGGGAATCGAACCCGGGTCCTCTGCATGCTAGGCCAACACTCTACCGCTGAGCCAACCGGCCAGGGCCGGTAGTTCCATTCTTAATTTTTTGAGGAACCTCCATACTTTCTTCCATAATGGTTGTACTACTTTACATTCCCACCAACAGTGAATGAGGGTTCCTTTTTCTCCACAGCCTCTCCAACACTTGTTGTTACCTGTCTTGTTGATAACAGCTAATCTAACAGGTGTGAGGTGGGATCTCATTGTATTGTAGTTTTGATTTGCATTTCTCTAATAGCTAACGAAGATGAGCATCTTTTTATATATCTGTTGGCCATTTGTATTTCTTCCTGGAAGAAGTGTCTGTTCATGTCCCTTTCCCATTTTTTTTTATTGGTTTATTTGTTGTTGAGTTTATGAGTTCTTTGTATATTTTGGATATTAGGCCCTTATCTGTGCTGTTGTTTGAAAATATCATCTCCCATTTAGTTGGCTGTCTGTTTGTTTTTGTTGTCAGTTTCTCTTGCTGTGCAAAAGCTTCTTAGTCTGATGTGGTCCCATTCATTTACCTTTGCCATTACTTCCCTTGCCTTTGGAGTCAAATTCATAGTGCTCTTTATAACTAAGGTTCATGAGTTTAGTACCTATGTTTTCTTCTATGTAACTTATTGTTTCAGGTCTTATATTTAGTTCTTTTGATCCATTTTGAATTAATTTTAGTACAAGGGGACAAACTGTAGTCGAGCTTCATTCTTTTGCATGTGGCTTTCCAGGTTTCCCAGCACCATTTGTTGAAGAGGCTTTCTTTTCTCCATTGTGTGTTGTTGGCCCCTTTATCAAAGATTATTTGACCATATATATGTGGTTTTATTTCTGAGCTTTCTATTCTGTTCCATTGACCTGAATGTGTATTTTTCTGCCAATACCATGCTGTTTTGATTATCATGGCTCTATAATATAATTTGAAGTCAGATATTGAAATGCTCCTAGCTTCATTCTTTTTCCTTAGGATTACTTTGGCTATGTGGGGGTTTTTATAGTTCCATATAAACCTGATGATTTTTTGTTCCATTTCATTAAAAAATGACATTGGAATTTTGATCAGAATTGCATTAAATTTGTGTATCGCTTTGGGTAATAGAGTCATTTTGACTATATTTATACTTCCTATCCAAGAACAAGGAATGTTTTTCATTTCATGATATCTTTTTTCGATTTCCCTTAACAATACTTTGTAGTTTTCATTATATGGGTCCTTTACATTCTTTGTTATGTTTATTCCTAGGTATTTTATTTCTTTTGTTGCAACCATGAAAGGGATTGTTTTTTGAGTTTGCTCTCTGATGTTTCATTGTTGGCATATAGGAAGGCAATGGGTTTTTGCATATTAATTTTGTATCCTGCGACCTTACTGTATTGGTTTATTGTTTCTAGTGGTCTTTTTGTGGAGTCTTTGGGGTTTTCAATGTATAGGATCATATCATCTGCAAAAAGTGAAACCTTTATTTGTTCTTTCCCAATATGAATGCCTTTTATTTCTTTTTCTTGTCTGATTGCTCTGGCTAGAACTTCCAGCACTATGTTGAATAAGAGTGGAGAGAGTGGACAACCTTGTCTTGTTCCTGATTTTAGGGGAAAAGTCCTCAGTTTTATGCCATTTAATATGATGTTAGCTGATGGTTTATCATAAATGGCCTTTATTATGTTGAGATATTTTCCTTCTTTACCCATTTTGTTGTTTTAAACATAAAATGGTGTATTTTATTGAATGCCTTTTCTGCATCAATATATTGATAAGATCATATGGTTTTTGTTCTTTGTTTTGTTGATATGGTGTATTACCTTAACCATTTTACATATGTTGAACCATTCTTGTGATTCTGGGATGAATCCCACTTGATCATGATGAATTTTTTTTTTTTGTATTTTTTCTGAAGCTGGAAATGGGGAGAGACAGTCAGACAGACTCCCGCATGCGCCCAACCAGGATCCACCTGGCACGCCCACCAGGGGCGAAGCTCTGCTCACCAGGGGGTGATGCTCTGCCCCTCCGGGGCGTCGCTCTGCTGTGACCAGAGCCACTCTAGCGCCTGGGCAGAGGCCAAGGAGCCATCCCCAGTGCCCGGGCCATCTCTGCTCCAATGGAGCCTTGGCTGCGGGAGGGGAAGAGAGAGACAGAGAGGAAGGAGGGGGGGGGTGGAGAAGCAAATGGGCGTTTCTCCTATGTGCCCTGGCCAGGAATCAAACCCGGGTCCCCCCGCATGCCAGGCCGATGCTCTACCACTGAGCCAACCGGCCAGGGCCTGAATTATTTTTTTAATGTGCTGTTGTATTCGATTCGCTAGTATTTTGTTTAGTATTTTACCATCTGTATTCATTAGAGATATTGGTCTGTAGTTTTTTTGTGTGTGTTGTCCTTGCCAGGTTTTGGTGTGAGGGTTATGTTGGCCTCATAAAATCTGTTTGGCAGTATTGCTTCTTCTTTAATTTTTGGAAGATTTTGAGTAGAATAGGAACCAAGTCTTCTTGAATGTATGATAGAATTAACTAGTATAGCCGTCTGGCCCTGGACTTTTATTTTTGGGGGAGGTTTTTTTTTTTTTTTTAAAGCTTAGTCTTTTGTTTGTTTGTTTTTTTAAGATTTTATTTATCCATTTTTATTGGAGAGAGAGAGAGAGAGAGAGAGAGAGAGAGAGGAAAGAGATAAAGAGAACAGGAGGAGGGCCAGGAAGCATCAACTCCCATATGTGCCTTGACCAGGCAAGCCCAGGGTTTTGAACTGACAACCTCAGCATTCCAGGTCAACGCTTTACCCACTGCGCCACCACAGGTCAGGTTTGGGGAGGTTTTTGATAGTTGTTTCTATTTCCTCCCTGCTTATGGGTCTGTTTAGGCTTTCTGCTTCTTCATGACTCAGTCTAGGAAGATTACATTTTTCTAGGAATTTATCCATTTCTTCTAGATTGTTAAACTTGGTGGCATATAGTTTTCCGTAGTATTCTACAATAATTCTTTGTATATCTATGATATCTGTGGTGATTTCTCCTCTTTCATTTTGGATTTTGTTTATATGAGTCCTTTCTCTTTTTTCCTTAGTGAGTCTTGCCTTGTGTAGGTAGAGCGCAGAGCACATTCCTAGCAGCTGTGGCTGATGCAATGCTGTGAGAACACTCCAGCACCTGAAACCCTCCTAGGCATACCCAGGAGGGAGCTTGCCCGCTGTAAGAAAGTAACTCAGTGCCAACCAGGCAGCTCCCTGACCTTTCAGCCATTGGCTGTGAAGGACATGCTGTAACATTCTATTGGCCCAGAAACCGAATTGAGAAGTATAAAGTTAAAAATTTGGAGAGATCTACACTAAACTAAAAAAAAAAAAAAAATCTAGTTTTCCTTCTCATTTTGGGCTTACACTTCAAAATTTTTTTAACTCAAGAAACCCAGAGATCTGAAAAAAATGAGTTTCTGTTTTTTACTAGTTCAATATACAACATTGATAACCATTCTCATTATAATTTTTGAAATGAGAAGTTAGTGAGACAGACTCCCACATGCACCCGGACCAGGATCCACCTTGCAACCCATGTCTGGGGCCGACACCAGGCCAAACTGAGCTATCCTCAGTATCCAGGGCTGACACTCAAACCAATTAAGCTGCTGGCTGCAAGAGGGGAAGAGAGAGAGAAGGAGGAGAAGGGGGGGAAGTAAAGCAGATGGTTGCTTCTCATGTGTGTCCTGACCGGGGATCAAACCTGGGACATCTGCACACCGGGCTGATGCTCTATCCACTGAGCCAATTAGCCAGGGCTAATAACCATTCTCATTAAATATACCTTTGTAATTTTAGTGATTTACATAGTGGCACCAGGTTACATGATTTATAAGGTTTGACAAAGAAAGGGGTCTGAATACTACAGAAATGTTAAATCAATGCACTAAATGCATACATTTAAGATGTGAATCATGAATCTACTGCTGTGACCAGAACACCTTATATGCTGATTCTGAAAAACATCAGTTGCCAATAAAAGTGAAGAGTGTACATTCCCTTATGGGGGATGTACAAGAAAGGTGAGCTTCTGCAGCACCAACCCACATAAAACTGTACAGTATATACTGCTGTTTAGTTATGCTTCCAGTACCATTTAACTTCAGAATAAGGGAGTGAGTTGGTGACCCTTAAAAGTCTCCAAGTACCTGGCGTTGGGAAATTCCCACCATCAAAGTTTAAGTGCTCTTTAAACACCACAAATAAACATCACAGTGTAGTAGAGACTTTTAGAAGCAAAACTAATTAACCAGGGGCTGAAATCCCCATATTGGACACCCAACCTCAATTAAAAATATGAAAATATCACCACAAGAACAATTTAGGAAGGGAAGATACTAAGGCAAGGCAGACCACAGATCAATTTCACTGTAGCTAAAACTCCTTAACTTAATAACACTATGTTAAAAGATCACACCCAGAGATTTGTATTTAATATATTTAAGAGTAATGGGTAAAACAACAATCTTTAAAAACATAAATAAGAAATAATACAGTTTTTAAAATTTTATTATTGATTGATTTTAGAGATAGAGGAGGGGAGAGACACAAACATCAATCTATTCCTGTATGTGCCTGGCTGGGGATTGAATTCGCAACCTTCACATATGGAGACCATGCTCTAACCAAATGATCTATCTGATCATGGCAGGAATAATACAGTTTTGCTACAGTGTCTGTTGAAACATTTTTCACAATGGCTGGAAGACAGTACCAAAAATGACATAAATGAAAATATTGGACTTTGAAAAAATAAGGGAAAATTAATGAAAGTGACATGCATCAAATAAATCAAGAGGTAATACTGAGGTAATCTATATGTAGTTATAAAGTCAGCTTAAGTTTCCTGGGCATTTATAGTTAATGAGAAGGTAGAGTCTGAAAACTCTGGATTTTGACCTAGTTTTAGAATTCACTCAGATATAACCAAATTGTAACGTGATTGTATTGTACTGTTAAGGATAAGAGTTACTTGTCATATTTATGTATTGATTCCCTTAGCTATTCCATGTATTCCAGATTAAACTGTCTGCATCAGCCCCAACATCTTACAGGAATACAGGCTTTTCACATTATCTAGTAGAAAAAGGAGAGAGTAGAGGAAACAGGCCTTTCTTTTTATGGCAGTTTTCTTAACAGGAAGTTGTATTTCTTCAAAGTTCATCATCAAGCAAAGGTCTTGGTGAGGACAGCTTCATGCTGTTGCAGGTGAACAGTGCCAATTCCTACAGCAGGTACTGGCAAAGGGGGTCGGCTCACAAGGCGGAGCTGTCATTGGAATAGAAAAGAAATAAAGAAAATAAATAAATTGACATTGGGACCTAATCAGAGCTCTGCTTAGTTCACCCAGGGAGGTGCATGTATTTCTTTTCACTTATTTAACATTAATCACCTTTTTGGAAAAATTATGACTTACAAAGAATAGACTGTTACAACTAAAAACCAACTAAATTCCAGGTATAATAAGGTAATATAAAGTCTCAAATTTGTTCTATTCTTCAGTAACTATTAGTTTGTTTTAGCTGTAGAGTTTCCTAAGTGAGAGCTATTTACATGTGAAAATGATCTGGGTTTAGTCAACTACTATAGTATCAAATGAGTGAACACAGTTCTCATCAAAGCAGAACAGAAAAGCATTGCTCTTCTTATTGTTTTTCCCTTCCTCCAGCACAGTCAAGAAGAATTTGGCCTTTGAGGGATCCCAGCTATGTAGATGGGCCTGAAACAAGCATCAGTGAGTATCTTTACTCCTAGACTGTCAAATAAGACTGCCTGTCACCCAGCTTCCCCATGTCTTGGATGTTGACTTTAAGGATGAGAATGCTGAGTAGGCTAATGGGAAAATAGTACACAGGTAAGACTTTTACTTTTCTAAGTAAAATAGGTTTTTGTTTTTACATGATACTAGTATTATACATACCTTGATAAACACTCAGCACTTTATTTTGTAAGAATAGCCTAAAGAGCCTGACCTGTTGTGGCGCAGTGGATAAAGCATCGACCTGGGAACACTGAGGTCGCTGGTTCAAAACCCTGCACTTGTCTGGTCAAGGCACATATGGGAGTTGATGCTTCCTGCTCCTCCCCCCTTTCTCTCTCTCTTTCACTCTGTCTCTCCTCTCTAAAATGAATAAATAAAAAGAAATTTTAAAAAAAGAATAGACTAAAGATGTCAGAGTAATGACAGTGTGAGAGATAACCTTAGCCTCTCCCCTTGAAATTTCAACAAATTGAACTCAGCGAAGAAACCCCACCCAGGCTCACAGGCTTGCCTGAAAAATTCCGTGCACTGAATGGACTAAAGGTGGGAAGGGTTAAAACGGGGCAGAAGATAAGAAGCAGTGGCGGTGGGGATCCAGAGAAGGAAAAGGTCCAAACTGTTTGGGCTTTCATTTGCCAGATGGGGGAAACCCAGAATGGCTGGGTCTTCCTCTGCCAGAAGGAGCGCAGAGATTGGGGGGCATTTGAAGAGATACTGAACCAAAGAGGTGGCAGAGTGTAGGGTCACGGCCAGTGTTCCCACAGTCTGCTGGCTGCCTGCATATGAGACAGACACAGACATAGAAAGTGAGACCCCCATCAGCCTCCCAGATTCCACCTTCCTCCCCTCATGGGGTACAGAGTGTGGCAGAGACACAACCCACAGTTCTACAGGACCACTCTTTCCCTTGAAGAACAGAGGTGCTCTGTGTCTGGTCCCCTGTTCTGTTGAGATGCAGGAAGGAGGTCCTAAAGGCCTGAGATTGCCATTGCTAAAGCAGTGAAGCCCTCACAGTATGCCCCACCTTATCTTCAAGACAGCAACATCTCAGCAGAGGTAAGCCTAGGGATTTTAAAGAGCTAAAGCTTGTAATCCAGTGCCACCTACTGGAAAAAACATTACAAGTGCAATACCACTCCTTTTTTGTCAGCTTGGGTTTTTTTTAATTATTTATTTATTTATTCATTTTAGAGACGAAAGAGAGAGAGAGGGAGAGGGAGAGAGAGAGAGAAGTGGGGGAGGAGCAGAAAGCATCAACTCCCATATGTGCCTTGACCGGGCAAGCCCAGGGTTTCGAACCGGCGACCTCAGCAGTCCAGGTCGACGCTTTATCCACCGCGCCACCACAGGTCAGGCTGTCAGCTTGGTTTTTGAAGAGTATTGTCTTTTTTTTGCTTTTCTTTTGGTATTTTGTTGTTTTGATTTTGTTTTTTATTTTGTAGTTTTGTCTTTCATTTTTTATTGTTGATTTGCTTGATTTTTTTGCAATACCACTCACAAATATCATCAAGAAAGAAAAAACCTAATACTATGATTACCTGAGAAAGAGACACAGTACAGAAAGAAAATGAAAAATCTCCAGAAAGCAATTTCAATCACATGGAAATCTTGAAGTTAAATTATAGCAAATTCAAAATTGAAGTTTTGAATACATTCAATGAGATGTGAAAAAACACTGATAGGCAATTTAATTAGCTCAGAAAAAATAAGTACTTCACCAAAGAGATTGAAACTTCATAAACAGAAATGGTTAACTCAATACATGAATTGAAAAAGGAGCTACTAAGTTTAGTTAATAGAATAAGCCAGAGAGAAGAGAATCAGTGACATTGAAGACAGGCAACTAGAGATCATACAGAGGGAAGAAGAGAGAGAATCACAAATTTAAAAAAAATAATAGAGCTCTACAAGAATTCTCTGACTTCATCAGAAAAAGCAACAGCAATACTGTGGTACCTTGAGATATGAACAGACCAACATATGAATTTTTTTAAGATACGAGCTGCAACTCGGTCCGTATTTTTGTTCAATATCCGAGCGAAATTCCGAGATATGACTCGTAATTCGGGAAGCTGCCACTAGTTGGTGTGTTGGTGCACAGGTCCAGTATTGGCAGTTTGATATACAAGTTGACTAACTTATGAGCTCGGTTACATAATGAATTAAATTAGTATCTCAAGGTACCACTGTATAAAAATACTGGGTATATAAGAAGAAGAAGAGAGGGAGAAAGGAATGGAGAAGTTAGTCAAACAAATAATTGATGAGAACTTCCCAAGCCTATGAACAGAGTTAGATTCTTGAATCCAAGAAGCAAACAAAAATGCCTAATTACCTCAACTCAAACAGGCCTTCTCCAAGGCACATTGTAATAAAACTGTCAAAAGTCAATGACAAAGAAAGAATCCTCAAGGCAGCTAGGGAAAAGAAAAACATACAATATAAAGGAAGGCCTATTAGGTTATCATCAGACTTTCTAGCAGAAACTCTACAAATTAGAAGAGTGTGGACCAAAAATTCAAAATACTAAAAGAGAAGAATTACCAGCCAAGAATACTGTATCCATCAAAGTTACCCTTTAAATACAAAAAGAAAAATAAAACTTTTCCAGACACACAGAAGCTGAGAGAATTTGTCACTAGAAAATCTCCACCGCAGGAAATACTCAAGGCAGTTATTCTATCGGATACAAAGAACAAAACTACAAGTTAAAGCTCCAACTAGGTTACAATATATACAAGGATAATCTGTGACAACAAAAATATAAAATGAGAGAGGATAAAGATCTGCAGTAGGAAAGAAGGTTGGAGGGCAGAAGAACTCATGAGACATGGGACTCTTATATATATGAAAATTTTTTTAAATAAATAAATTTTTATTATAATGGGTGACATCAATAAATCAGGGTACATATATTCAAAGAAAACATTTCCAGGTTATCTTGTCATTTACTTCTGTTGCATACCCATCACCCAAAGAGAGATCGTCCTCCGTCACCCTCTATCCAGTTTTCTTTGTACCCCTACCCATCCCCCTACCCCTTTCCCTCCTTCCCTCCCCACACCCCCCGTAACCACCCCACTCCTGTCCATGACTCTTAGTCTCGTTTTTATGTCCCACCAATGTATGGAATCCTGCAGTTCTTGTTTTTTTCTGATTCACTTATTTCACTCCGCATACTGTTATCAAGATTCCACCATTCTGCTGTAAGTGATCCAATGTCATCATTTCTTCTAGCTGAATAGTATACCATGGTGTATATGTGCCCCATCTTCTTTATCCAGTCTTCTATTTTCTTTTTTTTACAGTGACTAAAAGCCTTTAAGCAAACTTTTGGCCAATACAGCAAGAATCCATAAAAGAGTAGTGTCCTTAACATGTTCACCAAGTCCAAGTTGGCCCCATCACCATGCCAAATCTCTGAAAAATGCAACCCAACCACAATTCAGTCTGTTAGGAGCTGTCACAGGGAGCAGGAGTCCAGAAAAGTCCACATCCAGGAAAAGTCCTCATGGCACTGGAATTGTCACCATTCTATACTTTGCAGCTCAATGTCCAAGTCCCAATGACTGCTGCTTCTAGCTGGTAATGATTCAGGTAGACTGGAAAAGCCATTTGCAGCATGCGTGGATATGGAGCTCTGTTCTCCTCTGCCTGTAGAGTTGAGACCAGGTTGCTCTTCCCTGGAGCTCTGCGACTGTGGCATGGTAAAGAGAACCTTGGGATACACTAAGCTGGGTGGCAAAGGTAGATTCATAATAGAACCTGGCAAAAGGGGGAAAGAGAGCTCTAAATTAGGAGTAGGTCCCAGCCTGAAATATGAGTGGGGCATTGAGGTAGGAGGGATAAAGGAAACACTATATATTAAGCAAAGCAGCAGAAAATAGGACTATCAACACCCACAACAGAGATCTTTGAGGGAAGAATAAAAAACCTGACTATTCAGGCAAAACACAGTTAAGTGGCCCTTGTGCAAATGAGATCAGTTTACCTGCTTCTTGGAAGAAATACCCTAGGCTCGTCCACAGTGTCATAGATGGGGCCGACGGCCCTGGGCACCTTCAGCCTTCAGTGGCAAACCCCAGCATTCTGGGCAAGGTTAGGTCATAGGTGGCTGGAGCAGGGCTGGAAGAGACTGAACCCTCCCTTAGAGGAGCGAGGGGGAAGCCTACCTTCCAGTGTCCCTGTTTCCTCACAGCAGAGGCGTGTAAGCCTGGCAAGCTTTAGCTCAATGACCTTCCTTTCCACTATTGAAGCAGGACCCAGATGGCATCCTATGAGACCCCTTTGGGGTGTTGGAGCCTTTAAGGGTGTATCATAAAAGCTGGTAGTTCCCCTGATCTCTATTGGGCTTTTTCTGCCTCTAGGTATCTTAAAAGCCATGCTCAGAAGACCTCGCTGAGGGGTTTGAGGATCCTCATCCGCCTATATAAATCTTTTCCATATATCTGGAGCTATTTGGAAAAAGACAAAACAGTGTTATTAGCTGGATCTAATAAAGAAAGTAGTAGTTTGCAGGCAAAAAAGATTTGGTGTCTCCTGTTCATCAGCATTCAAAAGAAATGTAAATTTTTTTTTTAAGTAAAAAGCATGATATGGTAGACCCGTAGGAGTTCCAGGATATGACTACCCCCTTTAAAATCTTTTTTTAATTCACCTTAAAATGTTTGCTGAGTACACTTTAATAATACCTTAACTTTAAAGATTGTAAGCATGACAAAATACAGTAAATGCTTTTGCTCCATATGCAGGAGCATTTTCAGTTTAGCCAGTTTAGGAAATCCAATAATACAACAATGCATACAGACAATGAGCTATAACATGCTTGGCAGCCTCTCCTGTTCTGACAGAGGCTACTATAGATCCGGAATATGTATCCACTGTAATGTGGACATACGACTGTTTGCCAAATGAAGGTATATGAGTAACATCCATCTGCCAAAGTTGTCCTGGTAGGGGTCCTGGAGGGTTAACTCCAAATGAAGGGGCAGTATAGGACCCCTTGGACAGGATTTCCCAATCTGCCGTGCTGCTTCCCGGGAAAGTTGAAACTGTTTACACCGGGCTGCAGCGTTCTGGTGATGAATAGTATGAGACTGACTTGCTCGGTCTGTCATGGTTGCTCCATATAATTTTCTTTTGGGTAGCTTGATCAACAAGGGAATTCCTAGGCCCTGGCCAGTTGGCTCAGTGGTACAGCATTGGCCTGGTGTGCAGGATTCCCGGGTTCGATTCCCAGTCAGAGCACACAGAAGAAGTGCCCATCTACTTCTCCATCCCTCCCCCTCTCCTTCCTCTCTGTCTCTCTCTTCTCCTCCCGCAGCCAAGGCTCCACCACAGCAAAGCCACCCTGGGCACTAAGGATGGCCCCATGGCCTCTGCCTAAGGCGTTAGAATGGTTCTGGTTGCAACAGAGCAACACCCCAGATGGGCAGAGCATTCCCCCCAGTAGGCATGCCAGGTGGATCCCGGTCAGGCGCATGCGGGAGCCTGTCTGACTGCCTCCCCATTTCCATCTTCAGAAAAATATAAATAAATAAATAAATAAATAAATAAAAGAAAAGAAAAAATACAGTAAAAAAAAAGAAAAGAATAAAAAAAAGGGGGCATTCCCTTGTGCTAAAGCTCCAGGGAGTATGGAGTGACCTTGAGTATGTCCTATGAAACATGGAGCTCTATGTTGACATATAAGTCTTTCAAGAAGGAGGAACTGCTGAAATAGTTCATCAGCATTTGTCCCTAAGACAGCAGTCTTTATAGTGGAAACACCATAAGTAAATATTTGCTGTCTATGGATTAAAGGGTGAATATGGCAAATGCTGAAAAGCCATGATCTTTGTGCCCCTCCCCTCCCCCAACCCCCTCCCTCTCCTTCCCCCACCCTGTAACCCCAACACTGTTGTTCATGTCTCTGAGTCTCATCTTTATGTCCCACCTATGTATGGAATCATATAGTTCTTAGTTTTGTCTGATTTACTTCTTTCGCTCAGTATAATGTTATCAAGGCCCATCCATGTTGTTGTAAAAGATCCTATGTCATCATTTCTTATGGCTGAGTAGTATTCCATAGTATATATGTACCAAAGCTTTTTAATCCACTTGTCCTCTGATGGACACTTGGGCTGTTTCCAGGTCTTTGCTATTGTGAACAATGCTGCCATAAACATGGGGGTGCATTTCTTCTTTTCAAACAGTGCTATGGTGTTCTTGGGGTATATTCCTAACAGTGGTATAGCTGGGTCAAAAGGCAGTTTGATTTTTAATTTCTTGAGGAATCTCCATACTGTTTTCCACAGTGGCTGCACCAGTCTGCATTCCCACCAGCAGTGCAGGAGGGTTCCCTTTTCTCCATATCCTCACCAGCACTTATTCTGTGTTGTTTTGTTGATGAGCGCCATTCTGACTTGTGTAAGGTGATATCTCATTGTGGTTTTAATTTGCATTTCTCTAATCATTAGTGATGTTCAACATTTTTTCATATGCCTATTGGCCATCTGTGTGTCCTCTTTGGAGAAGTGTCTATTCATTTCTTTTGCCCATTTTTGGATTGGATTGTTTGTCTTCCTGGTATTAAGTTTTACAAGTTCTTTATAAATTTTGGTTATTAACCCCTTATCAGACGCAATGTCAAATATATTCTCCCATTGTGTAGTTTGTTTTTTTATTCTGTTCTTATTGTCTTCAGCTGTGCAGAAGCTTTTTAGTTTGATAAAGTCCCATTTGTTTATCCTGTCTTTTATTTCACTTGCCTGTGGAGATAAATCAGCAAATACATTGCTACGAGAGATGTCAGAGAGCTTACTGCCTATGTTTTCTTCTAAGATGCTTATGGTTTCACGGCTTACATTTAAGTCTTTTATCCATTTTGAGTTTATTTTTGTGAGTGGTGTAAGTTGGTGGTCTAGTTTCATTTTCTTGCAGTAGTTGTCCAATTTTCCCAACACGATTTGTTGAAGAGGCTGTCTTTACTCCATTGTATGCCCTTACCGCCTTTGTCAAATATCAGTTATCCATAGAGCTGTGGGTTTATTTCTGGGTTCTCTGTTCTGTTCCATTGATTTATGTGCCTGTTCTTATGCCAGTACCATGCTGTTTTGAGTACAATGGCCTTATAATATAACTTGATATCCGGAAGTGTGATACCTCCCGCTTTATTCTTCCTTTTCAAGATTGCTGAGGCTATTTGTGTTCTCTTTTGGTTCCATATAAATTTTTGGAATATGTGTTCTATATCTTTGAAGTAAGTCATCAGTATTTTAATTGGTATTGTATTGAATTTATAAATTGCTTTGGGTAATATAGACATTTTAATGATGTTTATTCTTCCTAACCATGAACACAGTATATGCCTCCACTTATTCGTATCTTCCCTGGTTTCTATTATTAATGTTTTATAATTTTCCGAGTAAAAGTCTTTAATCTCCTTGGTTAGATTTATTCCTAGGTACTTTATTTTTTTGGTTGCAATGGTAAAGGGGATTGATTCCTTGATTTCTCTTTCTAACAGTTCATTATTAGTGTATAAAAATGCCTCTGATTTCTGAGTATTGATTTTATATCCTGCCACCTTGCCAAATTCATTTATCAGGTCTAGTAGTTTTTTGACTGAGACTTTAGGGTTTTCTATATACAATATCATATCATCTGCAAATAATGATAGTTTTACTTCTTCTTTTCCAATTCGGATGACTTTTATTTCTTTTTCTTGTCTGATTGCTGTGGCTAGGACTTCCAGAACTATGTTGAATAAGAGTGGTGAAAGGGGGCACCCCTGCCTTGTTCCTGATTTTAAGGGGATTGCTTTTAATTTTTGCCCATTGAGTATGATGTAGGCTATAGGTTTGTCATAGATGGCCTTTATCATGTTGAGGTATGTTCCCTGTATTCCCACTTTGTTGAGAGTTTTGATCATGAATGGGTGCTGGATTTTATCAAATGCTTTTTCTGCATCTATTGAAATTATCATGTGGTTTTTCTCCTTCCTTTTGTTTATGTGATGAATCATATTGATTGATTTGCGAATATTGTACCAGCCTTGCCTACCAAGAATAAATCCCACTTGATCATGGTGTATGATTTTTTTCATATATTGCTGGATCCGGTTTGCTAATATTTTGTTGAGGATTTTTGCATCTAAGTTCATCAGGGATATTGGCCTATAATTTTCTTTTATTGTGTTGTCTTTCCCTGGTTTTGGAATCAGAATTATGCTCGCCTCATAAAAGGAGTTTGGAAGTCTTCCTTCCTCTTGAATTTTTTGAAATAGCTTGAGAAGGATAGGAGTTTGTTCTTCTTTGAATATTTGGTAGAATTCACTTGTGAAGCCATCAGGCACAGGACTTTTCTTTTTTGGGAGTTTTTTTGATAGCTGTTTCAATCTCATTTGTTGTAATTGGTCTGTTTAGGTTTTCTGATTCTTCCAGATTGATTTTTGGAAGATTATATGATTCAAGGAATTTGTCCATTTCATCTAGGTTGTCTAGTTTTTTGGCGTACAGTTCTTCATAGTATTTTCTTACAGTATTTTGTATTTCTGTTGTGTCAGTTGTTATTTCTCCACTCTTGTTTCTAATTTTATTTATTCGAGTCCTCTCTCTTTTTTTCTTGGTGAGTCTCATTAAAGGTTCATCGATCTTGTTTACCTTTTCAAAGAACCAGCTCCTGGTTTCATTGATCCTCTGTATTGTTTCTTTAGCCTCTATGTCATTTATTTCTGCTCTGATCTTTATTATTTCCTTCCTTTTTCTAGCTCTGGGCTTTACTTGCTGTTCTTTTTCTAGTTCTTTTAGATGTAGGGTTAAGTTGTTTATTTGAGCTTTTTCTAGCTTCTTGAGATATGCCTGTAATGCTATAAACTTCCCTCTCAGGACTGCTTTTGCTGTGTCCTATAAATTTTGAGTTGATGTATGCTCATTATCGTTTGTTTCTAGGAATTTTTTAATTTCTTCTTTGATCTCAATGTTAACCCATTTGTTATTTAATAACATGCTATTTAGTTTCCAAGTGTTTGAATGTTTTTCAATTTTTCTATTGTGGTTGATTTCTAGTTTAATGCCATTATGATCAGAGAAAGTGCTTGATATGATTTCAATCTTCTTAAGTTTGTTGAGACCGCTTTTGTGTCCTAACATGTGGTCTATCCTAGAGAATGTACCATGAGCACTTGAAAAGAATGTATATGCTGCTGTTTCAGGGTGAAAGGTTCTGAAGATATCTCTTAAATCGAGTTGATCTAATATGTCCTTTAAGTCTGCTGTTTCTTTGTTAATTTCCTTTCTTGAGGATCTATCTAATGATGTTAATGGGGTATTGAAATCCCCTACTTTTATAGTATTGCTGTTGATCTCGCCCTTTAAGTCCATCAAAGTCTGCTTTACATATTTAGGTGCTCCTATATTAGGTGCGTAGACATTTATAATGGTTATATCTTCCTTTTGGATTGCTCCCTTTATCATTATGTAGTGACCTTCTTTATCTCTCACTATAGTCTTTGTTTTAAAGTCTATTTTGTCTGATATAAGTATTGCTACCCCAGCTTTTTTTTCATTTCCATTTGCGTGAAATATTTTTTCCAACCTTTTATCTTCAGTCTGTGTGCATCTTTTGATTTAAGGTGTGTCTCTTGTAGACAGCATATGTATGGGTCCTGTTTTCTTATCCACGCAGCTACCCTATGTCTCTTGATCGGATCATTTAATCCATTAACATTTAAGGTTATTACTGATATGTAATTGTTTATTGCCATTTTTTTCTTTAAAACTGTATTCCTCTTTTGCTATATTCTTTTTTTTCCTTTGATCTGTTTACAACAGGTCCCTTAGCATTTCTTACAGCCTTGGTTTGATTGCAATGAATTCCTTGAGTTTTTTTTTTTTTTGTCTGTAAAGCTTTTTATTTCTCCTTTGATTTTATTTATTTATTTATTTTTTTACAGAGACAGAGAGTGAGTCAGAGAGAGGGATAGATAGGGACAGACAGACAGGATCCTTTGATTTTAAATGATAGCCTTGCTGGATAAAGTAGTCTTGGTTGTAGGTTCTTGTTCTGCATTACTTTGAATATTTCTTGCCATTCCCTTCTGGCCTCAAGTGTTTCTGTTGAGAAGTCAGAAGTCATCCTTATGGGGGCTCCTTTGTAGGTGATAGTCTTGTTTTCTCTAGCAGCTTTTAATATTTTCTCTTTATCATTTAGCTTTGGTATTTTAATTATGATGTGTCTTGGTGTTGGTTTCTTTGGGTTTCTCCTTAATGGAGTTCTCTGTGCTTCCTGAACATGTGAAATGTTTTCCTGCCTTAATTGGGGGAAGTTTTCCGCTATGATATGTTTGAACAAAGTCTCTATCCCTTGTAATTTCTCTTCTTCTTCAGGAACCCCTATGATGCGGATGTTATTTCTCTTCATGTTGTCACAGAGCTCTCTTAGAGTTTCCTCAGACTTTTTGAGTCTCTTCTTTTTTCTGCTCTGCTCCGTGCCTTTATTTATCGTGTCCTCTAACTCGCTGATTCGATTCTCTGCTTCATCCATCCTGCTTTTAATTCCTTCCATTGTATTCTTTATTTCAGATATTGTATTTGTCATTTCTTACTGATTCTTTTTTATTATTTCAATGTCCTTTTTTATATTTGTTATCTCTTTATTTAGGTTTTCATAATGGCCATCTATGGTTGTTCTAATATCTTTGAGCATCCTAACAATCGTTATTTTAAACTCTGCATCTGGTAATTTGGTTATATCTGATTCACTTAAGTACTTTTCTGGGAATTTCTCTTGGTTTATTTGTGTTGTATTTCTCTGCCTCCGCATTTTCTCTTCTCGGGAGTGGCAGTGATCATGCGCTTGGGTGCAGAAGCATTGGTGGCCTTGGGCTTTGCCCCGCCCCCGTGTGTGATGTTATGCTTGGTCCTGAGGGCACTGGCGAGCACCTTTGCTCAGCTGCGGGTCTCCACCTGTTTCCGGGCTTTTGCCCTGCCCTTGCAGGAGGAGCCCACTTAAGGAACAGCTGCTAGCCTTGGCTCTACCACCGGGCAGGACTGCATGCCCAAGCTCAGCTCATTAGCAGAACTCCGCCTCTTCTGGGCTTTTGGCTCCACCCCCACGGGAGGAGCCGGCTACCAAGTGAGACTGCACGCCTGGGTTGCACGGGCGGGGCAAGGCTGTGCTCCTCTGCCCTTGCTCAGGGGCTGGTCTCCACCCTTTCCGGGGTTCCCGCCCTTCTCCCACAGGCTGGATTACAGGCTGCCGGCAGCTGAGCTTGACCGCTTTTGCACGCCCCCTTCTCCCCAGCCGGGCAAGATTGAGCTCACACCTGAGCCCAGTGGTGGCCAACTGGCTTCCGCCCCTGCCAGCAGAACCGCGCTTTTGTCTCTTGCTGCTGCCCGCCCTCCAGCGTGCCCTCAGCCACGTGGGTGGGAGCGTTGCAGCTCGGACCCTAAGACTCACTACTGTAGACCCAAAAGCTCCCTCCTTCTATGTGACTCTGCTCTGAGTGCCGCAGGGGAGCTTGTTTGGCTGCTCTCCTGCTTCCCTTTGCTGGTATTGCTCTTTCCGGGGGAAATATTCACTTCAGCTTTGGGGAGTGACTAGTCCCAGGGGTTAGGGTGGCTATCTCCCAAAATGTTTCTCCCTGTGCCTCCTAGATTACACTCTCTTCTTGTTACTCTGGTCCTTTCCTCTCTCCCCCCATCCCCAGGAGCCCCAGGTGAGTGGTTGTGAGAGAGATGTTCTGCGCGGTCCCTTTAAGACGGATCCTGGGTCTGAGAAATCAGACTCTTTCTCACAAACAGTATCCTGACTTGTTTCCAGCTAAATACTGTCCTTCTGCCTCTTCTGGGCTCTGGGGCTGCAGGCTGGGGCTTTGTTCCTGGGGCTCAGGACCCTTCCCCCTCTGCTAAACTCACTTCCTGCCACACGAGTCTCTCCCAGCTGCCATTCGCTCCGGTGAGCTAGGCAGCCCTCTCCGCGTTTCCGCTTTTCCTACCAGTCTCGGTATGGCTTCTTCAGTGTTCCTCGGTTGAAGAGTCCTCTTTGTTTAGTCCAAAGTTGGTTTTTCCAGATGATAGTTCTTAAAATTAGTTTGTAATCCACTTTGGTTCTGGGAGGTAGATGTTGGTATGTCTGCCTACTCCAGTGCCATCTTGTCTCTCCCGAAAATTTTTTTCTTAATAATCTAACAGTAACCACCCATAAAAACCCAATTCACATAGCTTAAAAAAGAGGAGACAAGAGAAAAGAACTATGGAATACCACCAAACAAAAACAACTGACAGAAACACAAAGGAAAAGAAACAAAGGAGACACAGAGCTATCAAAAACAAATCATAAAATGGCTAGAGGAAATCCTCATGCATCATTAATTACCTTAAATGTAAATGGACTGAATTCATCAATAAAAAGGCACAGAGTAACAGAATGGATCAAAAAGCAAAACTCAGGCCCTGCCAGTAGAACAGTGGATAGAATGTCAGCCCAGTGTATGAACATCTCAGGTTCAATTCCCAGTGAGGGCTCACAGAAGAAGGGACCATCTGCTTCTTCTCCTTACTTCTTCCCCTTCTCTTCCTTTTCCCCTCCAACAGCCAGTGACTCAATTGGTTCAAGTATGGCCCCAGGTACTGAGTATAGCTCCATTGGAGTGCATCAGTCTCAGGCACTAAACATAGTTCATACTAGAGCACTGGCCACTGATGGGATTTCCAGGTGGATCCTGGTCAGGGCACATGAGGAAGTCTGACTCACTATTTCCCCTCCTCTCACCTAAAAAAAAAGCAAAACTCAACTATATGCTGCCTTCAGGAGACACATCTAAGCTTCAAAAACAAAAACAGACTCAAAGGAAAAGTTTGGGAAACAATTCTTCAAGCAAATAATACCCAAAGAAAAGCAGGTATCTGTCTGAGTTCAAGACAACAAAGGTCATAAAACAAAGATGGACATTTCATAATGATAAAGGGGACATTATATCAAGAAGACATAACACTTCTTAATATATATGCACCAAACCAGGGAGCACCAAAATATATAAGACAGCTATTAACAGATCTAAAACTAGAAACAGACAAAAACCCAATCATAGCTGGATTTCTCAACATACCATTGACAACTTTAGATAAATAATCCAAATAGAAAATTAATACAGAAATATTGGCCTTAAACAACACAGTAGACCCCTGGTCGGCAAACTGCGGCTCATGAGCCACATGCAGCTCTTTGGCCCCTTGAGTGTGGCTCTTCCACAAAATACCATGTGCAGGCACTACCTTGATAAGGAATGTACCTACCTATATAGTTTAAGTTTAAAATATTTGGTTTTCAAAAGAAATTTCAATCGTTGTACTGTTGATATTTGGCTCTGTTGACTAATGAGTTTGCCGACCATTGCACTAGACCAAATGGACATGAGACATTTACAGAACATTTTATCCCAGAACATCAGATTATACATTCTTTTCCAGTGCGTATGGAATATTCTCAAGGATAGACCATATGCTGGTTCACAAAACTAACTTCAACAAATTCAAGAAGATTGAAATTATACCAAAGCATAAGGCTTTCAAATTAGAAATCAACTGAAAAAAAAGGAAGCAAAGAAACCCACAAAAATGTGGAAATTAAACAACAAACATACTTCGAAAAAATGATTGGGTCAAAGAAGAAATAAAAGCAGAGATCAAAAGATATATATAGACAAATGAAAATGACAAAATGACATATCAAAACTTCTGGGAAGCAGTGAAAGCAGTAATAAGAAGAAAGATTATATCATTACAGACTTATATCAAGAAACAAGATAGATCCCAAGTAAATAACCTAGTATTACATCTGAAAGAACTAGGAAAATAAGAACAAAGAAAACCCAAAGTCAGCAGAAAAAAGGAAATAATAAAAATTAGAGCAGAACTAAATGAAATAGAAAACAAAACAAAAAAACTAAACTATAGAAAAAATTAATACCATAAAAAGCTGGTTCTTTGAAACTATCAATAAAATTAACAACCCCCTAACTACACTCACTATAGAAAGAAGAGAAATGACTCATAAAGTCCAAAATGTAAGAGGAGAAATTACCACAGACATCACAGACATACAAAATATCATAGTAGAATACTATGAAAGATCATATGCCACCAAATTCAACAGTCTAGAAGAAATGGTAAGTTCCTAGAACTACACAATCTTCCTAGACTGAGTCATGAGGAAGTGGAAAACCTAAATAAACCCATAAGCAGGAAGGAAATAGAAACAATTATCACAAACCTTCTCAAAAATAAAAAGTCCAGGACTAGACAGCTACACTAGTGAATTCTACCAAACATTCAAAGATGGGGTACCAAAAAGTAGAAGAAACAATACCCCCTAACTCATTTTATGAGGTCAATATAACTCTGATACCACAACTTGGCAAAAACAATATAAAAAAAGAAAACTACAGACCAATATATCTAATGAATACAGATGCAAAAATCCTAAATAAAATATTAGCAAATCAAATACAACAGTACATTAAAAAAATAATACATCATAATCAACTAGAATTCATTCCAGGAGCACAAGAATGGCTCAAAATATGCCAAATTTTTTTTTCTGTATTTTTCTGAAGCTGGAAACAGGGAGAGACAGTCAGACAGACTCCCGTATACGCCCGACCGGGATCCACCTGGCACGCCCACCAGGGGTGACGCTCTGCCCACCAGGGGGCGATGCTCTGCCCCTCCAGGGCGTCGCTCTGTCGCAACCAGAGCCACTCTAGCGCCTGGGGCAGAGGCCAAGGAGCCATCCCCAGCGCCCGGGCCATCTTTGCTCCAATGGAGTCTCGGCTGCGGGAGGGGAAGAGAGAGACAGAGAGGAAGGAGAGGGGGAGGGGTAGAGAAGCAGATGGGCGCTTCTCCTGTGTGCCCTGGCTGGGAATCGAACCCGGAACTTCTTCACGCCAGGCTGACGCTCTACCACTGAGCCAACCGGCCAGGGCCAAAATATGCAAATTGATCAACCTAATACACCACATCAACACAACAGAGGACAAAAATTATATGATCCTATTGATAAGATACAACCATTTATGTTTAAAACAGTCAATAAAATGGGTATAGAAAGTACCTGAATATAATAAAGGTCATATATGACAAACCATCAGCCAAGATCATACTAAATGGTAAAAAACTGAAAGCTTTTCCTCTAAAATCAGGAAAAAGACAAGGATGTCCCACTTTCTCCATTCTCATTCAACATAGTGCTGGAAGTATTAGCCAGAGCAATCAAACAAAGGAAAGAAATAAAAGGCATCATACTGGGAAAGAAGAAGTAAAGGCATCACTTTATGCAGATGACATGATCCTGTATACAGAAAACCCCAAAGACTCTACCGAAAAACTATATTGCTCACAAAAATTAGGGGATTTCAAAATGAACATGAATCAATTAAAAAAAAGAAGCACTTGGTTTTTTTTTTATTAAACAAGAACATCAGAAAAGCAAATGACAAGTCAAAGAAAGTTGTTTGATTATGCAAATGAGATGCAAAACCAACTTTTCTTTCATTGGTGAAAATGCACTATATAGAAGGCTGAAAGTACTGGAGTATCTGCACGTTTCCTGATCCCTAATTTTTGTGAGGTGTATTAGAAAAAACAAACCAATACAGTAAAGTCTCACAATACAAAATCAATATACAAAAGTCTATTGCTTTCCTATATGCCAAGGATAAAACTTCAGAAAATGAATGAAAAAAAACAACAACAACTTCTTTTACAATTGCAACAAAAAAAATAAAATACTTAGGAATAAACTTAACAAAGGATGTGAAGTACCTATATATTGAAAACTAGAAAGCATTATGGAAAGAAATTGAAAAAGACACAATGAAATGGAAAAATACTTCATGTTCATAGATCCAAAGAATCAACATAGTTAAAACAGCTATATTAACCAGAGCAATATGCAAATTTAATGCAATCCCCATTAAAATTCCAATGTCATGTTTTAAAAAAATAAAATAAAAAATCACTTTATTTGTTTGGAATAATAAAAGACCACAAATGGCCAAAGCAATCCTGAGGAAAAAAAAATGAAGCCAGAGGTATCACATAACCTGACTTCAAATTATACTACAGTCATGATGTCTATCTGAAACATATGTACTTTTATTGATCAATGTCTTCCCATTCAATTTAATTTTTAAAAAAATGAATAGCTATAAACATAAAATATAAAACTAGACTTAATATTTTAGTTTATCTTTAAATGAACTGCATTGATAAGGGATAAAACCATTTGTTGGCACTCAAGTAAAAACAAGATATAAAAACACTACAAGCCTGACCTGTGGTGGCGCAGTGGATAAAGCGTCGACCTGGAATGCTGAGGTCGCAGGTTCGAAACCCTGGGCTTGCCTGGTCAAGGCACATATGGGAGTTGATGCTACCAGCTCCTCCCCCCTTCTCCTTCTCTTTCTCTGTCTCTCTCTCCTCTCTCTCCCTCTCTGTCTCTCTCTCTCTCCCCCTCTCTCTCCTCTCTAAAAATGAATAAATTAAAAAAATAAAATAAATTAAAAAAAAAAAACACTACAAGAGAGGCACACATAGTACCTTTATGGCCAGTTGCTTTTCAAACCTTGGAGAAACAAAACACCATGGACCCATGTTCTGAGGTTCCTCCTGACTCCAAATAAAATCTATAAAAAGAAAATTCATCTCAGTACCTCAAATAAACATATACAACATAAATATATACACACTATATCTATCTATCTATCTATCCACACACACAAATTTTTCTAATATGACATAGTATTGCTTATCTTCTTTCTTTTTCTTTTCTTTTGACAAATGCGTAATAATATATATATCCACCAGCACAATAATGATACAGAACAATTCTATCAACCCAAAAAATGTCCTCATCCTGTCCATTTGTATTCAACACCTCCTCTTCCTCCTGACCTCTGGTAATCACTGATCTTTTCTCTAGCTAAAATATTTTGTGTTTTCCAGAACATCAGATAAATAGAATCATACAGTATGTAGCCTTTTGGGGTTTGGCTTCCTTGAATTAGAAAAATCTATTTGTGATTTGGCCGATAGCAATAGCTGACTCTCTTACTGATGAGTAGTATGACCTTGAGTATCGATATACCATAGATTTGTTTATTCACTCACAGGTGGAAGAACATTTTGGTTGTTTCCAGTTTGAAGCAATTATGAATAAAGATTTTATAAACATTCACATACAGATCTTTCTGGGGACATGCTTTCCATTCTTTTTGGTAAACACCTTGGAGTGGGACCATTCATGGTATGATAACTCTATGTAAAAGAAACTGACAAACTCAGCCCCAGCACTCGATTGGTCAGAGCATTGGTCTCAGGCACTGAGGATAACTCAGCTGATTTAAGCATCATCCCCAGACAGGTTGCTGGGTGGATCCAGGTTGGGGTGCATGGGGGAGTCTGTCTGTCTCCCCTCCTCTCACTTAAAAAAGAAACAAAGAAAGAGAGAAAAAAACAAAGAAAAATGAAAGAAAGAAAAAAAGAAAGAAAGAAACTGACAAACTATGTTGCAGAGTGACAGTACCAGTTTGCATTCCCAGCAGCAGTGAATGAGGGTTCCAGCTGTTCTGCATCCTCATCACCACTTGATATTGTCTATTTGTTGTCCTGTTTCTATTTATTTATTTATTTATTTATTTATTTATTTATTTATTTATTTGTATTTTTCTGAAACTGGAAACGAGGAGAGACAGTCAGACAGACTCCCGCATGCACCCGACCGGGATCCACCTGGCACACCCACCAGGGGCTATTTTATTTATTTTAAAATTTTTATTTACTGTTGATTTTAGAGAGAGAAGAAGAAGGAGAGGAAGGGAGGAGAATAAATACATTGATTCATTGCTCCACATATCCCTGTATTTACTGGTTGATTCCTATATGCGCTCTGACCAGGAATCAAACCTGCAACCCTGCTAAATAGAAATGCCGCTCCAACCAACTGAGCTAACCAGCCAGGACTCATTTTCATTTTAGCCATTCAAATAGGTATGTAGCCATATCTCATTTTGGCTTAATTTGCATTTTATTATCACTATATTGAGCATCTTTTCATATAGTTATTTACCATCTGATTCTACAGTAAAGTGCCTGTAGATATCTATCTTAAAATATTTTTCTCCCAGTTTGTGACTTGTCTTTTTATTTTCTTTGCAGTGCCCTTCACAGTGCAAAAGCTTTTCATTTTGATAAAGTCCAATCTTTCTTTTATGGAACATGCTTTTAGTGTTATATCCAAGAACTTTTTCTATAACCCAAGGTCACAAAGATTTCCTTATAGAAGTTCTGTAGTTTTACATTTTACATTTAGGTCTATGATCAATTTTTATTTAATTTCTATATAAGGTATATAAAGACATCTAATTATTCCAGCTCTATATGTTGAAAGGCTCATCTTTTACAATTATAGTTGTTTTATTATAAATGATAGTGATTCCCTTCAAAATATCAAGAAATTAGATGTCTTAGATGAGAGAAGAGGAGATCAAAAGAAACACCAAAAAAGACATGAAGACATTGACTCATTATTTTTGTATCTTCAGATCCCACAAGATCCAATTTCCTAATAACTTTCACTGCCCCATAACCTCTTTTCATTTGAGAGAATTCCAATGGGTTTTAGATATCTGAAAATCCAAGAACCCATTACCTTTAACATGTTTGTATTTGCTCATCTCCTGTTGTAATGAGTCCAGTGGGAAAGGGCAGAGTTCCTCTATTCGGATAATGGCAAACTCGTGCCTCTTGGCCTCCAAAAATTCTCTTTGCTTCAGCAGGGCATAGAAGTGTTTGCCACAGCAGAACACTAGACTCTTAACACTGTTAGGTAGAAAAGGGACAGTAGGGTGTGGGAGAAATACCTTAAATAAGAACTGTATCAGGAGGAAAGGGAGACCACATAGGTTTAGGCATTTCAGTAATGAAGCAGTGGGCTCTGTAGCTGGCTTCAGTCATATGCAATGCCCTGGCAAGCCTTCTTTAGCAACATATGCCCCCAAAGTTCACTCTTCCATGTATATTCTAACTCCTGCCCTCCACACTTAACGGAGGGAGGAGATTTGGGTTACTTTGGGTTCCTTAACATGAGCTTCTTTACCCACCAATTAAAATCCCTACTGCAGGTATGAACACAGAAATACACATCAACTTACTTTTTTGGATCCACAGAAGAATCACCAATGACCGGTTTGAATGTTGTTCCTGGTGCCATTTCTTGAAGAGTTGACACAGCTGCCTAAGAAGGAAGGAAAAGCCATAAATCTATCAAACAGTGGGCAGGAGTTGACGATGCCTTTACTTACATAAGATATATTTACCAAGAAACAGGATCTAAATTCTCATCTAGGAATATAAATAAACATATATACTAATAAATACAATAGCTTTCCAAAATAAAACTTCAGTTATAAGTACTACAGAATAAATTATTTTCCTGAGGTGAGATAAGATTGTCTTTTGTCTGGTGCCACAATATAATTTTAAGAATCAAAATTTCAGTTTGGTCATACAAACTTTTTTTAAAATATATTTTTTTATTTATTCATTTTAGAGAGGACAGAGAGTGAGAGAGAGAGAAGACGGGGGAGGAGCAGGAAGCATCTGCTCTCATATGTGCCTTGACAGGGCAAGCCCAGGGTTTTGAACTGGCAACCTCAGCGTTCCAGGTCGATGCTTTACCGACTGCGCCGCCACAGGTCAGGCTATACAAACTTTATCGTTAATAAAAAGTATGCTTATTTTTTGGAATTAGAAACATTTTATAGAATTTATATTGTGAACCAAAACAGCTAAGCTAGGGCAACTATTTCTCTTTTTCAGTTTTTTAAATTGTTTATTTATTGATTTTAGAGAGAAAGAGCTAGGGAGAGAGAGACAGAAACATTGAACTACTCCTGCATGTGCCCTGACCAGGGATTGAACCGGCAACCTTTGTGTATCTGGATGATGCTTTAACCAACTGAGCTTATTGGCTAGGGATCTCTTTAAGTGTATTTTTTTTTTTAACAGAGACAGAGAAAGAGAGTCAGAGAGAGGGATAGATAGAGACAGACAGACAGGAACAAAGAGAGATGAGAAGCATCAATCATCAGTTTTTCGTTGCAACACCTTAGTTGTTCATTGATTGCTTTCTCATATGTGCCTTGACCGTGGGCCTTCAGCAGATGGAGTAACCCCTTGCTTAAGTCAGAACCTTGGGTCCAAGCTGGTGAGCCTTGCTCAAACCAGATGAGCCCACGCTCAAGCTGATGACCTTAGGGTCTTGAACCTGGGTCCTTCCGCATCCCAGTCTGACACTCTATTCACTGCGCCACCGCCTGGTCAGGCTCTTTAAGTTTTTGATTAATAAGTGAAACATATTAGTCCCAACAAGTAGAAACAATTAAGTAAATATTTCAGTGATAAAAAAATTTATTAATGACCTCAATTTAAGTAAATGCTTGTTGCAAAAAACTTAAAAGAGTACAAAATAGATGAAGTTAAGGTTAGGAATTTGATCCCTTTTGCTATTATCTGGTGCATTTCTCTACAATCTAGTCCCAAATGGGTATATGGCATTTTGGCTAGGCCATTTTGGGCAGCCACAATGATGCTGGGACACTGTGATATAACTAAAAAAATTCATATTAACTATTCAGCTACTCTTATTACTAATCAATGTGATTTTTCCATCCTCACTTCCTAGGGCAGGAAATAAAAGGAGCTGCAGTTCGAGCCAGGTGGGAAATTAGAGTGGGATTTAAGTACAATGTGACACACAAACTTCCTGTATCCCTGAGTCATGTTTGTCATGTGGTAAGTCATATCCAATCTGGCCATCAAAAGAAAAGGTTGACTTACATTCTGATAAGTCATTTGCACCAATAATCAAACTTTCAGGAGGAAATCAGAATTTAATAATGGCCATACTAATTTTTAATTAATAAAAGAATTTATATGTTTAATGAAGATAACTGACTACTTAATAAGAGTAGTTTTTCATTTGAAAATATGTGGGATAGCTGTTCATATTTTTTAAGGCTCCCAAGTAAGGCTTCTTTTATTTGATAAGTTATATATTAGACTTGGACTAGGGATGAAATATTAGGGCCAGAATAGGAACCCTTTAAAAAAATTTTTTTTAAAGATTTTATTTATTCGTTTCAGAGAGAGAAGGAGGGGAGAAGCAGAAACCATCAACTCCCATATGTGCCTTGACCAGGCAAGCCAGGGTTTCAAACCAGCTACCTCAGCATTTCAGGTGGATGCTTTATTCACTGCGCCACCACAGGTCAGGCTGAACACTTAAAAAAATTAATTAATTAGTTTAGAAAATTAAATTTAACAGAGTGACATTGATCAGTAAGAGTACATAGGCCCCGGCCAGTTGGCTCAGTGGTAGAGCGTCTGCCTGGCATGTGGATGTCCTGGGTTCAATTCCTAGTCAGGGCACAAAAGAGAAGTGCCTATCTGCTTTTCTACTCCTATCCCTCTTGCCCCCCCCCCTCTCTCTCTCTTTTCTTCTCCCCTCCTGCAGCCATAGCTTGATTAAAGCAAGTTGGCCCTGGCTGCTGAGGATGGCTCCATGGCCTCTGACTCAGGTGCTAAAAAAGTGGCTCCAGTCACAAGGAAGATTCTGCCTTCCCTCCTCCCACTAAATTTAAAAAATAAATAAATAAGAGTACATGGGGCCCTGGTCGATTGGCTCAGTGGCAGAGCATCAGCCCAGCATGTGGAAGTCCTGAGTTCAATTCCAGGCTAGAGCACACAGGAGAAGCGCCCATACGCTTCTCCACCTTCCCTCTCTCCTTTCTTTCTATCTCTCTCTTCCCCTCCCGCAGCCAAGGCTCTACTGGAGCAAAGGTGGCCTGGACTCTGAGGATGGCTCCATGGCCTCTGCCTAAGGTCCTAGAATGGCTCCGGTTGAAACGGAGCAACACCCCAGATGGGCAGTGCATTGCCCCCTAGTGGGCATGCCAGGTGGATCCTGGTCGGGTGCTTGTGGGAGTCTGTCTCTCTGCCTCCCTGCTTCTCACTTCAGAAAAATGCAAAAATAAATAAATAAATAAGAATACATAGGTTTCAGGTAAACATCTTCATAACATTTATACTGTTGATTGTGTTGTGTACCTGTCACCAAAGTCAAATCACTCTCCACAGAATATGAACTCTTAGTCTCAGTTTCAAACAACAAAGGAGAGTCTCAATAAAATTTCTAATAGTTCACTTAACATTTGGTAATATACATGCATTACATTTAATATCATTACATTTGATATTGATTCCCAGAGTAAGAACGAGGGTAAGACTGTTGAGGTGCCTGGAGTACAAAATTTAAGGAGGCATTCTCTCTAGGATCACACATGTGCCGATCATAAGAGTATTTCCTTACTGCCCTTCAAATGCTAGGCACTGCTTAAGTGAAAAGCACATCACTTGCAATTTTCCTCAACACCCTTCAGTTAATTCCAAATCTATACTCTCAAACCTTTCTACAAAGCACAAGCTAGTCCTAAACAACCAAAATGTAACTGACATTTCATCTCATCAGTAACACACAAATAAATGTAACTTTCTTGAATATACATCCTAATTAAGATTCTCATATAAAACTGAAAAAAAGCATAGCAGATGGGATAAATATATGCTTACTAGTATTTATTACCTGAACTCTGCCATTTGAAAACTAGCGTATTTGTGATTAAAAATATATTGTGTACTGAACACTTCGTTTAGGGAAAACGTACACTTTCAAAAAATGTAAATGTTTAAAGCAGTGTACAGTAAGCTATATTGTTATGATGTTGTGCTTCCTGAAACAGGAACCTGTGATAAATCATTTAACAGAAAAAAATCTAAACAAAAGTTAAGCAATAACACCACTTGTTTTGATCAAAATGCTCTAAATTCCCAACTTGTAATTATCACCACAGTAGTACATTTGGACTTTTAAACTTTTTCTATGAAACTGTTTCCTCTGGGACCAGGATGGGAGTGTGATAGTATCTGCTATCCTGTCCTTCATTAAAGTGAAACAGAGAGCTACCTATATTTCCAGTTATTCTTTAAAGGTGAGAGAGAGAGTTAGAGTGTGTGTGTGTGTGTGTGTGTGTGTGAGAGAGAGAGAGAGAGAGAGCAAGCAGCAATGCCAATTAAAACTAAAAAGGTGTTTCTGCAATTTAGAACTATAATTAGATACAGAAAAATTTAAAAATGCAGTTAAATAATAATAATAATAACAACAACAACAACAAGAGGAGAAAGGCTCCCAATCAGCTTTTTCCACTCACAGGGAACCTGAGTAACATCTTTGGAGAAGCAACAATGAGAGGTTTCCTGAAGTTCCGGACCATCTGTCTCCTAAGCAAGTGGAAATACTGAGCAGGCATCGTGGGATGTGCCACAAACATATTCACAGTGTCCCCATCCACTCCCTCCTCTGTGCTGTCACACATCTGGGAGAGAAACGAAAGGGTAACGGTCAGATCATCTCATTTAATCATAATGACATCTGCTATCCAAAGGAAGCATAGGGCTCTTGATGAAGAGAAAAGGTATTCCCTCCATTATAGAAAATACCAGAAGGTGAATTCACAGCCTATGAAGAATTAACCAGAGGAAAGACCTGATGGCTCTCATCTGCCTGAGTCTGTGTATTTTTACATGGCTGTTCCCAAACACAGCTGATTGCAAGAAGTATCTGGAAGGGACCTTTAAAAAAATACAGATTCTGACTACTGTAGGATTAAGATAGTAGAAGGAAGCACTGTTAGAATCTCACTCTCCTAATGAAATAAACACAGTGATAGCTTGGTTTGTCTGTTTGTTTTAAAGACAAAACAAAATTGAAAGCAGCTAACAAGGTTGAAAAGTCGAGGCAAGGAATTACATCTCAGGCGACCCTGGTGGGACAGAAAGCTAAGACATGGCTCCTAACCCACCCCAGAAGCCATGGAGAGGAGAGGAAGCGAGCTGACAAAACACTGACAACTCTGACTAGTTCACTCCAATTTGGAGAGTGTGTGCCAGGGCAGCCCCGGGGGGGAAATAAAGGCAAAATCTAGAACAGAAGCCCCAACAGAGCTCAGTGGAGGCAATGGGGCTGCCAGGCTTGCCACTTCCAGGACCTTAAATATGTTTCATTCAAATACTACAATGTCTGACAGTTTATGGTGCACATTAGGGATCTGGAGGAGGTAGCTCTAGTTCAAAGCACCTTAAAAGCAGAAGAAACATTCCTACAAATCCAAAAGGCACTGGACATACCTGCAAGAAACGCTCTATGCGACAAGAGGAGTGGTCAGGTCCAGCCCCGTCATACCCGTGAGGCAGGAGAATCACAATGCCACTCTGGAGGAGCCACTTGGCCTCCCCTGGAAAAGCAGTGGGAGAGGAAGCAGAAATGAGAGGTCTGATCTGATTTGGAGAGCAGAACAAGTGTTAGTTCGCTGCTTGACTCCCCAAAACTATTTTCATTACATGTACTACTGTCCAGCATTGTTACACCATACTTGGGAGGAAAAATATCCATTCTACCAGCTGAAACCCTAGACTGATACATGTCCTGGGCTTTAGCAAGTGGAAGACAAACTCAATGGTGAGCGTCCGGCTCCCCGGACAGCAGGGCCATGCTGACTCCACTTCAGGCACAACTCTTATCAAGACTGGACAGTTCCTACTTTCCTTGTAGCAGCCCCGACAACACAGGTGACTGTCCTCAAGCTGAGGACATGACACTTTGAAACAGTCACTGGACATGTCAAAGTCCAGTCTCCTCAAGGCATGTTTGTTTTTCTTAATTGTTTTTTACTTTAAATTACATTTACTGAGGTGATACTGGTTGACATGTTTCTTACAACTACAGTTACAGAAAAACAATCAAGGGAAGGATCTGCAGTGCACAGTCAAAATCCAAGAGGTTCCCCCTAAACTGGGGTGAGAGTCTGGGGGGAGACTCACACTGGTACTTCCTATACTTTGAATTTTTACAGTAAGCACCTATTGCTTTTATAAATAATTATTAAAAATAATAAAGATGCATAACTCCTAATGTTCAGATACACAATCTGAGTGCCCCCAGATTGAGGAAGGCGGATTGTGAAGGCTGTCATTCACTGTGATCACAAATCCTCACTATGTCACCACTGCCTGCTGTGATTCATGTCATAGCTCCTCCATAAACCCCAAGAGTGTAGCCAAAAGTCAAACTACTTAGAACCCAGTAGGTACATATCCTGCTTCCTACAGCTAAACACATTCCTCTGTAGATGGGAAGGTCCTCCCTGCACAGCCACTGAGTGGTACCCAGCCCTCCAGCAGCTTATTGAACTCTGACGGCTGCCATACCCCAGTAGATAACAGGGCAAGCCCAACTCTCCCCAGAGTCTGTGATACAAGTAATCTCATAAGAAGCTACGGCCCCTTTTTATTCATTTGTTTCCCTAAGACTGGTGCCATGTGTCCACTACACAGCCATATGCCAAAACCAACCTCCAGAGATGAACGTGTCAAAGATAATCTGGGCACCATTGAAGAAATCGCCAAACTGGGCCTCCCAGAGGGGTAGTATCTTAGGGCTCTCAATGCTCATCCCATACTCAAATCCCAACACAGCCTCTTCTGACAGTGGGCTGTTGCTGACCTGATGCAAAAGAATAGAACAGAGACACTGTCATGCCAGGGAAGTGGTGATGTGAGTCAGTAAAAGCAAAAGCTTCACATTTATACAAACCTCTCAAGAGGGAGGAGGAGCAGAGACAGCAGCTTTGTTTTCGGTTGTTTCCACGTACCTTTGGGGAAAAGCCCTCTGTGAGTGATGCGTAAGGGAAAGTTGGGACAAAAGAGGAAGGGATGACAGAGGCTGGAATACAACGAGCACTGAAGATTTTCTTCAAGGATAAGCAAAATTAACTTTTCAGATGATCCACCTCTTGGAGCTGAGAGTAAAACTATGTAATATCAGCTTTTTTTTAAATGTCATAAAACAAAGGGGGAAGGTTTCCAAGAAAAGGCTTGCCTTTTATTAGAATCTGTGATATCCTATCTGTATAATAGATGGATAGAACCATCATATGTCAAGATAAAATAAAAAAGCAGTGTATAAAATTACATCTCTGAGGAGACTAAGGGGACGTGACAATTAAATGCAACATGATTCTAAATGGGGACCAGCTGGCAGTAGTGTTGCAATATTAATTTCCTGACTTGGATGGTGATAATAGTGGCAATGTAGAACGACCTTGTTTGCAGGAAATACACATCTAGTGCCTCAAGTTGGCCTGCTGAGGTTCCAACTTGACATCTCAAATGTTTCAAAGGGAAAAAAAGTTCCTTTGGTATTATTATACATCCAACTTTTTTTTTTTGAGCACTATATTTGGATATATTGAGTTGAATAAGATAGTTCAAATTAATTGGGCCTGCTGCTTTCTACTTTTTTTGTATTATTTATTTAATCATTTTAGAGAGGAGAGAGAGAAAGAAAGAGAAGGGGGAGGTGCAGGGAGCATCAACTCCCATATGTGCCTTGACCAGGCAAGCCCAGGGTTTTGAGCTGGCGACCTCAGCGTTCCAGGTCGACGCTTTATCCACTGCACCACCACAGGTCAGGCCTCTACATCCAACTTTTAAAAATAGTTTTGTGTTGCTTTCAAATTTTTCTAAGAAGCATTTTTAATAAGCTACATATGGGTAAAATATTATTTGATAATAAAAAGAAAGGAAATGCTGACAAATGCTACAGCATGGATGGACCTTGAAGACATAATGCTAAGTGAAAGAAGCCAGTCACGAAAGGCCACATGCTGTATGAGCATACTCCTATAAAACTTCCAGGATAGGCAAATCAATAGAAACAGAAGATAGATTAGTGGTTGTAGGGCTGGGGAGAAAGGAAGGAATGGGGACTGGCTGCTAATGGGTATGGGGTTTCTATTGGCGGTAATAAAAATGATCTGAAATTAAAAAGTAGTGATGATTACACAATTTTGTGAATATATTAAAAGCCAAATTGTACGCATTGAAAGGCTGAATTCTGTAATTATATATCAAAAAGATTTTATTTAAAATAAATTGCACCTCTACAATGATTTTGACTGTAAAAATTTGGATTTATATGTATAAGCACTCAATAACAGAAAAATGTAAATAGATGATTTGTTAGCATGGTGGGATTGTGTGTAATTTATCTTTTCTCATTTCCATTTTGATTTCAGCTATAACCTATACACTACATTAATTTTTTTAAAAGACTGTTGTATTTCTCAGATTCATGAGTATGTTGTAAATGGGCTTTGGAGTGGTGACTTTCCTTGTACCTTTGCCTGTCCTCACATCCTTCCTCATTCTTTTCTTCCCCAAGGCTGAAATGTCCACTCATATTACAAATCCATCAGTCTTTGGCTTCTCCCAGATTCATCACCTAACTCCTTTTTTCTGAACCGAGTCTCCTCACTGGCTTTCTCCTCTCAGCAGATAGATAGTCAAAAGCTTAAAACCAAAAGAAATATTCTTGATCAGTGCTCTCCAGCTATTGTTTCCTTTCACAGTCAAGCTGCTAGAAAAAATTATCTAATCCACTTGTCTCCACCTCCTTAACTGTTTACCCTTCAACTAGTGTACTCTAGCTTCTGCTTCCACCATTCCACTAAAATAGCTCTACATGAAAATTCACACAAACACACACACACCCACACACACATACACACCCCTCTACATGAGGTCAACCCTGAGCTCTAGTTGCCAAATCCAGTGTCCATGTTATTCTTCTCATCGGACTCCTCCATCCAGATCTCAAAACCAGATTCCTTCCTCAGCCTCAGAAATAATTATCTAATTGCCTGATAGAAACCTCTATGTAATTCAGCTCCCTCTAAGTCAAATGTAAAAAACTGAATCCATTCTTTTTCTTTCTTTCTTTTTTTGTGACAGATAGAAAGAGACAGATGGTGACAGACAGGCAGAAAGGAAGAGAGATGAGAAGCATCAATTCTTTCTTGCAGCTCCTTTGTCTCCTTAGTTGTTCATTGATTGCTTTTTCATATGTGCCTTGACCGGGGGGCTACAGCAGAGCAAGTGACCCCTTGCTTAAGCCAGTAACCTTGGGCTCAAGCCAGCGACCATGGGGTCATGTCTATGATCCCACATTCAAGCCAGCGACCTGCACTCAAGCTGGTGAGCCCCTACTCAAGCCGGATGAGCCTGCACTCATCATTGGGGTTTCAAACCTGGGTCCTCTGCGTCCTAGTCTAATACTCTATCCACTGTACCACCACTTGGTCGGGCCCATTATCTTTCCTTACCAAACCTGTTCCCTCTTCTTTACTCTCTGTTTGGGTGAATGCCATCATCAGATACCAGTTGTTCAAGTCACAGAGCTAGATGATAATTGATGCTTTCTTCTTCTTTTTTTTATTTTAATTTAATTTAATTTTATTTTATTTTTAATTTTTTCTGAAGCTGGAAATGGGGAGAGACAGTCAGACAGACTCCCGCATGCGCCCGACTGGGATCCACCCGGCACGCCCACCAGGGGCGATGCTCTGCCCACCAGGGGGCGATGCTTTGCCCCTCCGGGGCGTCGCTCTGCCTCGACCAGAGCCACTCTAGCGCCTGGGGCAAAGGCCAAGGAGCCATCCCCAGCGCCCGGGCCATCTTTGCTCCAATGGAGCCTTGGCTGTGGGAGGGGAAGAGAGAGACAGAGAGGAAGGAGGGGGGGTAGAGAAGCAAATGGAAGGCTTCTCCTATGTGCCCTGGCCGGGAATCGAACCCGGGTCCCCCGCACGCCAGGCCGATGCTCTACCGCTGAGCCAACCGGCCAGGGCCTGATGCTTTCTTCTTCATTCCTTATACTTACTGCTAAGTCTGTTAGTGATATAGTTCTCAAATCTGGTTCCATCTTCCATCTGCATTGTTACTACCCTAATTCAGGACCCCATGATTTCCTGCCTGGTTGACTGAGAAGCCTTCCTAGAAATCATTGTAAGTTCTCAATCTTTTCCAAAGTGTTATCAGGAGTGATGTTTCTAATATAAAAATCATGTAACATGTTTAGAATTCTGCCATTGTTTCTCTTTTGCATAATACTCAAAGTCTTCCACAACGTGGGTAGTCCTATCTGGCTTGTCTCCTCTTTTTTACTCCTGTATCTACTTTGCAGTTTAACCTTCAGTCATATGAAGCTACTTGTAGTTTCCTGGGTATGCTAGGTCCTCTTACTTCTCAGATTTTTGATGTGCTACTGTATCCACTTTGAATGTTTTCCCTCCACATGTTGAACAGTCAACTCTTAATGTCCTTCAAGTTCCAGCTGAAATCTGGCTACCCCTCCAAACTTTCCTTGATTTACCCAAGTAAAATAAACTGCTCCTTTTCTTATGCATCCACTGTTCTTTGAACACTGGCATACCTTATTCTCTTGAATCTATTAATGCTTTTATTTATTCCTAAAAGTATTTAAGATGGCTTTTAAGTATACATAGTAGATAACACGACAGTGCAAAGTAAGTACAGGGAAAGAAGAGAAATTAAGATTGAGAAACAGAATAGAATTGAGGAAAAGATATAACCTGGTAACCTACTCATTTTACCAAAGTTATTGTGGCCTCTACCTCTTCAGAGAAGCCATTATATATATATTTTTGAAAGTGCATGTATTCATTGTTTTGTTTCTTGATTTTATAGGAACCATTATTGGTAAGAGAATACTGGTTAGTTTCAGAATTCGTAGTATACAGAATTCATGGTGTATACACAATAAAGACAAATCAAGATCAAGCAGGTGTTTCTCCCAGGGTCTTCATACAAAGTACATGCTATTAGATAATAAATGAAATCTTTGACATCTTCCTCATAAAAGAGGCAAGGCTTTAAATTAGGGCTTTTCAAATATCAATATTTAATGCTAAGCAAGGGAAGAAATAGTGGAAAGGAGAGCGGAGATAGATGGTGATGGAGGGAGACTTGACTTGGGGTGGTGAACAAACAATGTAATACAAGGAAGATGTACTACAGAACTGTGTACCTGAGTCTTGTATAATTTTATTAACCAATGTCACCTCAATAAATTTAATAAAAATATTTTAAAATAAAACTAATCGAAACTATATATCAAATCACATTGGTGGGTGGGTGACGGGGTTAAATATTTCTCTGTCTATCTATTGTAGATCACCAATCTTATTTGACACAAGGGTGGACTTCAGACTAACTTAAAGAAAGGCTGAGAAGTATGGCCTTTAAGCAATCTTCCTGGAATTTTCCTTTTGACAAGTAAACATTTTTATAAATATTTTTATCAGTGAACTCAAGATTATACTCTCAAACAAATGGCTAGAGTAGAAAAAAAGGGAACAGGCCACTAATGGCACCCTAAAGGATAATTTTTTATTTATTTTTATTTTCTGACAGAGACAGAGAGAGAAACAGGGACAGATAGGGACAGACAGACAGGAAGGGAGATGAGAAGCATCAATTCTTCATTGGAGCTCCTTCGTTTATTGTTTACTTTCTCATATGTGCCTTAACCAGGGACTACAACAGAGCAGAGTGACCCCTTGCTCAAGCCAGTGACTTGTGCCCAAGCTAGCGACCTTGGGCTTCAAGTCAGTGACTTTTGGGCTCAAACTAGTGACCATGGGGTCATGTCTATGATCCCACGCTCAAGCCAGTGACCCCGCACTCAAGTCAGTGAGCCTGTGCTTCAAGCCAGATGTACCACAATCAAGCCAGCGGCCTCAGGGTTTTGAACCTGGGTCTTTTGTGTCCCAGTCTGATGCTCTATCCACTGCACCACTGCCTGGTCAGGCAATGATAATTTATTTTAATAAACATCACATGCCAGGCATATGCTAGTTGTTAGAGAGATAACAATGAGAAAACCCAGCGCCTACCCTTGACTCTTTATTTTTTTAATTTTTTTAAAGACTTTATTCATTTTAGAGAAGAGAGAGAAAAAGAGAGAGAGAGAGAAGGAGGGAGGAGCAGGAAGCATCAACTCCCATATGTGCCTTGACCAGGCAAGCTCAGGGTTTTGAAACGTCAACCTCAGTGTTCCAGGTCAATGCTTTATCCACTGCGCCACCACAGGTCAGGCCTACCCTTGACTCTTAATGAGTACAGCTCAGTGACTGACACATGGAAATATATGGTAAAAGATTTACCCATTAAGCCTTAGGGAATAAGGTAACTTGATGAAATGGCTCTTTTTATTTTTCAAATAGGAAAGAAATGTTGGCTAATTATTCACATCTTCATTTTACTTTAACAAATCCAGCAATATATATATTCTACAATGTCAATTTTGATTGACAAAATGAACATCCATTTGACATTGATATGATTAATAGATAAGTAGCCCAAGTAAAGTTGCTATATACTAATCCATTCCAAATTTATAGACCTATCTCATCTATTTACTTAGCATCCCTTTACTTCAAAAAGCATTAAAGCTCAAGCTGCTTTAAGAATCCTGTAACTATAATCATCAGCATCTGGATTACACAATAAATAAAGAAACATCCTACCTCTAGAAACCCCTTCTGATTAGGGTCCATATGGTTCAGAGGGATGTAGGTGTCATCAGTCTTCTGACAAACAACCATTGCATGCCTTTGACTAAACGTTCCACGGCCAACATCTTGGCCACTCAGACGGACATTAAAACCTTAAACAAGCAAGAGGGGAAAAAAAATCCAGATTCCTATAAATAACTTAGTAATAATAAGACAGGGTGACCCTAAATTCTTATACAACAGCTCATCCTCAGAGTTTTTCTTAGCATAATAGGTTATTCTTATTAAAATATCCCAGTCTTATATTCAAAAGTATATAGTCAAGGTGAGATTGTATAAGAATGAAGAGTCATAATTTGCCCTACAATTTTTAAAGGAAAATATCTTTCTAATATACCCAACCCTGAGCCCCTCCCCCCCATTTTTTAGTATATATGATAAAGGCATTTTTTCTTTTGCTATTGCTGTTTTGGGTTTTTTTAAATGACTTTATTTATTCATTTTAGAGATGAGAGAGAGAAGGAGAAGAGGAGAGGAGCATCAACTCCTACATGTCCTTTGACCAGGCAAGTTCAGGGTTTCAAACCAGCGACCACAGTGTTCCAGGTCGATGCTTTATCCACTGTGCCACCAGATGTCAGGCCCTCCTTTATTTCAGGTATAATTACTTCATTCTCTGATGAAGGTTGTCAACATGATACATACTAAGATTAAATAATATTGCCAAGTAAGAAAAGCTAACATATTTTAGAATCTCTCTAGTGAATGAAAACAATAGGGAATAGTTGTCCCTTAAAAATCTGCAGAGATCACGTGTAACAAACATCATATTAAAGCATCCCTTACCAGCTGTGCAGCTAAACAGAAACTTCTTACCTTGAGCAAGTAATGAGCCCAGGGCAAGAGCTTCTGCTGTAGCCCAGTCTAACTTGGTTCCATCCAACACCTTCTCCAGTCTAGACTGTAAAATTGAAGGGGAGGAAAAAAGAATCTTAAGAATTCATATCCTTTATCACAAGAGCTCAAAAGATGTAATGCAATAATGGGAAGTATCAAAAACATAATGTTAAAACAAAGTGCTAAAGAATACATGAAAGTCTGATAGCAGTCATATGACATTTTAAAACAGGTGAAATAGGTGCTGAGATTAGTTGTTTAACCATGTGGATGAATGAGAGATTGGGGTTGATGGGAACTGTATTTATAATATTATTCACCTGGATGATGAGTACATAGTTTGTTTTAATAGTCTCTATACCTATAATTAAAGCCCCAAAATAAAGTTAGTTTTTCAAAAATAATGCAAAGGGCAGTTTCTTTATCCAAGCTTAAGAAAGATGGAAGCCTTTAACTCCTTTTTCTTCTGTTTTCAGCACTGGAAGTCCTGCTTTCCAGAAAATTCCTGAGTTGCAGGCAAAACAGGACAGTGTGTTACATTTATATTTAACATGAGACAATATGTAAAACTTCAACATGATTAAGGGTCTGAATAGTTGTCTCAAGGGATGTGTTGATTTTTATTTATTTTATTTAAGCTATCCAAAAGAATAAAACTTTTCTGGTCAGAAAAATCCATACAAGCATTCCAGTATTGCTGTATTTTTAATAATGTGCATGTTGTACATGTACATTTAATGTATTAAACATGGATGAATGAATGAAGGGAAGAACAGAAGCTGACAAAATCTGAGTTAATTGACTCTCAGCACCAAAACACCAGTAAGATTGGTTCTTAGAATAGAATAAAACAATATAAAACAATAAATAATTTTAAAATGAATTAGCCAACCAAATGACCAGACCAACATCAACTCCTTTGCTGTCTCAAAAAACAAACTATAACCAGAGATTTCAGGGCTCCCCACCTGAACATGCATCTTCAGAAGGTGACTGTGCATCTGGAGTTCCTCAGGCACCTGCACAGACTTGCCACCAATAAACCTCAGGAGGTCTAGGGGAACACCTGTGTCCCAAGTGGTAATGCGAGCTTCTGGCTGAGCCAGACCCTGCCAGTGGGCCTGCAAGTGAGTGGCAGGGGGGCTATAGTCAGCCACTTTAGTTAAATTCTCATTTAATTTTGCATAATAGGAGGCTTTGATTTCTGACACTTCCTCCTGGGTCATGAGTCCATTGGCAATCAGGTGCTCTGCATATGTGTCTGGAATGCTCTTTCTGGCTCTGTCCAAGAAAAAGGGGGAAAATCAATCTGATTTGTAAAAATCAAAGAGAGACAGATACAGTCATTGTCAAAGGTATTATGGAGTGTCATCACTGTAAACAGGCATGCAGGATATGCTTTGAAACTAGAAAGAGTGGGTGATTGTATGACATTGT
The DNA here is from genome assembly GCF_036850765.1 of Saccopteryx bilineata. NCBI lineage: Eukaryota > Metazoa > Chordata > Mammalia > Chiroptera > Emballonuridae > Saccopteryx > Saccopteryx bilineata. The sequence continues at coordinate 125,615,783 of NC_089494.1, forward strand.
GAATATATTAAATGCTACTGAATTTTAAATGGTCCACTTTATGTCATGTACTTTCACTCCAATAAATTATTTTTCTCAAAGAGGCAGTGGCAACAACTTCATCTAGGCAAGCAAGAGAAAGCAAACTTATCTTTATGAACTTTTGTCTACATTCAGGAAGAAATAATTAGTAGTTTTTCTATAAGTCAGTAAACTCAGTTATTTATAGGACTGACCTATATAATCAACCCATTAGCTACCCTTTGTTTTAAAAAGTATTAAACCCAAAATTGCCAACATCTATTTCAAGTGTCTTTAAGAATTCTGTACCTATTCAGTGCCTGGTTTTTATAACAACACTAATAACAATGCCACTCTATATTTGCACAACACTTTATAAGGTCTGTTCAGATATATTATCATATTTATTTGGGGCCAAAGTGAGGTAGGTAGAATAGATTATTTTAAAAAGGGCTCTGGGGCACATCAAGTAATTCAGGAGCTAAGCTCAGAGCTAAATAGAGAACGCAGAATTGTTCTTCCAAGAGCAATTGCTACCTATGACCAGAAAAGCTCATAAAATGTCACTAAATATATTCCTCTGCTTGAATTTATGTCTATGAGGAAATAAAGTAGAGAAGAGGGATCTTTTATGTTCTAGTACCTAAAAAAAAAATTTTTGAAGTGACATTTCTCTCTGTCACATTAATCCTCCAACTCAGCACTATCCAACAGAAATATAATGCAAGCCAGTGTGAAATTTAAAATTTCCTAGTGGTCACATTAGAAAAGGTGAAAAGAAACAGGTGGAATTAATTGTAATCACATTTATTTAAAACAATATATCCAAAATATTGTCACTTAATATCTAATCAATATAAAATTATTGAGAGAGTTCACATCTTTTTTCATATTAAGTCTTAGAAATCTGGTGTGGAGATTACACTCACAGCACATCTCCATCAAGACTCACCACATTTCAAGCGTTCAGTAGCTACTTAAGTGGCTTCTGTATTGGACAGTGCAGTTTTGGACATTAAAATCCATCATATAACCTCTTGCCAAGGCAAAGAGTAGGTTCCTATCTATGGTTTGCCAAAGTGGATCATGGAGGTTCTGTTTCTGAGCCCATCAATGTCATACTAAGTAACTTCAGGCGAGGCTATGCCTAAGTCCTCCTACCTAATCTGTCTTCTCACCTGCTAAGTGAGGTTGTTAAATTGCTTCCTTTGCCTACTCATTGAGGAAATATTTAGAGTTTGAAGAATATGTAGAGACTTCCTGACATCCATAGGGTGACCATCCCAGTCTGCCCAGGACTGTCCCGGTTTTAGCACTGAAAGTTTCATGTCCCAGATAAATCAGGAAAGTTGGTCATTCTAACTGAGTGTCTAATAAAAATCATAATGTGAGCACTATGGGGAAGAGGGCATATTACATGAAGATACATAATTGTACCTGATGATTTTGTACATGACCGGGTTGGTGAAGAAGGGCTCATCCAGCTCATTGTGGCCCCACTGCCGGTAGCATAACAAATCAACAATCACATCCTTCCGGAATTGGCGCTGGTATTCAAAAGCCAGTCGTGTGGCACGAACCACTTCCTCTGGGCTGTCTCCATTGACGTGGATGACAGCACAGCCTACAAGCTTCCCTGAGGCAGAGAAGACTGAGATGAAGTGGGCTAGTTCACCCAGACAACATTACCCAGCACCAAGTCCTATTTCCTGCATGGAGGGAGAAGCAGCCCACATCCTCAAAGATAGTTTGAGTTGGTTGTTAAGAACCCAAATTTTGGAGTCTGGTTGACAAGAATGAGTTCAAGTCACAGCTCTGTGACCTACTGTACAACCTTGGTAAAGTTATGAATCTCAGTCTCCCTCTCTACAACACTGGGATAATAGCTCCTACCTCTTAGTGTTGTTAGTGTCGTAAAGACTAAATGAGTTCACGTATATAAAGTGCTTCACAGTGTCTGGTACATAATAACTAATATTTATTTTGTTATAGTCTTTATTACTATTATCTTTCCTCCTAAAAGGGTCATGAGAAGATGCATTCTAGAAAAAAAAAAAAAGGATTTTCTTGAAACAAAAGTTCTGAAGGTATCTACTAAATCCAGTTGATCTCTGCTGTTTCTTTGTTAATTTTCTTTCTTGTGGATCTATCCAGTTATCTTAGTGGGGTATTGAAATCTCCCACTATTATATATAGTATTGCTGTTGATCTCGCCTTTTATGTCCATCAAAGTCTGCTTTATATATTTAGGTGCTCCTATATTATGTGCATATATCTTTATAATGGTTATATCTTCCTGTTGGGTTGCTCCCTTTATCATTATGTAGTGATCTTCTTTATTCCTTACTACAGCCTTTGTTTTAAAGTCTATTTTGTCAGATATAAGTATTGCTACCCCAGCAATTTTTTCATTTTCATGAAATATTTTTTTTCCATCCTTTTACTTTCAGTCTATGTGTATCTTTTGCTTTGAGGTGGGTTTCTTGTACACAGCATATGTACGGGTCCTGTTTTCTTATCCATTCAGCTACCCTATGTTGTGATTGGATCATTTAATCCATTTACATTTAAGGATATTATTGATATGTAGTTGTTTATTGCCATTTTCTTTAAATCTATATTCTTCTTTTACTAGATTTTTCCCCCCACTTTGTTCTGTCTACAGCAGGCCCCTTAACATTTCTTGCAGCTTTGGTTTGGTTGTGATGAATTCCTTGAGGGTTTTTGTTTTGTTTTGTTTTTGTCTGGGGAGCGTTTTATTTCTCCTTCAATTTTAAATGATAGTCTTGCTGGATACAGAAGTCTTGGTTGTAGGTTCTTGTTCTGCATTACTTTGAATATTTCTTGCCTTTCCCTTCTGTGTTTCTGTTGAAGTCAGATATCATCCTTATGGGGGTTCCTTTGTAGGTGATTGGCTGTTTTTCTCTTACAGCTTTTAGTATTCTTTCTTTATCTCTTAGCTTTGGTATTTTGATTACGATATGTCTTAATGTGGGTCTCTATGGGTTCTTTTTTAATAGGGTGACTTATTAAACCTGTGTGACTCTTTCCTGCATCAATTTAGGGAAATTTTCGGCTATATTTCTTCAAACAGGTTCACTACTTCTTATTCTTTCTTTTCTCCTTCAGAAACCCCTATTACGCAGATATTGTTTCTCTTCACGTTGTCAGAGCTCTCTTACAGTTTCCTCAGACTTTTTGATCCTCTTTTTCTTTTTGCTGTTCTGCTGCAATGCTTTTGCTTATCTTGTCCTCTAAGTCGCTGATTCGATCCCCTGCTTCATTCAGCTTGCTTTTAATTCCTTCTAGTGTAGTCTTCATTTCTGATATTGTGTTTGTCATTTCTGCCTGGTTCTTCTATGATTTCCGTGTTCTTTTTGATGCTTACAATTTCTTTACCGAGGTGTTCATTAAGTCCATCCATTGTGGCCTTGAGATCCATAAGCATCCTAACAATCATTATTTTATACTCTGCATTCAGTAATTTGATTACTTTTGTTTCATCCAGGACTTTTTCTGAGGATTTGTCTTATTGAAGCATATGACTTATGTTTCTCTGTCTTCCCATTGTTCTGTGTGTGGCTTGCAGGCTTGTTCCAATTGTGGTCTCCTTACCTAGTAGAACTGCTTTGAAGTATTGATTTGTTTTCTTTTCAGTTTACTTATCTCAATGGTATGCTTCTTTACTGATCTCAGCAGGGGGCTTATTTGAAACTGTATCCAGGAATGCAGTGGGAGTAACCTCTGAGAATCTGAAGACATTTCTGCCAGCTGTTCTCCGGGTGTGGGGCACTTTCTAAGCTTCAGTAGGGGTAGGTGTATCTCAGATCTCCCTGGAGACTTAAGTTACTGTCCCTCCACTCTGCTTCATGCTTTCAGTTGTGTCTTTTGTGCGGATTGGAGCTGGAGAGTTTTCTGGAGGTGGGTCACCTGAAATACTTTAGGCTTGTGTTGTGTTGAGGAATCAACCCCTCTCCCAGCTATAGCCCCCTCAGCACTGAATGAGCCAGCTCCTCAGGTCATCCCAGGAATTGCTCTGCCCATCACTCTCTGTCTCACTCTCCCCACTTTCCTTGTGGAAAACAAGCCAGCCATCCCTGCCCCTACGGCTCCTGGAAAGTGGCTGTGAGTGATATTTTCCGCTCTGTCCCTTTTCTTTTAATTATTTGTGTTTACATAGATTCTAAAGTCAACCAGAATGCATCCACCCCCGCCCATATTCCCTTCAACATCTCCCTTGCCCCCCTCCCTACAGCACCCTCCACCCTTCCTTTCAGGTTTATTCCAACCTATCATTCCCCATCCCTCTGTCCTCTTTTCCTCTGGTCCCTTTGATCCCTCCTGTCTCAATTCTGTTCCACAGTTCTCATTGTTCCTTGGATTCCTCAAATGAGTGAGGTCATATGATATTTTTCTTTCTCTGCCTAGCTGATTTCACTTAATATAATAGTTTCCAGGTCCATCCAGTTTGTTGCAAAAGGTAATATTTCCTTCTTTTTCATGGCCCCATAGTATTCCATTGTATATATGTACCATTGCTTTTTAATCCACTCGTCCACTGACAGAAACTTGGGTTGTTTCCAGATCTTTGCTATTGTAAACAATGCTGCCACAAACATGGGGCTGCATTTCTTTTTTTCAGTCAGTGATATGGTGTTCTTGGGATATATTCCTATAAGTGGGATGGCTGGGTGAAAAGGCAGATCCATTTTTAATTTTTTGAGGAATCTCCATTCTGTTTTCCACAGTGGCTGCACAAGTCTGTATTCCCACCAGCAGAGCAGGAGGATTCCCCTTTCCGCACATCCTCGCCAGCACCTATTGTGTGTTGTTTTGTTAATGAGTGCCATTCTGACTGGTGTAAGGTGGTATCTCATTGTGGTTTTCATTTGCATTTCTCTAATGATTAGTGATGTTGAACATTTTTTCATCTGTCTATTGGCCATCTGTATGTCCTTTTTGGAGAAGTGTCTATTCATTTCTTTTGCCCATTTTTGATTGGATTGTATGTCTTCCTGGTATTGAGTTTTACAAGTTCTTTATAAATTTTGGTTATTAACCCCTTATCAGACATATTGTCGACTATGTTCTCCCATTGTGTGGTTTGTCTTTTTATTCTGTTCAAATTGTCTTTAGGTTTACAAAAGCTTTTTAGTTTGATATAGTCCCATTTGTTTATCCTGTCTTTTATTTCACTTGCCTGTAGAGATAAATCAGTAAATATATTGCTGCGATAGATGTCCATGAGCTTACTGCCTATGTTTTCTTCTAAGACACTTATGGTTTCATGGCTTACATTTAAGTTTTTTATCCATTTTGAGTTTATTTTTGTGAATGGTGTAAGATGGTGGTCTAGTTTCATTTTTTTGCAGGTAGCTGTCCAATTTTCCCAACACCATTTGTTAAAGAGACTGTCATTACTCCATTGTATGCTCTTACCTCCTTTGTCAAATATCAATTGTCCATAAAGCTATGGATTTATTTCTGGATTCTCTGTTCTATTCCATTGATCTATATGCCTGTTCTTATGCCAGTACCAAGCTGTTTTGAGTACAATAGCCCTGTAGTACAGTGTGTCCGTAAAGTCATGGTGCACTTCTGACAGGTCACAGGAAAGCAACAAAAGACGGTAGAAATGTGAAATCTGCACGAAATAAAAGGAAAACACTCCCAGTTTCATACCTATTCAGTGCAGTTTGATGTGGACTCATGCACAGATTTTTTAAGGCTCCTTAGGTAGATATCCCGTATAGCCTCTACAGACTCATCACTGACCGCTGGCCTACCAAAACAGGGTTTTTCCACTAAACTGCTGATTTCCTTCAACTGCTTATCCTACCGAGTAATGTTATTCCTATGTGGTGGCGTTTTGTTATAAATGTGCCGATATTCACGTTGCACTTTGGTCACGGATTCGAATTTAGCGAGCCACAGAACACACTGAACTTTTCTCTGTACTGTCCATATGTCAACTGGCATGGCTATGAGCTTCTCCGCTGTATACACAGTGTTACATCATCATCTGCGCATGCAAACAGGCTGCCACATCATCCTACAGAAACTGGGAGGGTTTTCCTTTTATTTGGTGCAGATTTCACATTTCTGTCATCTTTTGCTGCTTTCCTGTGACTGGTCAAAAGTGCACCATGACTTTACGGACACATTGTATAACTTGATATCAGAAAGTGTGATACCTCCCACTTTATTCTTTTTCAAGATTGCTGATACTACTCATGTTCTTTTTTGGTTCCATATAAATTTTTGGAATATGTGTTTTATATCGTATGTCATTGGTATTTTAATTGGTATTGCATTGAATTTATAAATTGCTTTGGGTAATATAGACATTTTAATGATGTTTATTCTTCCTAACCACAAACACAGTATATGCTTCCACTTGTTCATATGTTCCTTCATTTCTTTTATTAATATTTTATAATATTCCGAGTTCAAGTCTTTAATCTCCGTGGTTAAATTTATTCCTAGGTACTTTATTTTTTTGGTTATAATAGTGAAGGGGTTTGTTTCCTTAATTTCTTTTTCTGACAGTTCAGTGTTGCTGTATAAAAATGCCTCTGATTTCTGTGTATTAATTTTAAACCCTGCCACTTCACTGAATTCATTTATCAGATCAAGTAGTTTTTTGACTGAGACTTTAGGGTTTTCTATATATAATATCATATCATCTGCAAATAATGATAGTTTTACTTCTTCTTTTCCAGTTTGGATGCTTTTTATTTCTTCCTCTTGTCTGATTGCTATAGCTAGGACTTCCAGTATTATGTTGAATAGGAGTGGTGAAAGGGGGCACCCCTGCCTTGTTCCTGATCTTAAGGGGATTGCTTTTAATTTTTGCCCATTGAGTATGATGTTTGCTGTGGGTTTCTCATAGATGGCTTTTATCATGTTGAGGTATGTTCCCTGTATTCCCACTTTGCTGAGAGTTTTGATCATGAATGGGTGCTGGGTTTTATCAAATGCTTTTTCTGCATCTATTGAAATTATCATGCGGTTTTTCTCATTCCTTTTGTTTATGTGATGAATCACATTGTTTGATTTACAAATATAGTACCATCCTTGCTTCCCCAGAATGAACCCCACTTGATCATGGTGTATGATTTTTTTCATGTATTGCTGGATCTGGTTTGCTAATATTTTGTTGAGGATTTTAGCATCTAAGTTCATCAGGGATATTGGCCTATAATTTTCTTTCTTTGTGTTGTCCTTGCCTGGTTTTGGAATCAGAATTATGCTCACCTCATAAAAGGAGCCTGGAAGCCTTCCTTCCTCTTGAATTTTTTGAAATACCTTGAGAAGAATAGGAGTTAGTTCTTTGAATATTTGGTAGAATTCCCCTGTGAAGCCATCCAGCACAGGACTTTTGTTTTCTGGGAGTTTTTTGATAACTGTTTTGATCTCATTTGTTGTAATCAGTCAGTTTAGGTTTTCTGATTCTTCCAGATTGATTTTTGAAAGATTATATGTGTAAAGAATTTTTTCATTTCACCTAGATTGTCTAATTTTTTGGCATACAGTTCTTCATAGTATTTTCTTACAATATTTTGTATTTCTGTTTTGTCGGTTGTTATTTCTCCACTCTCATTTCAAATTTTATTTATATTTATTTGAGTTCTCTCTCTTTTTTTCTTGGTCTAGATAAGGGTTCATTGGTCTTGTTTACCCTTTCAAAGAACAAACTCTTGGTTTCATTGATCCTCTGTATTGTTTTTTTTTTATTTATTTATTTATTTTACAGAGACAGAGAGTGAGTCAGAGAGAGGGATAGACAGGAACGGAGAGAGATGAGAAGCATCAATCATTAGTTTTTTTTCATTGCGCGTTGCAACTCCTTAGTTGTTCATTGATTGCCCTCTCACATGTGTCTTGACTGCGGGCCTTCAGCAGACCAAGCAACCCCTTGCTGGAGCCAGCGACCTTGGGTCGAAGCTCATGAGCCTCGCTCAAACCAGATGAGCCCGCACTCAAGCTGGCGACCTTGGGGTCTCGAACCTGGGTCCTTCCGCATCCCAGTCCGATGCTCTATCCACTGCGCCACCACCAGGTCAGGCTTTTTTTTTTTTTTAATTTTTTTTTTTTGTACTTTTCTGAAGCCGGAAACGGGGAGAGACAGTCAGACAGACTCCCGCATGCGCCTGACCGGGATCCACCCGGCACGCCCACCAGGGGCTACGCTCTGCCCACCAGGGGGCGATGCTCTGCCCCTCCGGGGTGTTGCTCTGCCGCGACCAGAGCCACTCTAGCGCCTGGGGCAGAGGCCAAGGAGCCATCCCCAGCGCCCGGGCCATCTTTGCTCCAATGGAGCCTCAGCTGCGGGAGGGGAAGAGAGAGACAGAGAGGAAGGAGGGGGTGGGGGTGGAGAAGCAAATGGGCGCTTCTCCTATGTGCCCTGGCCGGGAATTGAACCCGGGTCCCCTGCACACCAGGCCGATGCTCTACCGCTGAGCCAACCGGCCAGGGCCCTGTATTGTTTCTTTAGCCTCTATGTCATTTATTTCTGCTTTGATCTTTATTATTTCCTTCCTTCTACTACCTCTGGGCTTTACTTGCTGTTCGTTTTCTAGTTCTTTTGGATGCAGGGTTAAGTTCTTGATTTGAGATTTTTCTAGCTTCTTAAAATATGCCTGTAGTGCTATGAACTTTCCTCTCAGGACTGCTTTTGCTGTGTCCCATAAATTTTCAGTTGTTGTATGCTCATTATCATTCGTTTCTAGGAATTTTTTTTATTTCTTCTTTGATATCATTGTTAATCCATTCGTTATTTAACAACCTGCTATTTAGTTTCCATGTGTTTGAGAATTTTTGAGGTTTTCTGTTGTGGTTCATTTCTAGTTTCATGACATTGTGATCAGAGAAGATGCTTGATATGATTTTAATATTCTTAAATTTGTTGAGACCGCTTTTGTGCCCTAACATGTGGTCTATCCTAGAGAATGTACCATGAGCACTTGAAAAGAATGTACATTCTGCTGCCTAGGGTGAAAGGTTCTGAAGATATCTATTGATATTAAACCAGTTGATCTAGTGTGTCCTTTAAGTCTGCTGTTTTTTTGTTAATTTTCTTTCTTGAGGATCTATCTAGTGATGATAGTAGGGTATTGAAATCCCCTACTATTATAGTATTGCTGTTGATCTTGCCCTTTATATCCATCAAAGTCTGCTTTATATATTTAGGTGCTACTATATTAGGTGCATAGATATTTATAATGGTTATATCTTCCTTTTGGATTGCTCCCTTTATTATTATGTAGTGACCTTCTTTATGTCTTACTTTGTTTTGAAGTCCATTTTGTCTGATATAAGTATTGCTACACCAGCTTTTCTTTCATTTCCATTTGCATGAAATATTTTTTCCATCTTTTTAACTTCAGTCTATATTCATCTTTTATTTTAAGGTATGTCTCTTGTAGACAGCATATGTATGAGTCCTGTTTTCTTATCCATGTAGCTACCCTATGTCTTTTGATCAGATCATTTAATCCATTTACATTGAAGGCTATTACTGATATGTATTTGTTTATTGCCATTATATTCTTTAAAGCTGTATTCCTCTTTTGCTCTATTCTTTCCCCACTTTGATCTGTTTACAACAGGCCCCTTAACATTTCCTGTAACATTGGTTTGGTTGTAACGTATTCCTTGAGTTTTTGGGTTATTTTTGTCTGGGAAGCTTTTTATTTCTCCTTCAATTTTAAATGATAGCCTTGCTGGATAAAGTATTCTTGGTTGTAGGTGCTTTTTCTGCATTACTTTGAATATTTTTTGCCATTACCTTCTGGCCTGAAGTGTTTCAGTTGAGAATTCAGTTGTCATCCTTTTGGGGGTTTCTTTGTAGGTGATAGTCTTTTTTTCTCTAACAGCTTTTAATATTTTCTCTTTATAACTTAGCTTTGGTATTTTAATTATGATGTGTCTTGGTGTAAGTTACTTCAGGTTTCTCTTTAATGGAGTTCTCTGTGCTTCTTTAACTTGTGAGACCCTTTGCTGAATCAATTTAGGGAAACTTTCAGCTATGATTTGATTGAATAGTTTTTATCCCTTGTTCTTTCTCTTCTTCTTCAGGAATCCCTATGATGCAGATGTTATTTCTCTTCATTTTGTCACAGAGCTCTCAGAGTTTTCTCAAAGTTTTTGAGTCTCTTTTCTTCTTTCTGCTCTGCTTCCATGCCTTCGTTCATCTTGTCCTCCAACTCGCTGATTTGATCCTCAGCTTCCTTCATCCTGAGGAAGACCGCAATTCCTTCCATTGCGGTCTTCATTTCTGATATTTTATTTGTCATCTCAGACTGATTCTTTTTTACTACTTCAATGTCCTTTTTTATACTTGCTATCTCTTTAGGTGTTCATAATGACTATGCATTGTTATTCTAAGATCCTTAAGCATCTTAATAATCATTATTTTAAACTCTGCATCCAGTAGTCTGGTTATTTCCATATCACTCAGTTCATTTTCTGGAGGTTTCTCTTGTGATTTCATCTGGATTGCACTTGTCTGTCTTCTCATTATGTCTGTGTGTTTGGGTGTGTTGTTTGTAGAGCTGGTTGAGTCCAGGTTTGGTGTTGTCTGCCTCCAATTTTCAGTTGTGTTATTTCTAGGTCTTCTTGGGTTGGAATCAGCTGTTTTTTGTAATCCACTGCAAGATTCGCCTTTTCTAGTAGCCTCTTTGAAGTCTTGATTTGTTTGTTTTCTTCTCAGTTTTCTTAACTGGGTGGTAGTGTTGTTTACTGATCTCAGCAAGGGCTTATTTGAAACTGTATCCAGGAATGTGGTGGGTGTAACCTGAGACTCTGAAGGCCTGATCTGCCAGTTACTCTCTCTCTGGAGGCAGGGTGTTTTCTCCACTTCAGTAGGGGAAGGTGTATCTCAGATCTCCATAGAGACTTGAGTTACTGCCCCTCCTCCCCACTTCTTGTTTTCAGCTGTGTTTTGTTGTGATGATTGGAGCTGGAGAGATATCTTGAGATGAGTCACCCGGAACCACTTTAGTCTTGTTTTGTGTGTAAGGATCAACCCCTCCCCCAGCTGTGTCCACCTCCAGCACTGAATGAGTCAGCTTCTGAGGTCATCCCATGCATTCCTCTGCCTCTCACCATCTGTCTCTCTCTCCCCACTTTCCTTTTGGAAGACAAGCCAGCTCTTTCAACACACCTCATTGCCAGGTCCCCAGGCAAGTGGCTGTAAGTGATATTTTCTGCTCTTTTCCTTTGAATGAGAGCCCCACTCCTTGGAACTCCCTATCAGTCTCAGTGTGGCTTATTTTTTGCTCCATGGTTTTTAAGAGCTGTTCTGGTAGTCCAGAGTTGGTTTTTCATTCTGATTGTTCCTAAATTAATTTTTAATCCAGTTTGGTGGTGTGATCTAGGAGTCTGTGCGTCTGCCTACTCCACTGCCATCTGCAGGTCTCCTGCTCTGTCCCTTTAAGGCACCCCCACCACTTCCCACACACAGAAATTTGCTCTTCTCCCCTCTCAATGCTTTCTGTCTGTCTCCTCCAGTCCCTGGATTTCTAGACTGGGTCTCCAGTTCTGACACTGAGGGGCCCCACCTCTCAGGATCTCTCTCCTTGTAATGAGAGCCCTTCTGGGCTCTCAGCCTTAGCCACTCCTTGCTCCTAGAAGCAGGGGAGCCCCCACCACAACCCTGCACTCCCTACCAGGATTTTTGTGAATTCTTCTTTGCTCTTTGTTTTCTGAGACCTGTTCTTTTATTCCAGAGTTGGTTTTTCATGCTGATTGCTCCTAAATTAATTTGTTGTCCCATTTGGTGGTATGAGCTGGGAGTCTGTGCATCTGCCTACTCCGCTGCCATCTTCTCCATGTCTGTCCATTTTTTAATTAGATTGTATGTTATTAAGTTGTGTTAGTTCTTGATATATTTTAGACATTAACTCCTTATCAAATTGAACATATCCTTTTTGACTAAGATTTGAATACACCAAGTTTCAACATCCTAAAAACAGTCACTTTAGTGTTGACTAATTGTGCTGATCTCTTGTTTCCACCAGATCATTCAACTGGATATGAAAGCAATTTGATAATGCACCCCCTAAGTTCCACTCTAGTCCTACTTCTTTGGATATAAAGATTACACTTGAAGTTTAAAAGGAATATTAACAACAATGAGGGTGACTACTGACTGTATCTGACCCAAAATTTAAAATGGAATAACCAGTGAGGCTCAGTGTTCCAAGCAAAACTGAAGTTTTTCTAGAAATTCCTTGTCTGACCCAGCAACATCAACAATGTGGTGTTACATACCAATATCACTACAATATAAGGAAGACCTTCCTCTCTCTGCTGGAGTGGTGTAACCCAGCTGGTTATTGACAATCAGATGGACACTTCCACCAATTCTGAAATGTGGGAGATTAGAGAGCGTAAATGTTTCAGGAACAATCCCTTGACCACAGAAAGAAGCATCACCGTGAACCTAAATTATGGGGGAGAAAGAAAAAGGAACATAACCAATGGAGAAATTTAGGTTTTCAGACTGGAATAAATTGTTTTCAAATAACAGAAATAAAAAACACCACCCTCTCACTGTTCTGCTGCTCTACTAAAAATTGGCTGTTGTAGGATTTTCTAGAATGGTTATGCTGATCTAAAGAAGCTTTGAAAGATGCTAAATCAGTTCTTTTCTTCTTGCAACCATTACCAGTTGACCTACTCCTTCTACTCCATATCATCAGCTACATGCCTCACTTCCTATATACTCATCAATAGCCTAGTAAATACAGCAGCACCATAGAAGAAAGGACTATTGGAGGTACAAAGGAAATATCAGCTGTGGTAAAAACAGCCTGTGAGAAACAAGGAATAGTGTACAGCTTTGAACTCTCCCTCTTGCCTTTTCAATCACCCCCTAACCCAAAAAAAGACTTTGTGTAGCTCACATCAGCTAATTCCAGATGGTTGTGTTGGAGACCATTGTGAACATAAAGGAGAGTGATGTCACAGTCAAAATAGGAAGTGTGTGTATGTGGGGTTGGGGGATATATCATACATTAGAAGCAAGATGAATTGATGAGAAAAACAAAATGTTATTATGAGAAAATGTTTAAAATGTGCCACTTTCCCAGAACATTTGAAGTGTTCTAGACCATAATATCACAAAACCTGGTGGATGAAAGTTGGCAAAGGGGGGAAATTTTTGTTTTTAGAAAAGCTGAAAACTAATAATGAGGAAATTGTAGATCTTAGAAGAAAATACAAGCTCTACAGACTTTGTGCTAAAAAGAAAATTATCATAAACAGCCAAGATGCCGAACTAAAAAATAAAATGATCTGATATGCCCTAACCTAAGGCAATCTTTGTGGCTCTAATAATAACAATTAAAATACCTAATTATGAATTAAGAAAACTACTTAGAAATTCATTTTTAATGACATTGTTAATATCCTATAGTTATTTTTTTATATAAGTAAACTATTTGGGGCAAGAAAGGAAGCATTCTTTTGTCTAAGTGAAATTTCCAGTCTACACCTTCCCACTGCTAGGGTCTACAGGGATAACTGATATTTTGGAATATTTATACCTAGTAATAACATACCCTTTTATCATATTCACACAGCACTATACATTATCTCTCTTAGTCCACTTAACAACCAGATTTGAGGGTGGTGGGACAGGTAAGAAAGTCATTGTCCCTTAAACAGATGAGAAAACCAAGGTTCAAAAAGAGTATATATTTCATATGGCTTGCATTAGATGCTAGACCTTCTGTAATTGTGATACCTCCATTTTTTTCTACTTATTTACCCACACCTCCAAGCCTTTCTCCTGGATTAAGGAACTTAACATGGACATGCTCTCATTGAATATTCAGAGTACCATGAGAAACATCATGTACTCTTATTTTGTCTACAAGATTCAGAGAACTCAAGTAGCAGAACCAAGAGCTCCAAACTATAAGGCAGCAAAGCCGGTGTTTGAACTCAGTTCTTCTCATTTGCAGAGTCCTTGTCTTTTTACATTGTAAAGTCCAACCAGCAGCCACATGGTGGCCCACATGAAGTCAAGGGACTCCTTACCCTCAGGCCCCCTTAATGATGGCATTTTTTATGGGGTAAAGGTGTAAAAGGTCAGTAAAGAAAGAAAGATGTGCGCCTTTTTTTCTCCTTTACAAAAATGTTACAGTACAGGCATTGATAAGAACATAATATAGGATTATAACCTACATCATGTTATCTGGTCTTAGGATTCTTAGCACTAAAGTACACCTGTGGCATTTGCTAATTTTATTTTGCCTCTTAAATAAAGAAACCAATCCACTGTGCTCCATAAAGCACAAACAAGCGCTGAATAAAGTGGAAGCTGCTCAGCCAAACATGACTGGGGTGGGGTGAGGGTGGGGGTGGACACACACATATCACAAGTGAAAATCCACTCTCACCAGGTCCAGAACTAAGATAAACAGAAGACAGGCAGAAAAAGTAGCACTGGGAATCTCACTCACCACCATTTTATAGATTATAAATTTAGAGTTTCCACAAGAAATTAAAATTGTGTATTTGAGCAAGGCAAGACATACACACACAGAGCAGGGCAAAATATTTTGGGAACATGGCAGATGAAGTTTCTCATCACGCTAAAGAAAAGGTCATTTTCACCTCTTCAGAAATCAATCATAAGATCTGCTAATGTAGTGAGTAAATGGAAATGACTAAAATATTTTCAAATATCATGAGTTAAGTCACGAGAAAGACAGAGAGATTATCTGGCTAATGATTTGAAGACTTCTATTTAGAAATACCATTATCATAATCAAATCTAGCCTGCCTTTCTCCAAGTATTTTATATAATTTTCTGGCCCATGAAAAATTAACATGAATAACATAATATGGTTATTTGTACACAGAGCCAAATATTCTTATTGCCTTATAAATTTATACATTTGTGATGGATTTGAAGACTCAATTACTAACACCCAGGATTAATTATCCCTCGGTAGTTAAAGGTTTGTACTAAATAAACACTTGTAGGAAAAAATTGTGACTCAGAATCCAAACCTAAAAGATACCTTTTGGGTTATGAAAAACTGGGGGGGAGGCAGGGGAAGCAGGAGTCACACTAATTTGCATTCTTCACCCTAATACCAAAGACCTTCATTTTAAAACAAGCAAGCAAAAGGACAGAAAGAAAGAAATCCAGACTCTTGCAGCCTTGTTAGCTTTATGGGTCCCATGTAGTTTACTGGAAACCCACACTTTAAGAGAAGTAATGACATGCATCCCCCTCGCAGTAGCAGGTATGCCAGTCGGTCAATACCCCCTTAGTTAATTCATAACTTAAGAAAGAAAAAGCAGAGTGAAAACCACAGTCTGCAGTCAGTTGCCTTGATACCAGACCTCATAGCTGTTACTGGTTTTTAAAGCAACCCCAGAATATTTTTTCCCAAGTTTATCTGTTTCATCTGGAATGTCTGCCATCTCCTTTCAGATCAACCAACTTGGACATTCTTTCTCTTTCTGGTCTTCCCAGCCTCTGGTCTCACTTTCTAAAGCTACAAGTACCTGCAAGCAAATGACTTTGTCCCCAGGCTGAGCTGAAGTGTCCGGAGAGTAGTCCCCATCCTGTCTAGATTGCTGCCTTCCCCGAGTTTTCCCGACAGCCACGGGGTTTACAGCTTCCAGGTGCGAGGGGTTAGGCAGCATTGTCACATGCAGGGGATGGTGTGCACCGAAGTCCAGGTCAACCGAGGAGGTCAGGTGAGACAGGACATCTCCAGTGGCTGAGACATTTTCTGGAAATTCACTTAAGCCTCGCATTTTGCGAAACATCAGCTATTGTGGATATACATGCAAGAAAAAATGTTTTTGTGTTTGTTTTCTTTTTATCATAATGGAGACTAGGGAAGAAGTGGCTAGTTTAAATAATACAATACAAAAAACTTTATGTACATGCTTTTATAATTATTATTACCATAAATTATTTAAAAATAGGCATAAACTTCTAACTGCTTGAATACACAGAAGCATTTGGAGATCTTCACAATCAAATGAAGTACCAATACTTTATAAAGAACCTAACATGACATAGACAGTAGGTGACCTCTACCTGGAATAAGCAAAAATAATTTTTCTTAAATAGATCTCTTAGAATACATTTTCAAAAGAATTTTTTAATTAATTTTATTAAAGGTCGAGAGAAAAATAATAGAACTTAATCCCATTTAGAAGGGAACGACATATACTCTTAGTTCAAGTTACATCTAAAAACTATAAAAAATTGCCTGACCAGGCAGTGGCATAATGGATAAAGCGTCGGACTGGGATTCAGAGGACCCAGATTCAAGACCCCAAGGTCACCAGCTTGAGCGTGGGCTCATCTGGTTTGAGCAAAAGCTCACCAGCTTGAATTATAAGAGAGAAGATGGCAGTGGAGTAGGCGGATGCACAGACACCCAGCTCTCAACACCAAACTGGAATACAAATCAATTTAGAAAAAATCAGCATGAAAAACCAACACTGAACTGCAAGAACAGCTCTCAAAAACCAAGGAGCAAAGAGGAAGCCACAATAATCCTGGTAAGGAGTGCCTGAATCTCCTCTGCTTACAGGAAGGGAAGGAGGGGGGTGAGGCTGAGAGCCCAGAGAGGATTTCACAGAGGAAAAAGAGCAGAAACTACTGCTCACAGCCACTTACCTGGCGACCAGGGAGCAAGGTGGGTTGAAAATACCAGCTTATCTCCCAAGTGGAAAAGACAGGGAGAGGGACAGACTGTGAGGGGCTAAGGTATGCAAGAAACAAAATAAAAAAGCTGACTCATTCGTGCTGGAGGTGGCCATAGCTGGGGGAGGGACTGAACCTTTCACAAAACAGAGCTGAAGTGCTTCCGGATCAGAGATCTCCGGACATCTCTCCAGCTCCAATCAGCACAACAAGACACAGCTAAAAAGAAGAAGTGGGGAGGAGGGGCAGTAACTCAGGTCTCCATGGAGATCTGAGATACACCTCCCCCTACTGAAGCTGAGAGAAAAAACCCTGCCCCCAGTGAGATTAGTTGGAGGAAGAGACCTTCAGCGTCTCAGGTTACACCCACAGCATTCCTGGATACAGTTTCAAGGAAGCCCCCTGCTGAGATCAGTTAACAAGACTATCACCTGTTAAGAAAACAAACAAATCAAGACTTCAAAGCTGCCCAAATCCGAAAGTGGATTACAAATAATAGCTGATACCAACCCACGAAGACCTAAAAATAACACAACTGAAAACTGGAGGCAGACAACACCAAGCCTAGACTCAATCAACTCTACAAATAAAAAAAAAAAGAAGAAGATGAGAAAACAAAGGAGTGCAATCCAAATGAAACCACAAGAGACACTTTCGAGAGATGAACTGAGTGATATGGAAATAATCAAACTTCCAGATGCGGAGTTCAAAATAATGATTGTAAGGATGCTTAGGGATCTTAGAACAACAATGGAGGGGGAGTTTGAAAACCTAAATAAAGAAATAGCAAGTATAAAAAAGAATCAGTTGGAGACGACAAATACAATATCAGAAATAAAGACCACAATGGAAGGAATTAAAAACAGGATAGATAGAGCAGAGGATCGAATCAGCGAGTTAGAAGACAACTGGAATGAAGGCATGAAAGCAGAGAAGAAAAGAGAAAAAAGACTCAAAAAGTCAGAGGAAACTCTTAGAGAGCTCTGTGACAACATGAAGAGAAATAACATCCGCATCATAGGGGTTCCTGAAGAAGAAGAAAAAGAACAAGGGATAGAGACTTTGTTCAATCATATCATAGCTGAAAACTTCCCTAAATTAATGCAAGAGAAACTCTCACAAATCCAAGAAGCACAGAGGACTCCATTAAAGAGAAACCCAAAGAAACCTACACCAAGACACATCATAATTAAAATACCAAAGCTAAGCGATAAAGAGAAAATATTAAAAGCTGCAAGAGAAAAAAAAGTTATCACCTACAAAGGAGCCCCCATAAGGATGACATCTGACTTCTCAACAGAAACACTTGAGGCCAGAAGGGAATGGCAAGAAATATTCAAAGTAATGCAGAACAAGAACCTACAACCAAGACTACTTTATCCAGCAAGGCTATCGTTTAAAATTGAAGGAGAAATAAAAAGCTTCCCAGACAAAAAACAACTCAAGGAATTCATTACAACCAAACCAATGCTGCAGGAAATATTAAGGGGCCTGGTGTAAACAGATAAAGTGGGAAAAGAATTCAGAAAAAAAGAAAAAGAAAAAGGAATACACCTTTAAAGAAGAAAATGGCAATAAACAACTACATATCAATAATAACCTTAAATGTAAATGGATAAAATGATCCAATCAAAAGACATAGGGTAGCTGCGTGGATAAGAAAACAGGACCCATACATATGTTGTCTACAAGAGACACACCTTAGAACAAAAGACACACACAGATTGAAGGTAAAAGGATGGAAAAAAATGTTTCATGCAAACGGAAATGAAAAAAAAGCTGGGGTAGCAATACTTATATCAGACAAATTGGACTTTAAAACAAAGGATATAGTAAGAGATAAAGAAGGCCACTACATAATGATAAAGGAAGTAATCCAACAGGAAGATATAACTATTATAAATATCTATGCACCTAATATAGGAGCACCCAAATATATAAAACAGACTTTGATGGATTTAAAGGGCGAGACCAACAGCAATACTATAATAGTAGGGGATTTCAATACCCCACTAACATCACTAGATAGATCCTCAAGAAAGAAAATTAACAAAGAAACAGCAGACTTATTGGAAACACTAGATCAACTCGATTTAATAGATATCTTCAGAACCTTTCACCCTAAAGCAGCAGAATATACATTCTTTTCAAGTGCTCATGGTACATTCTCTAGGATAGACCACATGTTAGGGCACAAAAGTGCTCTCAACAAATTTAAGAAGAATGAAATCATATCAAGCACTTTCTCCGATCACAACGGCATGAAACTAGAAATGAATCACAGCAGAAAAGCTCAAAAATTCTCAAACACATGGAAACTAAATAGCAGGGTGTTAAATAATGAATGGATTAAGAATGAGATCAAAGAAGAAATAAAGAAATTCCTAGAAACGAATGACAATGAGCATACAACAACTCAAAATTTATGGGACACAGCGAAAGCAGTGCTGAGAGGGAAGTTCATAGCACTACAGGCACACTTTCAGAAGCTAGAAAAAGCTCAAATAAACAACTTAACCCTGCATCTAAAAGAATTAGAAAAAGAACAACAAGTAAAGCCCAAATGTAGTAGAAGGAAGGAAATAATAAAGATCAGAGCAGAAATAAATGACATAGAGGCTAAAGAAACAATACAGAGGATCAATGAAACTAGGAGCTGGTTCTCTGAAAAGGTAAACAAGATTGATGCACCTTTAAGTAGACTCACCAAGAAAAAGAGAGAGAGGACTCAAATAAATAAAATTAGAAATGAGAGAGGAGAAATAACAACTGACACAACAGAAATACAAAATATTGTAAGAAAATACTATGAAGAACTGTATGCCAAAAAACTAGACAACCTAGATGAAATGGACAAATTCCTTGAAACGTACAATCTTCCAAAAATCAATCTGGAAGAATCAGAAAACCTAAACAGACCAATTACACCAAAGGAGATCGAAACAGTTATCAAAAAACTCCCAACAAAGAAAAGTCCCGGGCCCGATGGCTTCACAACGGAATTCTACCAAATATTCAAAGAAGAACTAACTCCTATCCTTCTCAAACTATTTCAAAAAATTCAAGAGGAAGGAAGACTTCCAAACTCCTTTTATGAAGCGAGCATAATTCTGATTCCAAAACCAGGCAAAGACCACACAAAGAAAGAAAATTATAGGCCAATATCTCTGATGAATATAGATGCTAAAATCCTCAACAAAATATTAGCAAACCGGATCCAACAATATATGGAAAAAATCATACACCATGATCAAGTGGGATTTATTCTGGGGAGGCAAGGCTGGTACAATATTCGTAAATCAATCAATGTGATTCATCACATAAACAAAAAGAAGGAGAAAAACCATATGATAATTTCAATAGATGCAGAAAAAGCATTTGATAAAATCCAGCACCCATTCATGATCAAAACTCTCAGCAAAGTGGGAATACAGGGAACATACCTCAACATGATAAAAGCCATCTATGAGAAACCCAAAGCCAACATCATACTCAATGGGCAAAAATTAAAAGCAATACCCTTAAGATCAGGAACAAGGCGGGGGTGCCCCCTTTCACCACTCTTATTTAACATAGTCCTGGAAGTCCTAGCCACAGCAATCAGACAAGAAAAAGAAATAAAAGGCATTCAAGTTGGAAAAGAAGAAGTAAAACTATCATTATTTGCAGATGATATGATATTGTATATAGAAAACCCTAAAGTCTCAGTCAAAAAACTACTGGACCTGATAAATAAATTCAGCAAAGTGGCAGGATATAAAATCAATACTCAAAAATCAGAAGCATTTTTATACACCAACAATGAACAGTCAGAAAGAGAAATTAAGGAAACAATCCCCTTCACAATTACAACCAAAAAAATAAAGTACCTAGGAGTAAACTTAACCAAGGAGACTAAAGACTTGTACTCGGAAAATTACAAAACATTGATAAAAGAAATCAAGGAAGATACTAACAAGTGGAAGCATATACCGTGCTCATGGTTAGGAAGAATAAACATCATTAAAATGTCTATATTACCCAAAGCAATTTATAAATTCAATGCAATACCAATTAAAATACCAATGACATACTTCAAAGATATAGAACACATATTCCAAAAATTTATATGGAACCAAAAAAGGACACGAATAGCCTCAGCAATCTTAAAAAAGAAGAATAAAGTGGGACGTATCACACTTCCTGATATCAAGTTATACTACAAGGCCATTGTACTCAAAACAGCCTGGTACTGGCATAAGAACAGGCATATAGATCAATGGAATAGAACAGAGAACCCGGAAATAAACCCACAGTTCTATGGACAACTGATATTTGACAAAGGAGGTAAGGAAATACAATGGAGTAAAGACAGCCTCTTTAACAAATGGTGTTGGGAAAATTGGACAGCTACCTGAAAAAAAATGAAACTAGATCACCAGCTTACACCACTCACAAAAATAAACTCAAAATGGATAAAAGACTTGAATGTAGGCCGTGAAACCATAAGCATCTTAGAAGAAAACATAGGCAGTAAGCTCTCCGACATCTCTCGGAGCAATATATTTGCTGATTTATCTCCACGGGGAAGTGAAATAAAAGACAGGATAAACAAATGGGACTATATCAAACTAAAAAGCTTTTGCACAGCTAAAGACAACAAGAACAGAATAAAAAGACAAACTACACAATGGGAGAACATATTTGACAATACGTCTGATAAGGGGTTAATAACCAAAATTTATAAAGAACTTGTAAAACTCAACACCAGGAAGACAAACAACCCAATCCAAAAATGGGCAAAAGAGATGAACAGACACTTCTCCAAAGAGGACATACAGATGGCCAATAGGCATATGAAAAAATGCTCAACATCACTAATCATTAGAGAAATGCAAATTAAAACCACAATGAGATATCACCTTACACCAGTCAGAATGGCGCTTATCAATAAAACAACACAGAATAAGTGCTGGCGAGGATGTGGAGAAAAGGGGACCCTCCTGCACTGCTGGTGGGAATGCAGACTGGTGCAGCCACTGTGGAAAACAGTATGGAGATTCCTCAAAAAACTGAAAATCGAACCGCCTTTTGACCCAGCTATCCCACTTTTAGGAATATACTCCAAGGACACCATAGAACGGCTCGAAAAGGAGAAATGCACCCGCATGTTTGTGGCAGCATTGTTCACAATAGCGAAGATCTGGAAACAGCCCAAGTGTCCGTCAGAGGACGAGTGGATTAAAAAACTTTGGTACATATATACTATGGAATACTACTCAGCCATAAGACATGATGACATCGGATCATTTACAATAACATGGATGGACCTTGATAACATTATACGGAGTGAAATAAGTAAATCAGAAAAAAAACTGAGATGAATCCATACATAGAAGGGACATAAAAATGAGACTCAGAGACATGAACAAGAATGTGATGGCGGCCCTGGCCGGTTGGCTCAGCGGTAGAGCGTCGGCCTAGCGTGCGGAGGACCCAGGTTCGATTCCCGGCCAGGGCACATAGGAGAAGCGCCCATTTGCTTCTCCACCCCTCCGCTGCGCCTTCCTCTCTGTCTCTCTCTTCCCCTCCCGCAGCCAAGGCTCCATTGGAGCAAAGATGGCCCGGGCGCTGGGGATGGCTCTGTAGCCTCTGCCCCAGGCGCTAGAGTGGCTCTGGTCGCAACATGGCGACACCCAGGAGGGACGCAACATGGCGACGCCCAGGATGGGCAGAGCATCGCCCCCTGGTGGGCAGAGCGTCGCCCCCTGGTGGGCGTGCCGGGTGGATCCCGGTGGGGCGCATGCGGGAGTCTGTCTGACTGTCTCTCCCTGTTTCCAGCTTCAGAAAAATGCAAAAAAAAAAAAAAAAAAAAAAAAAAGAATGTGATGGCAACAGGGGCGGGGGGAGGGTTGGGGGAGGGGGGAGGGCAGAAAGAAAACCAGATAGAAGGTGACAGAAGACAATTTAACTTTGCGGGAGGGGTATACAGCACAATCAAATGTCAAAATAATCTAGAGATATTTTCTCTCAACATATGTACCCTGATTTATCAATGTCACTGCATTAAATTTAATAAAAAAATATTAATATTAAAAAAAAAAAAAAAAAAAGTTCACCAGCTTGGACCCAAGGTCACTGGCTCGAGCAAGGGGTTACTTGGTCTGCTGAAGGCCCACGGTCAAGGCACATATGAGAAAGCAATCAATGAACAACTAAGGTGTCGCAATGAAAAACTGATGATTGATGCTTCTCATCTCTTTCCATTCCTGTCTGTCCCTATCTATCCCTCTCTCTGTCCCTGTAAAAAAAACCCAAAAAAACACTATAAAATTTTTTTATAAAAACTATAAAAATTTTTTTAAATTAAAAATAAATAAAAGCTATACAAGTCCTAGCCCTGGCTGGGTAGATCAATTGGTTAGAGCTTTGCCCCAAAATGCCAAGGTTGCAGGTTCCACACCTGGTCAGAGCACATTCAAAAGTCAACCAATGAATGCATCAATAACTGGAACAAGTAGATGTTTTTCTCTCTCTCTCTCTAAAATAAAAAAACTATATATAAGTCCAATATTTACAGGATATTCTCTCACTTCATTTTTATCTTCTATGAGACAGATGTTACTACCCATTTTAAAAGTAAACAAGCAAGAGAAATGAACTAAATTGTTAAAGTTCCTTGAATAATAAGTAACAATGATGGGTGTCAAACCAAAGTATTTACCAAAAACAGCATGTTATCTTCAATTAGCCAATTTATTTGAATACCCAAAAACTTCTCTCGTTTGCAAAAGTTTCTTATGTACCTGTCTACACAGAGGAACATACACAGTGTGGGTACAGATGTGTTTGTCACAAATATGATCATTTATAATCATTTTTGCATCTTTGAGCAATTGCTTTGCCTGAGATATTTTAGGAATGCAATTTATAGTTTAAGAATTTTTGCATGTATCTGAGCACATGCCTCCATCTGACAATCACTTTGTCCTGTCATACTCTACATTTTCTAAGGTATATGTCTTTTAAAAGCTGATTATCAATCTCTAGCATCAGAAACATTGAAGTATGAGTAACAGTGGTAAGCTTGGCCCCAGACATAATACCACATAGAATTTTCTCATATTCTTAAGAACAACACACACTTCCATGGCTCTGTTCACTCCATCTAATTTTGACAGTCCCTTTAACATTTGTAATTATTTTTAATCCTCTGGCCAAGGACAATGATGAAGCTTATCTATGCATCATAGCCATAACCTAATTAAATATCAAACCTCTCTGATGGTCCCTGATATCAGATCTTCAGTCCTGACTCTCAAGCCTTTCGAGAGACCTACAGAGCACAGCAGTTGAGTTAGACTGAATAGAAATACCAAGATGCAGCTACCTATGAAATTATAAACTCTGCAGGTAAGTGGCAGGTAAAATTGACTTCTTGGAAGGTAAAATTGTATAAAATTGCACAGATCTTTATGTTTATTTGAATAATTCTTATGAAGTGAAAAAGGTGTGCTTCAAACAGCAGAATTTATCTATTCATATCATCCTTGAGGAAATAAACTAATCTTTAACTTCCCTAAATAAAGAAAGAATCCGTATAAGGCTATGCAGAAAATCAACCCAGATACCCTGTCTATCCAGCAGCACTGGGTTCCATCAATTAACTAAGTTATGTCCTGGACCAATGGTCATACACTTAGTTAATTTATCTAAAAGGAAATATTAACATTGGTGTTACTCTGTTACAATTTTATGTCACAGACAATATCTTACCTCTGGAGGGAACTGCAGAAGGCCTGTCAATAAATTAAGTCTACCCCTGTGGGGCATCCCAATGATGACATCAGTGATCCCACAGTAGGCTGACATTTTTAGCAACTCATGGAAAAAGCCCATCATGCTTTCAGCTCCTTCACCTCCATATCTCTTCACTGTGGCAAACTTGGTGGCCAAAAAGCGGTCAAATTCCTATGGCACATCACATCAGACACATTTGTTATAGGAAGATAGCCAACCACTTAGGTCAAAGTCAGACATGTTTGGGTGTGTTGTTAAGAAGACCCTGCACTACTTCAAGTGGCTGCAGCTGTGCCCTTTCACTACCTACCCCAGAGAAAGAAGGAAGTCACGCAGAGTCCAGTAGGAAAGCCTTGCCAAGGACACCGGACAGCAGTAAGGTATGCAGAGAAAATAATCTGAGACGTAGAATAACTTACCCCAAGAGGGATCCCCTCAAATGTGTGCTCTTCCGGAGCAGGCACTAGGACTCAGATTTCTGCTGCCTCAAACCAGTACCTGAGTTTTAGTATCAGGCTCTACAATACTATTTTATCAAGACTGTGATCTAGCCAACCAATGGTCTAAATTATTGGGAATAAATTTTTCTTTTTTTTTTTTAAATTAAGTGAGAGGCAGGGAGCAGAGAGACAGACTCCTGAATGCATCCTGAATGAGATCCACCTGGTAAGCCCCCTACCGGACGATGCTCTGCCTATCTGGAACCACTGCTCTGTTGCTCAGCAATTGAGCTATTTTAGCACCTGAGGCAAGGCTATGGAGCCATCCTCAGCACTTGGGACCAACTTGCTCAAACCATTCAAGCCATGTCTGTGGGAGAGGGAGAAGGAGAGAGAGAGACAGAGAAAAGGAAGAGGGAAGGGTAGAGAAGCAGATGGTTGCTTCTCCTATGTGCCCTGACCAGGAATTGAACCCAGGACTTCCACACGCTGGATTGATGCTTTACTGCTGAGCCAACCAGCTAGGGTCTGGGAATAAATTTCTTGTTATCTTGATATGCCTGAGTCCTGATAATAGCCCCTGACAAAAATTCAGTTCCATCAATTTGTACTAATTTACTTTCCATGCATAGTTTTTTGGTTTTGTTTTGTTTTTTTTTATCACTTCAGAGAACACAAATGAGAAGATCTTAAGGGTTTTGTTATCTTTTATAGAGTGAATAGACAAATATGTATATAAAAAGTATTCTGGTTCTGGAAGAACCAACAGCTCCATTGTTTGGTAACTACTTAAAATAAAGTAGTGTACATTATGTTGTCTGTTGTGTTGAGGCAACGGAGGGTAAGTGGAGGTACCGTCAGTGATTTCATGCCTAATTCCCTCTCTTCAGTATTTTATATATCTTTGTAGGAAATGAGTTGAACTATTGTACTGATATTAGCTGCTACTTTTATACCTGAGATTCTAGCATTAGTTTTGACAGATTTTTTCGTTCTTCTGTGGTAAACGTCTCCTTTTCAAGTTCCTCAAACCGCCTGGCAAACCAATCTTTCTCTTCTTGGCTCTGAAGTTGGGAGGTTTCAATGGAAATCTGCCCACAGTAAATCTGGTTGAGATGCGCTAATACTTCCTCAAGAGAGGCCTCGTCCTTCCCCATGTTCAATAATCCTAAGAAATGGAATCAAAGGGATCCTCTTAAAGATGAATCAACAATGTAACTACTTATAGAACATACTAAAATAATTATTTCAATTCAGAGCATTTTGTTCCGAATAAGTTGTGTCATTACCAATGCTTATCTATATTTTTCTAGAAGCAAAACTAAAAATATAGTCAAAAACTATAAGGTAGTTAAACTAGAAGAAGAAAAAAATCTTTCTTCACAAAGTCAGAGCCATACCATTTTATGACAAAATTTGATGTTATAATCCTTTAAACTAAAATTGCAAAGCTACTTTTAATCTGCTTTATAGCTTCAAATCTGATGTCCTACCTTTATCTCAAATATCTATCTCCCAAAATGTTCCAGGCTTAATAACATCAATAAAGCAATGTCTATGGTTATCTAATGTAAATTAATATTGATAGCCAAGTAACATTTTAAGGTAAGAGGAAATCTCCCTGATATTCAGAGTCAAAGAAAAGGAAAGTTTGTAATATGTCATTAGCTCAGCATCAAATAAGTTATCAGTTATTTGCCTAAATCTACAACATGAATTAACAAACCAACATTTAATTTGTATTGCTTATGGTTTCTTAAAATAAACTTTAGATCTTTGATATTGATTGACCATGTTGCAATGAATATGGGCGTGCAGATATCTCTTCAAGATCCTGATGTCGCCTGACCTGTGGTGGCGCAGTGGATAAAGCATCGACCTGGAATGCTGAGGTCACCAGTTCAAAACCCTGCACTTGTCTGGTCAAGGCACATATGGGAGTTGATGCTTCCTGCTCCTCCCCCCTTTCTCTCTCTCACTCTTTCTCTCTCTCTCTCCTCTCTAAAATGAATGAATAAAAATAAAGAAAGAAAGAATTGAGCAATATTTTTAAAAAAATAGATCCTGATGTCAATTCCTTTGGATAAATACCTAGAAGTGAAATTGCTGGATCATAAGATGGTTTTATTTTTTATTTTCTGAGGAACCTCCATGCTGTTTTCCATAGTGGCTATACCAACTTACATTCTCACCAAACAGTGCACAAAGATTCTCTTTTCTCCACATCCTTGACAATTTCTGTTTTTTACAATAGCCAATTCTAACAGATGTGAGGTGATATCTCACCGTAGTTTTGATTTGCACTTTCCCAGTACCTTTTCATGTACCTGTTGGCTGTTTCTTTATAGATTTTTTTTTAATTTTACATTGCCTGAAAAGTATTTGCTTAAATTCTCAGTAGATACATCAATTAATAACATAGCTTTCCACAGAATCTTTTACTTTACTTATTTGAGAGAGAGAGAGAGAGAGAGAGAGAGAGAGAGAGAGAGAGATGAGAAGCATCAACTTGTAGTTGTTCATTACACTTAGTTGTTCATTGGTTCTCATATGTGCCTTGACCGGGGAGGGCTCAAGCCAAGCCAGTGACCACTTGCTCAAGCCAGTGACCTTGGGATCATGTCAATGATTCGTGCTCAAGCCAGCAACCCCATGCTCAAGCTGTCAAGCCCATGCTCAAGCTGGCAGGATTTCAAACAGGGACCTCAGCGTCCTAGGTCAAGGCTCTATCCACTGTGCCACCACCGGCCAGGCTGTCTATAGGTTTTTGAAT
The DNA here is from genome assembly GCF_036850765.1 of Saccopteryx bilineata. Taxonomy (NCBI): domain Eukaryota; kingdom Metazoa; phylum Chordata; class Mammalia; order Chiroptera; family Emballonuridae; genus Saccopteryx; species Saccopteryx bilineata. The sequence continues at coordinate 125,643,465 of NC_089494.1, forward strand.
GCAGAAAAAATGGGCCCTATCAAAAGACATTCTAGAATTTTAAGATTGCTCCTCCCTGATAGTGCTTGAATGTGCCCCTCACTGTCTCCTTACACCTCATAAAAGTCTCAGCTCCAGTGGGCATATGGGATCTTCAAAAACAGAGAAAGCCCCACCTTGGTTGGCAGCTGTCACATGGTAGGTCTGTTGTCAATGGGCTTTACCTGTGGTATTAAAGGGTCCCTGCAGGGTCTGCACAAGAGCTTGGATTTCAGGCACATTCTCCTGTAGAGCTTGTCCAGTGAAGAGGGGATTGATTTTGGCAGCTTTATGACCATGCTCACAATATGCTGTCACCAACCTGGCAAGTCCATGATCAACTAATTTAGGAGAAAAAGAAAGCAATACAGTGTAGGAAATGCCTACAAAACACAAAAATCAGTTTTTCAAATAAGCCTTTCTGGCTTAGACATTTTAATGTGTTGCTCCTACCCATCACATCCTCCCGGTGGTTTTCAGGATTAAAGACTATCAGAATCCAGAAAAACACACTTATTTCTTTAAATTTATCTCATGATAACTAAAATTACTAAAACAAAATGTAAATGAATGTATACAGATAAAAAACAATTATATACATGAATAAATATTAAAAGGGTATACACTCCAAATTAAAAAAGCTCTATAATGCTGAGATTATGAATAATTAGTCCTCTTAATTATTTTTTAAGATGTTTTTCAATATCTTACATAAAAAATAGAGATAGGTAGTGTTACCAGAAAGGGAACCTGGCCCTTGGGGTCTGCCTAAGGCCAGCTGGTACTGTGTAACAACATGAGTCCAGGTGATTTTAAGAGTACATTTATTAAAGCTGGGGACAGTGAAACAAGGAATGGCCTAGAATAAAAGAAGCAACAGCACACCAAGCTGACACTCTATGAACCAAGCCAACCAGCCAAAGCTTCTAGAGTATTATTAAAAGCCTGGTTGGTAAGCCTTTAGAAATTGGAGCAGTGATTTCTGTAAGTTAATGTTTACTGAGAGGTTTAGTGATGGTGAGCCTGTATATTTACTATTAGACTTATCCCACTAAAGATGGAGTTTTGTAGATGATACCAGAAGCTGTGGAAAGTAGAGAAGATCACCCAGAAAGAAAGCAGATTGAGAAAGTGACCCTGGGCAGATCCACAGAGTACAAATAGTTTAGAAATGAGTAAAGAGGAAGAGCCTTACCAGAAGTGCTTGAGGTTATTAGGAGGAAAACCAGGGTCTTACAATGCCAGAGAGACAAGAGTGTATTTTTAAGGAGTGCCCTCTATGAGACAACCATTATTAAAAGTTTTTTAAATATACACACACACCGGCCAGGGCACACAGGAGAAGCGCCCATTTGCTTCTCCACCCCTCCGCCGCGCTTTCCTCTCTGTCTCTCTCTTCCCCTCCCGCAGCCGAGGCTCCATTGGAGCAAACATGGCCGGGGCGCTGGGGATGGCTCTGTGGCCTCTGCCCCAGGCGCTAGAGTGGCTCTGGTCGCAACATGGCGACGCCCAGGATGGGCAGAGCATCGCCCCCTGGTGGGCAGAGCGTCGCCCCACGGTGGGCGTGCCGGGTGGATCCCCGTTGGGCGCATGCGGGAGTCTGTCTGACTGTCTCTCCCTGTTTCCAGCTTCAGAAAAATACAAAAAAAAAAAAAAAAGAAAATAAATAAATAAATAAATATACACACACACACACACACACACTGGGTGGGGCAAAAGTAGATTTACAGTTGTTCATATGGAAAATATCAATAATACAATAATTAATAAATAATAATACAAGAATAAACTGTGCTTTGTGTACTCATACCTGTAAGCCTACTTTTGCCCCACCCTGTGTGTGTGTGTGTTTGTGTGCATGTGTGTATGTGTGTGTATTTAATGAAGTGGCCAGTTGGGGTCACAAAGAGCATATGGCATCCACTATCCGGGCAGAGCCAAAGAGAGGCTTGTTCTCCTCCCACCTCTGGGCACATCCTACAACCTTCCTGAGACAGTCTAGTTTTCTCTCAGACTCTCATATCTGGTTTCTTCTACTAGACACAATCCTATATCCTTCCCTCTCTGGCCTGTAGATCTCTGGAATTCTATCTCAAGATTAACAAACCTTCTGACATTCTTAACCTCTTCCCTGACCATTCCTTATCCTTCTGTCCTAACTGGAATCTGTTATACTGTCAGGACTCCGATAAAAGGTGATCACGCATACCTCTCAAACATTGAAAGTGGAGTCAATGTTTCCTCTCTTTCTTTCTAAACCCCCAGTCCTCAGAGAGACATGCTGTAGTGTTGTTAACTAATCCCCATTGGCCAGAAGTCATTACAAAATCATGCTGTAGGAGCATGCTTAATGGGAAAGTGTCTGTTTATTTAGATTAAAAAGGACTATAATGTAATATATATAGCATGAACCTGTTTTTTGTTAAAATGTGTTTATGAGTAAATAGTATATATTTCATTATATAGTACATATGGCACATTAGTATATATACTTCATATATATGTATATATATATGTATGTATGTATCTATATTTTATATATATATAAAGAAACAGACCAAAACCTTATCATTTATCCTATGTCAAAATTTCTGGGGTTTTTGTTGTTTACCACATTTTCTAAGTTTTCTGCAGTAGAAATGTACACTAGAGCTCTTTAAATTGTATTCGTTGAACAAGCTAGCTGCCCACTGCATTCTGAAAGTTTTGGATTAGTGGGTTCTTTCCAGTGTACCTGCATATCTGCCCTTACCAGTTGACTAAATGTTGGTAAAAATAATTTTATATTTGTTCCTAAGCTGTGAGGAAAAGTAAAATATCAGGAGAGAAATTATAAACATCTAGAAAAATGCTGCACTCAGATTGCTTTCACAAGCTCTCTTTAAATACTGCATAGGTACAAGCAAAAATATAATGCATAGGTTAAAATAACTAAAGCATCTCTTAGGTCTTTATGATAAGCTTTGCTTCCAATGACTTTCTCAAAATGTAACTGACCAACTTCTAGTTTCAAATGCATTGGATATATGTGCTTGTGCTGTTTTTCTTCTGTAGCAAATTATTATAAAAGTATTTGTTACAAAATATTTATCTATTTAATAGAATGAAATATGTAATGAAAATAATTAAATTAGGCTATTTAAAGAATATAAAATAAAAAATAAAAATAATATAATGAGAGCACAGCAATAGAATGCATATATTCTTCATTAAAATAACCTCCTATTGCTGTATAAATCAAAGATTTACCAAAAAAAAATAATAACTTTCTTAGGCACAATACTGTCAAAACAACTTAGAACTCATGATATCTCTAAAAGTCCAGAGGAATTTAAGTTAAATCCGTAAAAAAACAGAGAAAATAGGGAAAACAACAGAACACATACACATTCTTCTTCAAAACAAAATGGAAAATATTGGAGGCATGCTTCTGGCTCAGGAGATCGCCACATAGTAGATGCTTAAGAAATATGTGTAATTACTTGAATGAAGGAAGCCCTGAGATTACACATACTATAACAGAGTCACAGAAGCCTCACAATGAAAGTTTTTCAGAGCACTTGAGAGCTGCAGTAAAATCTTCTTGCTCATGTAGAGCGTCTTTTTCTGACTTGCCCTTCCCATCACAGGGGGTGGGTTCCAGCAGTCCTGTCTATATCACTCCATTCTGCCTCCCCACAAGTTCATGGATTCTAAAGATACCCAAGTTGAAGTGGGTCAGATTCAAATCTTTCCAGATTTTGAAACTTAGAACTGAGAGATAAGTTATAAGAAAAGAATTAGCCTGAGATAGCTATCCTTAGAAAAGTCTGCTTGCAACATTGGCCTTTGGCTGGTGCCTGGGAACTTGGATTTTAGAAATACGTATCTTACTCACCTGTCTCTAATTGATAAGGGTGATCCACTATGCCTAGATTGTGCAAACAACATGGTTTATGCTGAATAACTGCTTTTCTAGTGGGAGTCTGGAATTTTGGCATGTGCAGACGGTACTTACAAAAACATCTCCCAATAAAAACCTTGGGTTCTGAGCCTCTACTGGGCTTCCCTGGACAGAAACATTGCACATATGTTGTAGTGTTTTTGTCACTTGAAGAGGTGTGCATTCTACTACTACCCACCATGGGAAAGAAAGCATAAGACAGATTGCATAATGGTTCCTCCAGACACTTCCTGTACCTTTTTTCCATTCTGACCCAGCTGTGTATCCCTATATATCACTGTAATAAAGCTTAGCAACTATATGCTGAGTCCAAATGTGGTGTGGTCTGAAGTACACCCAAAACATATTTTGGGTGACAGTGGAGCTGGGTACACTAACAGCTGCACCCTATGAACCCCCAAACAGCTTCTGCCAATATTCCCAGAGCTAGCTCTGATTCACTACATTTATCCTTCAGTTCTAGGAGATACTCTTGTACTTTGCAACAAAGGTCACTCTTTTCTTAAAATAGAGTTAGTTTCTATAGCCCATGACCAAAAGAATCTTATTTAATACAGGAAGTGAACAAAGAAAGTATATGATAGGGATAGCTACATCAATTACTTTATTCTCCGCTTCAAGCAAACACGTTAGGGGCACTGAATAATGTCTTATTATCAGGAAGAAAATTGTTCATATTAATCAGTATGAAGCACATTGATAAACTCAACTACACTTACTGCTTAAAATAAAAGTCAATACAATTTGCTTTCATCCTCTGGTCATAAACACTCTCCCCCTAAAATATCTAGATCATATCATAATGTCATTAGTACTTTTGGTCTGCATTTGTACTCCAGAATTACTTAGACTTTTTAAAAATCTCTAATGCAGTAAGATTTTCTTCAACCATTTCCCCCATGACTCCAGTAAAGGCTCCTGTTATTTCTAATGTGCAACATACCTATAACCTCTCATATCAACTACTAAAGCTCAGTAAAGGTCAAACCACTAAACACTGTTTGGAATCCTATGGCTTCCATTTCCTGATGATGACTAAATTCTGCCATTTTTTATAACCCAAATCCTCCAGAGTGAAATTTATATTTATTAATCACCACTCCTAAACCCATCTCCATTTTAATTGGGATTCTCAATAAAAAAATTCAAGTTTACTTGAAAATTGAGGTTTACAGAGGTTAAAGTACATGTTGTTACTAATAGCCAGCCAAAAGGATTCTAAGTACAGGTCAAATTTTAACTAGTAAAACCACAGCCATCCAAAAGTTTACCAGAAGGAAATTCAATATCTTTTTAAAGCCTAATAGAATGGAAGTTTTAGTGAATGATGTAGTAATCCTTTGAAGGCAATGATTTTCAGCCATGATAAACATATGAAGAGAGACAGTTGATGAAGGACAAAGGGGAGAAGGGAGACACCATAACTCTGATCATACCTCCTCCCTCTTTGTTTGTCACCTTTGATGTTGGAGGATACCATGAGTCAGTTTCAATAGAGTTTGTCCTTTGATTTACTTTGCCAGTACTGAAAAGTTATGTACATAATCCATGACACTAACAAAGTCATTCCTCTCAAGCAACGAGCTACCTTTCAGGACTACTGGCAGGTGACATGAAAAAGGCTCGAGTCCATCAAACCATGTCCTTGGCTTCATTAGCCTCCCGTCCTAATTAATGGAACTGACTATCAGCACACACAGAATTTAAGAAAAAAACAACAAATCTTATTGTTGTTTTCAGCAAAAAAGAAGTTATTACCTTTTTCTGAAACATAGGACACACTGTTACTAATATAGTAATAGTAATATGGTGGATTGCCCAATACATAAAGTGCTTCTTTTCTTGGTACTTGGGCTTATGGTTATATGTGTACAATTCTAATACACTAAATGTCAAATAAACTGCATATACAAAATCTTATTTCCATGTCTTAACAGGAATGAATCAGTTAATAAGTATTCAGTTAAGAGTAGAACTAAAAAGAATATAATACTAGGTCTTCACCAGGAGAATCCTAAAATGAAAGTGAGAAGATGGTCCCTATACAAAACCACAATAAATCAGAAAAAGTTCAATACAGTCCAAAGGCTCCATAATGAGTGTTGAGGGAGTTCAGATTAGGATGGCCTGGTGCTGTCTGTAAAGATATTCTGGAGGAGATGGAAATGAGGTGGGCCATGGAGAATGGATAAAAAGTAAAAAGGCGGCCCTGGCCAGTTGGCTCGGTGGTAGAGCGTCGGCCTGGCGTGCAGAAGTCCCGGGTTCGATTCCCGGCCAGGGCACACAGGAGAAGTGCCCATCTGCTTCTCCACCCCTCCCCTTCTCCTTCCTCTCTGTCTCTCTCTTCCCCTCCCGCAGCGAGGCTCCATTGGAGCAAGGATGGCCTGGGCACTGGGGATGGCTCCTAGGCCTCTGCCCCAGGCGCTAGAGTGGCTCTGGTCGCAACAGAGCGACGCCCTGGAGGGGCAGAGCATCGCCCCCTGGTGGGCAAAGCGTCGCCCCCTCGTGGGCGTGCTGGGGTGGTTCCCAGTCGGGGGCGCATGCGGGAGTCTGTCTGACTGTCTCTCCCTGTTTCTAGCTTCAGAAAAATACAAAAAAATAAAATAAAATAAAATAAAACAAAAAAGAGTAAAAAGGCATATAAAGCATCGAGCTGGGATGCTGAGGACCCGGTTCAAAACCCCAAGGTCGCCAACTTGAGTGTGGACTCATCCAGCTTGAGTGCAGCCTCACCAGCTTGAGCACAGGGTTGCCAACTTGAGCATGGGATGAGAGACATAACCCCATGGTCGCTGGCTTCAGCCCAAAAGTCACTGGCTTAAAGCCCAATGTCGCTGGCTTGAGCAAAGGGTCACTGCTCAGCTGGAGCTCCCTGGTCAAGGCACATATGAGAAAGTAATCAATGAACTAAAGTGCTGCAACTACAAGTTGATGCTTCTCATTTCTCTCCTTTTTGTCTGTCCCTGTCTGTCTCTCTCTCACTTAAAAAAAAAAAAAAAAAAGAAGGCACAGAATAAAGAACAACTTTGGGTAAAGACTGGAATGTGGGGGCATTCATGTTGGAGGGAGGTAAAAAGAAGGCAGAATGGGTCAGGACATATGAAGGGCATTGAATACCAAGCTAAAGACTTAGATTTAATTGTAAGAGGCAAGATAGAGCCTTTGAAAACTTGAGTAAGAAAATGACTCAGGCTGACCTGTGGTGGTGCAGTGGATAAAGCGTCGACCTGGAAATGCTGAGGTGGCCGGTTCGAAACCCTGGGCTTGCCTGGTCAAAGCACATATGGGAGTTGATGCTTCCAGCTCCTCTCCCCCTTTTCTCTCTCTATCTTTCCTCTCTCTCTCTGTCTCTCCCTCTCCTCTCTAAAATAAATAAATAAAAATTTTTTAAAAAAAGAAAATGACTCAATGAAACCAGTGTTTTAGAAAGAGTAGACTAAGTTATAAGAGAAGTAGGCTACATATTTTAATACCAGAGAGGCTAGTAATATTACCTCTTTGGAGTCATAATCTTTTTGAGAATTATTTATTTATTTATTTATTTTTAGAGAGAGAGGAGTGAGAGAGAGAGAGAGAGAGAGAAGGGGGAGGAGCAGGAAGCATCAACTCCCATATGTGCCTTGACCAGGCAAGCCCAAGGTTTTGAACTGGCAACCTCAGAGTTCCAGGTCGAAGCTTTATCCCACTGCGCCATCACAGGTCAGGCCTTTTTGAGAATTTAATAAAAGCTATAAGCCCTTTGCCTAGAAACAGAGACACACACAGAGTTGTGCAAAGTTCACAGACCCTCTGAAATCTTTTCGTAGGGGTTTATGGACTTAGGTTAAGAACCTTTGAATTAAGCTTTTCTTTGTAACACACCAGAATTAAAGGACTAGACTAGGATCCTGGTTAGTGAAAATATAAAGAAAGCAAGTCTTTGAGAAATACAGTGCTCAAAATTTTTTATGAAATATGAGGTGAAAAGGTTGATAGTGGAATGCTAGCCCCAGAATTTTACCATACATCTGTAGCAGAAACTGCTATAACTCCCAGTATACATTTTCCCTTTTCTTTCAGGGTAATAGTTGAGTATTTGACCACCCACAATAGAGATACACAGACCAGCCTTCCTTGCAGCCAGTGTGGCCAGATGACTACCATATTTTTCACTCCATAAGACGCACCTGACCATAAGACACACCTAGGGTTTTAAGGAGAAAAATAAGAAAAAAAATATTCTGAACCAAATGGTGTGTTACAATATTTAATGAAGTACTGTATTTTTCGCTCCATAAGACGCACGGGCATTTTCCATTCCACTTTTTGGGGAAAAAAAGTGTCTTATGGAGCAAAAAATATGGTAACTTCAGACCAATAAGAAGGTAATAGAAGTGATGTATATAACTTTTGGCTCTTGTCTGTTCTCTTCTCTTCCCCCTTTCCTCGTTCCTACTGGCCAATATGTGGATGCAGTGGTGAGCCATCTCAGACCAGAATTGAAAGCAACACCCACAGGATGGTGAAGAAACAACATAGAAGGAGCTTGACCCCCTATGACATTGCAGAGAAAAGTTGTTATGCCATATTAGATTAAATAAAATCTTATTTGCAATTATTATTTCAGGTTTCTGGCACAGGCCCTGAACTCATCCTATCTAATACAGAATTTGGTACCCAAGGTGGTTTGCTGTAATCACAGAACCTAAAATGGCATGACTGGATTAGCAACCATGCACTGGGTGTCAAGGACCCATATAATTCAGGAAGCTGATAGCAGTGTTACTCTACCTGACAAAACATTTGGAAAACTGTCACCTGCAACCTGAAATATGGTGAAAGGCAGGCCAAATGCCCATGGAACCTGTAGCTCAATAGTGTGTGTTCACTGTTTCTTGTCACTTTCAGGAAAGCCCTGGGAGAAAGATGAGATCAAGTTGGAGCTAGCTAATCCATAAGAAGAAATGGTAAGAAATTCACACTGCATGGAGGTACTGTCTGTGGTCTCAGTACCTAGAAGGCAGACCCTGGCAAGTTTGGAAAATAGAACTAATTAGAAAAGGTGGTTTTTGAAGAGGCTGTCTAACAGGAGATAAGAAAACAACCCTCTTTAAGTACCTTCTAGTAAGCATTCCCAGTTAGACAAAGTGAAGAGCCAGCATAGACTTCAAGATCAGATAAAGGGTGTGGTCTTCCCATGCAAGCCTATTATTTTGGTTGATCTCAAGGTAAGCACCATTAAATTAAGCTGAATGGGTAGGAAACACTATACATAAGACTGGAGTTTTCTGGCTCAAATGTTAGGTCTAGATAAGATCTTTGAGCAATTTGTTCATGAAATGACCATAAGTAAAAAGACTGCAGATCTGTGAATTTTGTAAGAAAATTGTATTGCCAAAGAAATCCCAACTCTGACCAGAAAAAACAAACAAATAACAAACAAACAAACAAAACCCTATCTCCTAATCTTATCAAAATAGACTGTGAAAGGAAGGCATGTCCATATCAGAGACACAGAAGATAATGGGTAAAGAACCCATCAGGCAAAGCCAGGGGAATGGAGCGGGGTGGGGGTGGGGGTACAGGGTAGGGGGTGGGAATGGGCAGAGAGCTGAGTTGAAGGGCCAAGTAAACTTGTAATCTTTTTACATAGCCATATCAAGGAACTTTTGTCATTCTTCCCCAATAGGATTTGGTAACTAATTTGAACCAGATCAGTGACTGCTACAGATTCCTCATTCTTTCCTTCTACAGAAGGAAGTTCTCTTTATATATTGTTTGTGTACATATGGAGTAGATGCCAGTTCATAAAATTCCATACCATGAGGAGTCACAGCCAGACCTAATGGAGAGGACCACACATTCTCCAGAAATAATGGACTATGAGCTGGATTCAGGAATTGAATGGAAAGAGATGAACATGTTCTATGTATTGGAAGAAAGCTTAGGCTATTTGAATGGCCAAAGACATCAAGTGTGGTGATTATTAGTTATTTTCTGATATCTATTTTTCTCTTCTTTCTCAAAATAATTTTTAGCTGAATAAAGCCTGAATAAAGACTGGGCTTTCTAGTCTCCCTTGCAGGTATATAGAAACAGATGACCAAGTGAGATACTACTGGATGTGATATAAGCAACTCTCCTTCCACCTTCTTCTATGCAATCTAGTGGGAGATAATGACCTACAAAAAGAGTTATTATAAAATAATGTGACAAGTCCTAAAACAGAAAGAAGGAAAAGTTGTCATAAATCCTACATGCAGTGGTAATTTTGATAAAAGTTACAGAATGGCCTATTTGCCTTTAAGTTTTATTCAAAGTAGTAAAAAAATAAGAACAATGAAAATAAAATTATTACCCTTAGCAATGAAGTTCCCTAAGCTAGATCCCGTAACTATGCAACAAACAATTGTTTCCCAGGATTTCTTTGATTCTTCCTGCCCAGTATACACAAGATCATACCCTTGGCCTGTAGTTCTGACTCAATACTGGACTTTCAAATTTCACCAAGCAAGTTCATTACTAGTGGGAAGGGGAGGACAATTTGATGATGAGAGAAGAGGGGTGGTTATATATAAAATTAGCTCCGGTGACCTTTTTCAAAACACACCAGCCCAAATCTTCCCAGGTTATTTGCATATAATCTTCCAGTTAAGAATAATCAGCCCCGGTTTTTTCAAGGCAAGGCTAATTCTTAGTTGCCAGGCTGTTTGTTTTCTTTTTTTTTTTTTTTTTTCATTTTTCCGAAGCTGGAAACGGGGAGGCAGTCAGACTCCCGCATGCGCCCGACCAGGATCCACCGGGCATGCCCACCAGGGGGCCATGTTCTGCCCCTCTGGGGCGTCGCTCTGTTGCATCCAGAGCCATTCTAGCATCTGAGGCAGAGGCCACAGAGCCATCCCCAGCGCCCGGGCCATCTTTGCTCCAATGGAGCCTTGGCTGCGGGAGGGGAAGAGAGAGACAGAGAGGAAGGAGAGGGGGAGGGGTGGAGAAGCAGATGGGCGCTTCTCCTGTGTGCCCTGGCCGGGAATCGAACCTGGGACTTCTGCACGCCAGGCCGATGCTCTACCGCTGAGCCAACCGGCCAGGGCCGCTGCCAGGCTATTTGAGGAATCAGAGACCAATTGTGAGGGAAAACCTCATATGAGACCACAATAATTGGGCACTGAGCACATGCCAATATGATCTTAAATGAAGAAGAGATTGTCAAACACATTTTATACACACATCTCTTATTAACTATAACAGTATTTGGCCATGGACGGGCATGGACTCCCTATTAGAGCATTACTTGGGGTGCCTGATAAAAATACATATTCCTGAACCTCATCTCAGACTATTAAATTAGAACCCGGGGAAGAGAGAGACGGAAGCCTGAAAACTGGCACTTTAAATATCATTCAGAGTGATTTGAACACACACTTACATTTGATAATATATAAAACTTTTGACACTCACTTTGCAAAGTGAAACAATATATCTATAGTCTTACCCTCAAGGGATTAACAATGTAGTATGCCATATGCCTTCTCTAAAGAACCCCCACTGCATCGAAAGGAGAGAAGTCAGTTTTATTTAAAATGTCCTCTGAGGTCAAGAGCAAAATCTGAGGTTCCAGTGTGTGATGTAAGTAAGATTCAAAGGTCAGGTGCTTAGTTGATGGAGGGAAACTTCATTGTTAATCAAATAACCAGATCAAAGATACCAAATGATTTTATTCTGATAATTGATCTGCATTGTTTTCTACTCTGTGAGGATGAATAAAGATACAATAACTTTGGAACATAAATCAAAAAATCAAAATTAATCTCTTGCACATGAGTATATAACAGAAAAGAGAGATTCCAAAAAAATCCCTCATACTCATGTCTTCTAATCCAGTAAAATGGTTCTAATTTCAGCAAAGAGTTTTAAACTCTGAAATTAAAGTTAGAGGCTAGCTAGAGTACATAAACAAATAATAAGTACCATGCTGTGGTCCAAGACCAACAACTAACTGCCCTCCTCATCCTAACAATATAGTCGTGATCCCCACATTCCCACTCACAGGAGCCTTGAACACAGCCCTGAAATGTATCCTTGGGTAAACTGCAGGAACTGGAGGATCTTAGAACTTTTCTTTTCCCGGAGCCCCGCCTCCGCAAAGAGCTAAATTCCAAGTTTCCACCAAGGAATAGAAAAGACAAGAGCTCACAAAATCACTTTGAACTCGGAAGGTGGGAAGATCACCCAAGCGTGAAACCGATGTTGAGACCCTGACCTCAAAGTTCCTCAGCTATCGAGGCTGGACAGAGAGTGACCCCGACACTGACGACCCCCACACCTGTCTCTCTTCCCCTTACCACCTTCCTTCTCACCAGTCTGCGTCCCCCTTCCTGACCTCGCCCTCAACAGCACCCACCGCAGGCCCGGCAGGAAGGTCCCCTGCCTCCACAGCCCCCACGCCACGGCCCCGTCCCATCCCAGACCTGGCGGGCGCGCCACCCCGCCCCGGGGTTCCCGGCTGTCGGGCTTCCTCGGCCGGTAGCCGTAGACACCCCTCTCCGTCTGGTAGCTGCGCCAAGGTAGGAACATAGGGGCCCGACCGAGGCTCCGTCTTGCTGCTGCCACAGTGACCGAGGCCATGTTCCGCCTGTCTCCTGGCCCGGAGGACGAGGGACAACAGAGCACAAAGTGTGGCCCTAGGTACGCCTGGAACCCGGGAACGCGCCTCGCGGAAGGTGGGAAGTAGTAGCTCCGCCCTTGACAACGCCCCCGCGCCTGATTGGTCGGGGCCCACCCCCCCTTGGAGCCAATCCACGGCTGCGGAAAACCCGACGAAGCCACACCCCGGACCCTGCGGGACTCGCGCGGTCCTAGAAACTGAATATGACCCTGGATTTGGGATAAGTGTGGAGTGCTGAACAGAGCGTAACCGGCTTTCTGATACAAAACTTGGTGTTTCTATATACTGTATCCTACAGTTTCCTGCCAGGATTATTTACCCACCATCCATCTGCTGGAAGCCGCAGAGTTCAACCACATAGACACAATATAGATTGTCAAATGGAAAGGAAAATTAGCGGCTAGGTTCATAAGTGACTGGTACTGATACCAAAGGACGCAAGGAGCCAGGAAATCAATCTCTCACTCGTTTTTCTTAAGAAACATTAAAGGAGAACCTGACCAGGTGGTGGCGCCGTGGCAAAAGCGTCGACCTGGGACACTGAGGACCCAAACTCTGAGGTCGCTGGCTTAAGCGTGGAATCATAGACATAACTCCATGGTCACTAGCTTAAGCTCAAATGTCGCTGCCTCTGCTGGAACCATCAAAACTTCCACCTCAAGGCACATATGAGAAGCAATAAATGAACAAGTAAAAGTGACACAACTATGCGTTAACACCTCTCATCTCTCTCCTTTCCTATCTGTCTGTCTCCTTGTCAAAGAAAAAAAAAAAGAAGGAAAGTAAAGAGAAAAAAAGAAACATTGAGAGAGAAAGTACAAAACAGGTGAGGAGAAGGCTGTATTAAAAAGATAGGATGAGTGAAAAGAGATTGGACATGAAAGATTTCAGCAGTGTAGAAATAGTTGAGATTCTTTATGCTCTATCTCTGACAGGGTTTTCCAAACTATTTTATTCTGACTCACCTTTAACTTTGCCATTATGATGGAGGATGAAATGAATCTGAATCTTTCCCTAGTTAGTCGTCCATCATTCCTGTACCGCTTACCCCATACTTCTAAGAACATATACTTATGAGCCCAACATACCTTTCTACCTCATTCATTCAACCACTATGCCCACAGAATACTCTCCTAGGTTACAAAGATTAATAAGATCTTACCTTAATCGATTTCCAGTCCAGTAACAGACTGAACTCAACACAAGTATGAGAGATGCTGTGAGGCAGGCATGCACAGGTGTCCTACAAGCACAGAAAAATGGCATCCATACAAACAAGTGTGTTGGGAGGACCTTCGAGTGGAAGCAACACTAGAACAAAACTTTGGGGGATGAAGTTTGTTATGGTGATTAAGAATTTTTTCTTGTGCTGGTCAGTTAGCTCAGTTGATTAGAATGTCCTCCAAACACTCAGGTTGTGGGTTTGATCCCCCACAGGGCACATACAGGAAGCAACTAATGAATGCACAACTAAGATGAACAACAAATGAATGCTTCTCTCTCCTTTCCTATCTGTTTCTCTAAAATCAATCAATCAATAATAGTAAATGATTTTTTTCTTTACAATTTTAATACAAGAGAGTTCAGGACGTGTTTGAAAGATGTTGCTAAATATTAAGTAAAAAATTCAATGGACTGAAGTCCGTGCAGAGGTAGGAAGAGATGGGATCCAAGCACAGATGACACTAGAAAGAAGAGGCACATTTTCCGTTGATTCACATTAAAAGAAGAGAAAATAGGTACAAAAGGAGACAGTTACAGATTCAGTGATAAGATTCTGAAAGAGTTTCTTCTATCTGAACATGAAGCCAGATCATTTCTCCCCCAAAATTACCTAAGAACGTGCTGGGGAGTGGGGAGATGAGTCAGAGTTGCAAGAGGTGGGGATAATCTAAAACTGTTATCAAGGAGAGTAGTAAAATGTAGAAGATTGTCTTAAACTTTGGGGGAGGATCACCCAATTGAGGTTAGTGACCATGAATAGAGAGAGATACTAATTTCTGTTCTTTTGTGATTTTCTCCATTAGTGCTCAGTTACCTTGGTACTGAAAATGTCAGAAGAATGATGATTCGATTTGGATTTGTTTGGGGCTACAGTTTTTCCAGGCAGATGTGATAGAAACGCCAAGAGGAAAGACATTTAGGATATTAGAGAATGATTGAAAAAGTAAAACACGGACTCTATGCTGGAGGGGGGAAAAAAAGCTAGCAAGCCTGATTTGTGGTGGTGCAGTGGATAAAGTGTCGACCTGGAATGCTGAGGTTGCAAATTCAAAACCCTGGGCTTGCCTGGTCAGGGCACATGTGGGAGTTGATGCTTCCTGTTCCTCCCCCTCTTCTCTCTTTCTCTCTCTCTCTAAAATAAATTTTTTAAAAAGCTAGCAAATATAAGAATGGGTAGAGTCAATTTACTCTAAACACATCCATAATAGTTCTTCAATCCATCCACTCTCCTTAGGACCACTAACACCTCTCCAGGAGTAGTGTACCATAGAAGCTTCCTAAATGGTCCTTTTGCTTTGGGTTTTTCCTTGTTTAGCCATACTTCTTTCATATTGAAGTCAGAGTTATTTCTTAAAGTTAATATCTCAGCCCTAGCCTGTTAGCTCAGGTGGTTGGAGCATCCTCCCAATGAGCAAAGGTTGAGGTTTTGATCCCTGGTCAAAGCATATACAAAATCTCCAAAATCAATAAAAAAAATTTTAACTAATATGAATATTGCCATTTCCTGAAATCTTTTCAAGGTTCCCTGTTTTACTTTGGATAAAGTCTTTTTTTCTTTCTTTTTTTGAGGGAGAGAGAAGCATCAACTCCTTGTTCCACTTAGATGTGCCATTTATTGCTTCTCCATATGTGCCATAACCAGAGCTCGAACTGGTGGCCTGGTTGTCGAGCTGAGCCTTTGGAATGGATTCTGGATTCTATTGCTCCTGGGTGAGGCTTTATCCACTGTGCCACAGACCAGGAATAAAGTCTAAATATTTTTAAATAGCTTGAAAGGTCTTTAAAGAACACTAATGGTGATTCATTGCCTTTTTTTTTTTTTTTTTTTGTATTTTTCTGAAGCTGGAAACGGGGAGACAGTCAGACAGACGCCCGCATGCGCCCGACTAGGATCCACCCAGCACGCCCACCAGGGGCGACGCTATGCCCACCAGGGGGCGATGCTCTGCCCCTCCGGGGCATCGCTCTGCCGCGACCAGAGCCACTCTAGCGCCTGGGGCAGAGGCCAAGGAGCCATCCCCAGTGCCCGGGCCATCTTTGCTCCAATGGAGCCTTGGCTGCGGGAGGGGAAGAGAGAGACAGAGAGGAAGGAGGGGGAGGGTGGAGAAGCAAATGGTCGCTTCTCCTATGTGATCTGGCCTGGAATCGAACCCGGGTCCCCCCGCACGCCAGGCCGACGCTCTACCGCTGAGCCAACCAGCCAGGGCCTCATTGCTTTTTTTTTTTTTAACTACTTCTCTAATTCTTTTTTTTTTTAATGAGGTGACATTAATCAATCAGGGTACATAGGTTCAGAGAAAACACCTCCAGGTTATTTTTACATTTGATTATGTTGCATACCCATCACCCAAATTAATATAGTCTTCCGTCACCTTCTATCTAGTTTTCTTTGTGACTCTACTTTCCCCCCACCCCTTCTTTTTCTCCCAATCCCCAGTAACAACCACACTCTTGTCCATGTCCCTAAGTCTCATTTTTATGTCCCACCTATGTATGGAATCATATAGTTCTTAGTTTTTTCTGATTTACTTATTTTACTCAGTATAATGTTATCAAGGTCCATCCATATTCTTGTAAATGATCCGATGTCATCAGTTCTTATGGCTGAGTAGTATTCCATAGTGTATATGTACCACATCTTCTTTATCCAATCATCTATTAAAGGGCTTTTTGGTTGTTTCCATGTCTTTGCCACTGTGAACAATGCTGCAATGAACATGGGGCTGCATGTGTTTTTATGTACCAGTGGTTTTTTCGGGGGGGGGGTGGTTGTATTTTTCTGAAGCTGGAAATGGGGAGAGACAGACAGACACCCGCATGCACCCAACCAGGATCCATCCGGCACGCCCACCAGGGGCGACGCTCTGCCCACCAGGGGGCGATGCTCTGCCCCTCCGGGGCGTCACTCTGCCGCGACCAGAGCCACTCTAGCGCCTGGGGCAGAGGCCAAGGAGCCATCCCCAGCACCCAGGCCATCTTTGCTCCAATGGAGCCTTGGCTGTGGGAGGGGAAGAGAGAGACAGAGAGAAAGGAGGGGGGGAGTGGAGAAGCAAATGGGCGCTTCTCCTATGTGCCCTGGCAGGGAATCGAACCCAGGTCCCCTGCACGCCAGGCCGATGCTCTACCGCTGAGCCAACCGGCCAGGGCCCAGTGTTTTTGATATATGGGGGTATATTCCCAGTAGAGGGATTGCTGGGTCATATGGTAGTTCTATTTTTAATTTTTTGAGGAACCACAATACTTTCTTCTATAATGGTTGTACTACTTTACATTCCCACTAACAGTGGATGAGGGTTCCTTTTTCTCCACAGCCTCTCCAACACTTGTTATTACCTGTCTTGTTGATAATAGCTAATCTAACAAATGTGAGTTGGGATCTCATTGTAGTTTTTGTTTGCATTTCTCTAATAGCTAGTGAAGATGAGCATCTTTTCATATATTTGTTGGCCATTTGTATTTCTTCCTGGAAAAAGTGTCTGTTCATGTCCTCTTCCCATTTTTTTATTGGGTTGTTTGTTTGTTGTTGAGTTTTATGAGTTCTTTGTATATTTTGGATATTAGGCCCTTATCTGTGCTGTTGTTTGAAAATATCATCTCCTATTTAGTTGGCTGTTTGTTTTGTTGTCAGTTTCTCTTGCTGTGCAAAAGCTTCTTAGTCTGATGTGGTCCCATTCATTTATCTTTGCCTTCACTTCCCCTGCCTTTGGAGTCAAATTAATAAAGTGCTCTTTGTAACCAAACTTCATGAGTTTAGTACCTACATTTTCTACTATACAATATACTGTTTCAGGTCTTATATTTAGGTCTTTGATCCATTTTGAATTAATTTTAGTACAAGGGGACAAACTGTAGTCGAGCTTCATTCTTTTGCATGTGGCTTTCCAGTTTTCCCAGCACCATTTGTTGAAGAGGCTTTCTTTTCTCCATTGTGTGTTGCCAACAAATTCCCTTTATCAAAAATTATTTGAGCATATATATGTGGTTTTATTTCTGGGCTTTCTATTCTGTTCCATTGGTCTGAGAGTCTATTTTTCTGCCAATACCATGCTGGGTTTTTGTTTGTTTTGTTTTTACACAGGGACAGAAAGAGTCAGAGAGAGGAATAGATAGGGACAGACAGGCAGGAACAGAGAGAGATGAGAAGCATCAATCATCAGTTTTTCCTTGTGAAACCTTAGTTGTTCATTGATTGCTTTCTCATATGTGCCTTGACCGTGGGCCTTCAGCAGACCGAGTAAACCCTTGCTTGAGCCAGCGACCTTGGGTCCAAGCCAGTGAGCTTTTTTTTTTCTTCTCAAGACAGATGAGCCCACGCTCAAGCTGCCAACCTCAGGGTCTCAAATCTGAGTCCTCCGCATCCAAGTCCAATGCTCTACCCACTGCGCCACCACCTAGTCAGGCAATACCATGCTGTTTTGATTATCGTAGCTCTATAATATAATTTGAAGTCAGGTATTGTAATGCCCCCAGCTTCGTTCTTTTTCCTTAGAATTTCTCTGGCTATTTGGGTTTTTTTATAGTTCCATATAAAGCTAATGATTTTTTGTTCCATTTCTTTAAAAAATGACATTGGAATTTGGATGGGAATTGCATTAAATTTATATAGCGCTTTGGGTAATATAGTCATTTTGACTATATTTATTCTTCCTATTCAAGAACAAGAAATATTTTTCCATTTCATTATATCTTTTTCTATTTTTCTTAACAATGCTTTGTAGTTTTCATTATATAGGTCCTTTACATTCTTTGTTATGCTTATTCCTAGGTATTTTAATCTTTTTGTGGCAACCATGAAGGGGATTGTTTTTTTGAGCTTGTTTTCTGATGTTTCATTATTAGGATATAGGAAGGCAATAGGCTTTCGTATATTAATTTTGTCTCCTGCAACCTTACTTTATTGGTTTATTGTTTCTGGTAGTCTTTTTGTGGAGTCTTTGGGGTTTTTGATATACAGGATCATATCATCTGCAAAAAGTGAAACCTTTACTTCTTCTTTCCCAATATGAATGCCTTTTATTTCTTTCTCTTGTCTGATTGCTCTCGATAGAACTTCCAGCACTACGTTGAAAAAGAGTGGAGAGAGTGGACAACCTTGTCTTGTTCCTGATTTTAGGGGAAAAGTTCTCAGTTTTATGCCATTTAATATGATGTTAACTTATGGTTTATCGTAGATGGCCTTTATTATGTTGAGATATTTTCCTTCTATACCCATTTTGTTGAGTGTTTTAAACATAAAATGGTGTTGTATTTTATCAAATGCCTTTTCTGCATCTATTGATAAGATCATGTGGTTTTTGTTCTTTGTTTTGTTGATATGGTGTATTACATTATCTGTTTTATGTATGTTGAACCATTCTTGTGATTCTGGGATGAATCCCACTTGATCATGATGAATTATTTTCTTAATATGCTGTTGTATTCGATTTGCTAGTATTTTGTTTAGCATTTTAGCATCTGTATTCATTAGAGATAATGGTCTGTAGTTTTCTTTTTTTGTGTTGTCCTTGACAGGTTTTGGTGTGAGGGTTATGTTGGCCTCATAAAATGTGTTTGGCAGTATTGCTTCTTCTTCAATTTTTTGGAAGACTGAGTAGAATAGAAATGTTCTTGAATGTTTGATAGAATTCATTAGTATAGCTGTCTGGCCCTGGACTTTTATTTTTCAGGAGGTTTTTGATAGTTGTTTCTATTTCCTCCCTGCGTATGGGTCTGTTTAGGCTTTCTGCTTCTTCATGACTCAGTCTAGGAAGATTGTATTGTTCTAGGAATTTATTCATTTCTTCTATATTGTTAAATTTGGTGGCATATAGTTTTTCATAGTATTCTATGATAATTCTTCATATATCTATGATATCTGTGGTGATTTCTCTCCTCTTTCATTTTGGATTTTGTTCATATGAGTCCCTTCTCTTTTTCCTTGGTGAGTCTTGCCAAGGGTTTGTCAATTTTGTTGATCTTTTTAACGAACCAGTTCCTTTTTTTATTAATTTTTTTCTATAGTTTTTCTGTTCTCTATTTCATTTATTTCTACTCTGATTTCTATTATTTCCTTTCTTCTGATGGTTTTGGGTTGTCTTTGTTTTTCTTTTTCTAGTTCCTTCAGATGTAAAGTTAACTGGGTTTACTTGAGCTTTCTCTTGTTTGTTCATACAAACCTGTAGTGATATGAACTTCCCTCTTATTAATGCTTTTGCTGCATCCCAGAGATTCTGATATGTTGTATTGTTATTTTCGTTTGCCTGTATGTATCTTTTGATCTCTGTTTTTATTTCTTCTTTGACCCACTCATTTTTTAAAAGTATGTTGTTTAGTTTCCACATTTTTGTGGGGGTTTTTTCCTCTTTTTTGCAATTGAATTCTAGTTTCAAGGCTTTATGATCAGAAAATATGCTTAGCATAATTTCAGTCTTTTTGAATTTGTTGATGTTATTTTTGTGGTCTAACATATGGTCAATTCTTGAGAGTGTTCCATGTACACTAGAGAAAAATGTATACTCTGGCACTTTGGGATGAAATGTACTGTAGATGTCTATCATATCCAAGTGTTCTAGTGTTTCATTTAAGGCCAATATTTCTTTATTGATTTTCTGTTTGGATGAGCAATCTAGAGCCATCAGTGGTGTATTTAGGTCTCCAAGTATGATTGTATTTTTTTGGTTTTTGTTTTTAGGTCAGTTAGTAGCTGTCTTATATATTTTGGTGCTCCTTGGTTTGGTGCATATATATTAAGAAGTGTTGGCCCTGGCCGGTTGGCTCAGCGGTAGAGCGTCGGCCTATTGTGCGGAGGACCCGGGTTCGATTCCCGGCCAGGGCACATAGGAGAAGCGCCCATTTGCTTCTCCACCCCTCCGCCGCGCCTTCCTCTCTGTCTCTCTCTTCCCCTCCCGCAGCCAAGGCTCCATTGGAGCAAAGATGGCCCTGGCACTGGGGATGGCTCTGTGGCCTCTGCCCCAGGCGCTAGAGTGGCTCTGGTCGCAACATGGTGACACCCAGGAGGGTCGCAACATGGCGACGCCCAGGATGGGCAGAGTATCGCCCCCTGGTGGGCAGAGCGTCGGCCCCTGGTGGGCGTGCCGGGTGGATCCCGGTCGGGCGCATGCGGGAGTCTGTCTGACTGTCTCTCCCTGTTTCCAGCTTCAGAAAAAAATGCAAAAAAAAAAAAAAAAAAAAAGAAGTGTTATGTTTTCTTTATTCAATGTCCCCTTTATCATTATGAAATGACCGTTTTTGTCCCTGATTACCTATGCTGTCTTGTGGTCAGCATTGTTAGATATGAGTATTGCTACACCTGCTTTTTTTGGATGTTATTTGTTTGAAGTATTGTTTTCCAACCTTTCACTTTGAATTTGTTTTTATCCTTGTAGCTTAGATGTATTTCTTATAGAATAGAAAAATGTAGCACCTAGGGTAATAATGTTCAAAATGAAAAGAAAAGAATAAAACAGAAAGAGAATAAAATGACCAAGGTGGAAGGAAAAATAAGGATAAAAAATACAAGAAATAAAATGGAAAAATTTATAAAGACTGGGTTTTTCCTGGTTTTTAGAAATTATCTTGTTCTTTTTTGTTTCTTCTCTCTCTTTTTGGCCGGTGGCGCTGTACTCTAGGTTCTGACCCTGTGGCACTCTTAGGCAGAGACTTGCTGTTGTGTCGCTATGGTGATGACATAAAGTAGGCCTCAGTCCTGTTGGTAGGTGGGGCTTGTTAGCATTTGCAGGCTCTGACAATGGGAGAGTCCATTTTCTTGGAGCCTCTCCCCAAATCTCTCCTTCCTGAGCCAGAAACTTGGGACCCAGCTGTGAAGTTGCCCCAGCCACTGCCTGGAGAGCCAGAGGCTCTAAGAGCTGCCAAATTCCCTCTCCATCCCCACTCAATGCCGGGTTCCAGGTAAGGCTTTGCCAGCTGGAGCCGCCAGCGTAATCAGGCAGGGCTGGGAGCCAATTGCCTTTCAGGTGTCTTTCTATGAGCCTCTGGACATGTCTAGTATGCATTAGCACTCCACAGGTCTGCTCTCCAGAGGCTGTCTGCAAGCTGTCTGCAAGCTGCCTGTGCGCCCTTTCCTCTACCACTTCCACAGTTCTTTTCCCCAGGAGTGTGCTTTGTTAGCCTATATGGCTGTAGGAGGTGCCGCGCCAAGACAGGTCCAGGTGTAGGGAAGCCGGCTTTCATGCACTTCCTGCACGCTGTTGTTTGGGAAGCTGGGATTATTCAGAAAGTGGTCACAGCCCACACAGAGGGTCACTACTGACGGTCTCCGACCCAGCCTCTCCATCTGGGAACATGGTGGAAGTGCCAGGTGGATCCACTCGCACACTGCCCACGCTCACCAACTGGGATACAGGAGTAAACAAGGCAACTGCTCGCCCACCTCTGCTGGGGTCTGCTGCTAGCGTTAGCTCTGTGTGGGCTGAGCTGTGGGCACACTCTCTCCTCGGCTTGAACATCTCTGCCCTAGCCCAGCTTTTTCCATGCCCCCAGCCCTTGCTTTCTCTCAGTTCCAAGTGAAAGCAGCCCTTGCTCAGGTCAGTGAGGAAAGTAGAATACTCCTTTCTCCATCTTATTTCCTTCAGAGTAGATTATATATTCAGCCACCGTTTCGCCCAATCGTACCTTTGTTTGATGTATGTGTATTTCAGATGCTTCTGCGATTGTTTTTCTGTATCTAGTTGTTGAATTTGTTGAAGTTTCAGGGAGAGATATTGGGACCACTCCTCACTGTGCCATTTCTCTGACATCACACTGACTCATTTCTTAAAATTCTCATCTCCCCATTTTCCAGCCAGAAATGTCAAGTGCCATGCTTTTCCATACTTCCAAACCCTTTTCCTTTGCAATTTTATTCATACTCATGGTTTTAATGAACTATAATGTAAGAATGACCTAAAAAAGAATGAAACCAAATACAAATCACCAGTATGGGTCTCTCTTCTGAACTCAGGACCCACATTTGTGGAATATGGTCTACTGACATCTTCACTTTTTTGTGTACCACTATGAACTCATGATATACCAAAATCCATGGTATGTTAACACATCATCATTTTGGAACTTGATGGCCCACAGGTCCCAACTAAACTGCTGCTGATATATATTTTGTTTGATATCACAATGGCTTAATTTTTAAAAAGTCAATGCTAATATTAAAAACATAGAAGATTAAATATTAAAGTCTAGATTTCCAGTTTTTCTTAAACAGCTAGAAGATCTGGCCACACTGAGCCAACTTTGCTTTATTTCAGTAATCAGCTAGAGTTGAGTTGTGGCTGTTCCCTCTAGATGATACATGTGTACCAGTTTTGTTTTCACTGCTTTTACCTTTATGTGGTCTGCCTTCCTGAGTCCTTCAGCTACTTGTGTTTGCACCCTTAGTCTGCTGTGATTTGCCTGCCTCCTCTTTCACCTGTATGGAATCACACTTACTGAGATCTCACTAGCCTCCAGTGACATTATTTTCATTCCCTTGACCACTGTTTTCCTATTGAAGGATCTTTACACATGTCATTCCCTCTGCCAGGAAAGCTCTTTCTCCTCCTCACCCCTGCCTCAACAACACAGACACCTGGATAATTCCTAACCTCATCCTCCACTGGGCTTAGAGTTACTTTCTAAAAAAAAAGTGTTCCTGCCTGACCGGGTGGTAGCACAGTGGATAGAACATCGGACTGGGATGCAGAGAATCCAGGTTCAAAACCACAAGGTTGCTGGCTTGAGCATGGTCTCTTCTGGCTTGAGCGTGGGTTCATCCAGCTTGAGTGTGGGCTCACCAGCTTGAACGTAAGATTGCTGATTTGAGCATGGGATCATAGACATGACCTCATGGTCGCTGCCTTGAGCCCAAAAGTCACTGGCTTGAAGCCCGAGGTCACTGGCTTGAGGCCAAAGTTGCTGACTTGAGCAAGGGGTAACTTGCTCGCTGTAGCCTTTCCCACCCCCATCAAGGCACATGTGAGAAAGCAATCAATGAACAACTAAGGTACTGCAATAAAGAACTGATGCTTCTCATCTCTCTCCCTTCCAGCCTGTCTGTCCCTATCTGTTCCTTTCTCTGTCTCTGTCTGTCACACACACACAAATTTTATTTTTGAATACATGAATTAATGAAAGTAGAACATAAGATGCAGTGCTTGGACATAAAAAGTAACTGGAGATGTGGGGACAAAATTCCTGGCTTCTGACTTGAGCACTGTATGATTGGTGGTGTTATAAACTGAGATAAGGTACACTGGAGGACTAAAAGGCTGTGAAGCAGGATTAGTTCCATTTTGGACTTAAAGTTGAAGTGTTTGTGAGACTTCTGAGTGCTGATATCTGGTACATAGTTGGAGATAGAGAGCTCAGAAAACCCTTTAAGATGGGGAGTACCACCTTTATTTTGAATATTTATATCCTATAGATCTGAGACATGTATAATTAATAAGCAGCAGAGGTAGAACCTAAATCTAGTTTGTAGGCCTGAGGTCTAATTGTTTCCATTCTCTTCTTCATTGCTATTATGCTTATTACATTATAAAAAACATTATTCATTTTATATCTCTGTCCTTCTAAAATATTCATTCATAATAAAGCCTATAATAAAAATAATAAATTTTAAATAATAATCTCCTTACCATTTATTTTTGTAATAAGTTACCAAGTATTTATTACCTCAAAATGGTTAGGCACAATATGAAAGTCAGTGAGAAAATCCTGACGATCTTAGAGTCCCTGGTTCCAACTGTTCTGTATCTGAGTCATATTTCTGCTGTCTACTCTCCAGTTCTTAATTTGAGAAAAATAACTCACACTGCCCAGAAAATAACATGTCTTCAAAGGATAAAGAACAGTATGGCCTAATGGGAAAAAAATATGAGCTTTGGATCAGAAAGATCTGGATTTGAATTCAGGCTTTGCCCCTTATAGGCACAGGAGAGAAGAAAATTTTCCCTCTATCCTTTCAGGTTCTACTTCTGTTGGCATATTAATTAAACCAAGAAAAGACAGAACAATGGGAGAATGGGCATGTGTTTTTATTGATGTTAATATTTTCACATTCATGGAAGCTTCACAGAAAAGAAGCAAAAACCCAAGAGGCAATTAAAGTTGGGGGCTTATATATCATTTTAACGAAGGGCAATAAATTACGAAGAACTGATTAGACAAAAAAAGGGGGTTTTGGCTCTTAGGGTTATTAAATTGTGAAAAGTGACTAGGAACTCTATAGTAGATAAGAGTTGCTTAGTAATGTTTGTTCTGTGGCATTGTGTCATCTCCCATGGTAAGAATCATTCTTCTCTTGCTGGTATAAGAATGAGGAGCCTTTACAAATGGAACTTATGTCATCTTTACAAAGGGACATTTATGCCTTTCTTTTAGGCGGGAAGGGGAAGAGCAGATAGCTTTTCCTGTGTCTGCTGTTTTTCAGTTGTCATATGCTCAAAATAATTAATACATCACAGTGACATATTGTGGCTTGGCATACCTTGAGTTCCTTCACTACATAAGCCTTAAACTCTTAGTCCATATATTCCTCTATGAAATATTTAAGTATTTATGTAAAACACATAATTTGTAGTGACTGAAAAATTGTATGTGGTCAATAAATGATAGCTACCATCACTATCATTATTATTAAAAGGGCAAGAGAGTGATTGAGCCGTTGGAGTTATATACCCAAAGCAAGGAGATAAAGTGAAAGAAAATGAAGACAAAGACACTTGATATCTAGCCTAGATAGAAGGGAGCGCAAATAACACTACAGGGAGAGAGAGCAGTAAAGGATAAAAAGTTGTCAGTGAATAGTTTGTTGGCATGTGAGATTTTAGAAATGAAATATTTGCCTGTCAGTTCTGTCTGAGGGCACGGTCATTGGAGGGGTTGCTGAAGAGAAGTAGAGATTAAATTTGTCAGAGCTAAAGTTAAGGTCCAATGAGGTTAGGGTGAGGGACAGGGTTTTCTTCATGGGCAATGAAATGGCCTAGGATAATGGTGGGCCTTTCAAACAATTATGTCATCAGTTCCTGCTTGCCTTCTTTAATAGATTGTGAGCTCCTTGAGGCCAGGAACAGTGCTTATGCATTTTTGTATTTTTTTTTACAAAATAGTGTTGGATATATAGTAACACATTAAAAAATTAGATAAATGACCATGTATGGTGTGTTATCTATAAGAATGAGAAAAGGAGCCACAGACTGGGCAAAAATATTTGCCAAAGACATGTCTGATCATAATGATGGATACATGTCCCTATGCATTTGTCCAAATGCACAATGTACAACACAAGAGTGAACCCTAATGTAAACCATGAACTTTCAGTGATTACAATGTGTCAGTGTAGGCTTATCAATTGTGAAAAATGTACCATTCTGGTGGGGGATGCTGATAATTGGGAAAGCTATGTATGTATCTGGGCAGGGTATGTGGAAAACCTCTGTACCTTCTCCTTAATTTTTCTGTGAATCTAAAACTTCTCTAAAAATATAAAGTCTGGAAAAAAGACATAACTTATAAAAAACTATTGTCTAGGGAAGACAAGATGGCGAGGAAGTAGGCAGACGTACCAACTTCCACCTCCCAGAAGCAAAGTGGATTACAAACTAATTTTAAGAACCATCATCTGGAAAAACCAACTTTGTACTAATCTAAGAGGACTCTTCAACCAAGGAACACTGAGGAAGGCACAATGAGACTGGTAGGAAAAGCAGAAACATGGAGAGGGCTGCCCAGCTCCCCAGAGCAAACAGCAGCCAGGAGAGACTCGTGTGGTGGGAAGTGAGTTTAGCAGAGAGGGGAGGGTCCCTGAGTTCCAGGAACAAAGCCCCAGCCTGCAGACCCAGAGCATAGAAGAGGTGTATGGGCAGTATTTAGCTGGAAACAAGTCAGGATACTGTTTGTGAGAAAGAAACTGATTTCTCAGACCCAGGATTCTTCTTAAAGGGACCACAAAGAAAACCTCTCTCACAACCACTCACCTGGGGCTCTAGGGGACAGAGAGAGAGGAGAGGACCAGAGTAGCAGGAAGACAGTGTAATCTAGGATGCCCAGGGAGAAACAGTTTGAGAGACAGCCACTCTAACCTCTGAGACTAGTCACTTCCCAAATCTGAAGTAAATATTTTCCTTGGAAACAGAAACACCAGCAAAGGGAAGCAGGACACCAGGCAAACAAGCTCTCCCGTGGCACTCAGAGCAGAATCACTTAGAAGGAGGGAGCTTTCAGGACTACAGTACTGAGTGTTAGGGTCTGAGCTGCAGCGACCCCACCCACATGACTGAGGGCTCACCTGATGGTGGGCAGTGGTGGGACATGGAAGCCCGGTTCTGTCAGCAAGGGCAGAAGCCCGCTGGTCACCACTGAGGCCCGGGTGTGAGCTCAGTAGTGCCCAGCTGGGGAGGAGGGGACATGCAAAAGTGGTCAAGCCCAGCTGCGGGCTGCCTGCAATCCAACCTGCAGGGGAAGGACAGGTGCCCTGGGAGGGGCGGAGACCCACCCTTGAGCAAAGGTGCAGGAGCACTGCCTTGCCCCACCTGCTGAACCGAGGATGGTGGCCTGACTTGGGAGTTGGCTCCTCCCACGAGGGTGGAGCCAAAAGCCCAGAACAGGAGGAGTCCTGCTACTGACCATGGGCACCCAGTTCTGCCCTGCCTGTGGGACCAAGGCTTGCAGCTGTCCCACGAGCATGCTCCTCCGGCAAGGGCAGGGCGAATGCCTGGAATCAAGTGGAGATCCGCAGCTGAGCAAAGGTGCTCACCCCTGCCCTCAAGGCCAAGCATAACGCCAACTGCAGCGGCGGGGCGAAGGCCAAGGCACCTGAGGCTTGTACACCTGAGCGCGTAATCACAGCCACTCCCATGAAGGAGAGGTGGAAACCACAGCAACAGCCCCAGTAGGCAGGCACCAGCAACACCCATACCCAAATGCCCTAAGCAGCAACAGCAGAGGGGGTGGCCGGCCTGCAGACAGACCATGCCTAGGGAACACAGAGGCCACACCCAGTGGACTCCAGTGGCCAAAACCTTCTTTTACCCAGACAAAATGAGAAGGCAGGGAAATGCAACACAAACGAATCAAGAGAAATTCCCAGAAAAGGACCTAAATGAGTCACATATAACCAAATTACCAGATGCAGAGTTTAAAACAATGATTGTTAGGAGGCTCAAAGATATGAGAACAACAGTAGATGGTCATTACGAACAACTAAATAAAGAGATAGCAAATATAAAAAAGGACATTGAAATATTAAAAAAGAATCAGTCAGAAATGACAAATACAATATCAGAAATGAAGAACACAATGGAAGGAATTAAAAGCAAAATGGATGATGCTGAGAATTGAATCAGTCAGTTAGAGGGCAAGATAAATAAAGGCACGAAAGCAGAGCAGAAAAAAGAAAAGAGACTCAAAAATTCTAAGGAAACTCCAAGAGAGCTCTGTGACAACATGAAGAGAAATAACATCTTCATTATAGGGATTCCTGAAAAAGAAGAGAAAGAACAAGAGATAGAGACTTTGTTCAATCATATCATACTAAAAACTTCCCTCAATTAAGGCAGGAAAACATCTCACAAATTCAAGAAGCACAGAGAACTCCATTAAAGAGAAACCCAAAGAAGTCTACACCAAGACACATCAAAATTAAAATACCAAAGCTAAGTGATAAAGAGAAAATATTAAAAGCTGCTTGAGAAAAAAAGACTATAACCTACAAAGGAACCCCCAAAAGGATGACTTCCGACTTCTCAACAGAAACACTTGAGGCCAGAAAGGAATGGCAAGAAATATTCAAAGTAATGCAGAACAAGAGGCTACAACCAAGACTATTTTATCCAGCAAGGCTATCGTTTAAAATTGAAGGAGAAATAAAAAGCTTTCCAGACAAAAATACCTCAAGGAATTCACTACAATCAAACCAAGGCTGCAAGAAATGCTAAGGGGCCTGTTGTAAACAGATCAAAGGAGAAAAAGAATATAGCAAAAGAGAAATACTGTTTTAAAGAATTAAATGACAATAAACAATTACATATTAATAATAACCTTAAATGTAAATGGATTAAATGATGCGATCAAATGACATAGGGTAGCTGCGTGGATAAGAAAACAGGACCCATATATATGCTGTCTACAAAAGACACACCTTAAAACAAAATATGCACATAGACTGAAGATAAAAGGATGAAAAAATATTTCACACAAATGGAAATGAAAAAAAATCTGGGGTAGCAATACTTATATCAGACAAAATGGACTTTAAAACAAAGATTATAGTAAGAGATAAAGAAGGTAATTACATAATGATAAAGGGAGCAATCCAGCAGGAAGATATAACCGTTAAAAATATCTATGCACCTAATATAGGAGTACTTAAATATATAAAGCAGACTTTGATGGATTTAAAGGGCGAGACCAACAGCAATACTATGATGGTAGGGGATTTCAATACCCCACTAACATCACTAGATAGATCCTCAAGAAAGAAAATTAATAAAAAAACAGCAGACTTAAAGGACATACTAGATCATCTCGATTTAATAGATATCTTCAGAACCTTTCACCATAAAGCAGGGGAATATACATTCTTTTCAAGTGCTCATGGTACATTCTCTAGGATAGACCACATATTAGGGCACAAAAGTGGTCTCAACAAATTTAAGAAGATTGAAATCATATCGAGCACTTTCTCTGATCACAATGGCTTGAAACTAGAAGTCAACCACAACAGAAAACCTGAAAAATACTCAAACACTTGGAAACTACATAGCATGTTATTAAATAACAGATGGATTAGCAATGAGATCAAAAAGAAATTAAAAAATTCCTAAAACGAAAGATAACAAGTATACATCAACTCAAAATTTATAGGACACAGCAAAAGCAGTCCTGAGAGGGAAGTTCATAGCATTACAGACATACCTCAAGAAGCTAGAACAATCTCAAATAAACAACTTGATCCTGCATCTAAAAGAATTAGAAAAAGAACAGCAAGTAAAGCCCAGAGCTAGTAGAAGGAAGGATATAATAAAGATCAGAGCAGAAATAAATGCCATAGAGCAGGGGTCTCAAACTCGCGGCCCGCCGAACAATTTTGTGCGGCCCACAGACTAATCCACAGGCTTACTTAATTTTATCCAAAATATTTTGAACTTTGTGGATTAGTCTGCGGGCCGCACAAAATTGTTCGGCGGGCCGCGAGTTTGAAACCCCTGACATAGAGGATAAAGAAACAACACAGAAGATAAATGAAACCAGGAGCTGGTTCTTTGAAAAGGTAAACAAGATCAATGAACCTTTAACCAGACTTACCAAGAAAAAAAGAGAGAAGATTCAAATAAATAAAATTAGAAATGAGAATGGAGAAATAAAAACTGACACAACAGAAATACAAACTATTGTAAGAAAATATCATGAAGAACTGTACGCCAAAAAACTAGACAACCTAGATGAAATGGACAAATTCCTTGAAACATATAATCTTCCAAAAATTAATCTAGAAGAATCAGAAAACCGAAGCAGACCGATTACAACAAATGAGATTGAAACAGTTATCAAAAAATTCCCCCAAAACAAAAGTCTTGGGCCTGATGGCTTCAAAAGTGAATTCTACCAAATATTCAAAGAAGAACTAATTTCTATCCTTCTCAAGCTATTTCAAAAAATTCAAGAGGAAGGAAGACTTCCAAGCTCCTTTTATGAGGCGAGCTTAATTCTGATTCCAAAACCAGGCAAAGACAACACAAAGAAAGAAAATTAATGGCCAATATTCCTGATGAATTTAGATGCTAAAATCCTCAACAAAAATTAACAAACCGAATCCAGCAATAGATGAAAAAAATCATACACCATGATCAAATGGGATTTATTCTTGGGAGGCAAGGCTGGTACAATATTCGTAAATCAATCAATGTGATTCATCACATAAACAAAAGGAAGGAGAAAAACCACATGATAATTTCAATAGATGCAGAAAAAGCATTTGATAAAATCCAGCACCCATTCATGATCAAAACTCTCAGCAAAGTGGGAATACAGGGAACATACCTCAGCATGATAAAGGCCATCTATGACAAACCCATAGCCAACATCATACTCAATGGGCAAAAATTAAAAGCAATCCCCTTAAGATCAGGAAAAGGTAGGGGTGCCCCCTTTCACCACTCTTATTCAACATAGTTCTGGAAGTCTTGGCAACAGCAATCAGACAAGAAAAAGAAATAAAAGGTATCCAAATTGGAAAAGAAGTAAAACTATCATTATTTGCAGATGATATGATATTGTATATAGAAAACCCTAAAGTCTCAGTCAAAAAACAACTAGACCTGATAAATGAATTCAGCAAGGTGGCAGGATATAAAGTTAATACTCAGAAATCAGAGGCAGTTTTATACACGAACAATGAACAGTCAGAAAGAGAAATTAAGGAAACAATCCCCTTTACCATTGCAACCAAAAAAATAAAGTACCTAGGAATAAATTTAACCAGGGAGATAAAAGACTTGTACTCGAAAAATTATAAAACATTTATAAAAAAATCAGGGAATTTACAAACAAGTGGAAGCATATACCGTGCTCATGGTTAGGAAGAATTAACATCATTAAAATGTCTATATTACCCAAAGCAATTTATAAATTTAATGCAATACCGATTAAAATACCAATGACTTACTTCAAAGATATAGAACACATATTCCAAAAATTTATATGGAACCAAAAAAGAACATGAATAGCCTCAGCAATATTGAAACGGAAGAAAAAAGTGGGAGGTATCACACTCCCGGAAATCAAGTTATACTACAAGGCCATTGTACTCAAAACAGCCTGGTACTGGCATAAGAACAGGCATATAGATCAATGGAACAGAACAGAGAACCCAGAAATAAACCCACACTTTTATGGACAACTGATATTTGACAAAGGAGGTAAGAGCACACATTGGAGTAAAGACAGCCTCTTCAACAAATGGTGTTGGGAAAATTGGACAGCTACCTGCAAAAAAATGAAACTAGACCACCAACTTACACCATTCCCAAAAATAAACTTAAAATGGATAAAAAATAGATACGGCTTAAACTTAAATGTAAGCCGTAAAACCATAAACATCTTAGAAGAAAACATAGGCAGTAAGCTAGTTCTCTGACATCTCTCGCAGCAATATATTTGCCGATTTATCTCCATAGGCAAGTGAAATAAAAGACAGGATAAACAAATGGGACTATATCAAACTAAAAATTTTCTGCACAGCTAAAGGCAATAAGAACAGAATAAAAAGACAAACTACACAATGGGAGAATATATTTGACAATACGTCTGATAAGGGGTTAATAACCAAAATTTATAAAGAACTTGTAAAATTCAATACCAGGAAGACAATCCAATCAAAAAATGGGCGAAAGAAATGAATAGACACTTCTCCAAATAGGACATTCCAATGGCCAATAGGCATATGAAAAAATGCTCAACATCACTAATCATTAGAGAAATGCAAATTAAAACCACAATGAGATATCACCTTACACAAGTCAGAATGGCGCTCATCAACAAAACAACATAGAATAAGTGCTGGCGAGGATGTGGTGAAAAGGGAACCGTCCTGCACTGCTGGTGGGAATGCAGACTGGTGCAGCCACTGTGGAAAACTATGGAGATTCCTCAAAAAATTCAAAATCAAACTGCCTTTTGACCCAGCTATCACATTTTTAGGAATATACCCCAAGAACACCATAGGACTGTTTGAAAAGAAGAAATGCACCCCCATGTTTATGGCAGCATTGTTCACAATAGCGAAGATCTGGAAACAGCCCCAGTGTCCGTCAGTGGATGAGTGGATTAAAAAGCTTTGGTACAGCCTGACCAGGCGGTGGCGCAGTAGATAGAGCATCAGACTGAGATGCGGAAGATCTAGGTTTGAGACTTTGAGGTTTCCAGCTTAAGCGCGGGCTCATCTGGTTTAAGCAAAAGCTCACCGGTTTGAGCCCAAGGTCGCTGGCTTGAGCAAGGGGTTACTTGGTCTGCTGAAGGCCTTTGGTCAAGGCACATATGAGAAAGCAATCAATGAACAACTAAGGTGTTGCAACGTGCAATGAAAAACTAATGATTGTTACTTCTCATCTCTCCGTTCCTGTCTGTCTGTCCCTGTCTATCCCTCTCTCTGAGTTTCTAAAATAAATTTAAAAAAAAAAAAAAAAAAAAAAGCTTTAGTACATATATACTATGGAATACTACCCAGCCATAAGAAATGATGACATGGGATCTTTTACAACAACATGGATGAATCTTGATAACATTATACTGCATGAAATAAGTAAGTCAGAAAAAACTAAGAACTATATGATTCTATACATAGGTGGGACATAAAAATGAGACTCAGCGACATGGACAAGAGTGTGGGGGTTACAGGGTGGGGGGGGAGGAAAGTGAGAAGGTTGGGGGAGGGGTACAAAGAAAACCAGTTAGAACGTGACAGAAGACAATTGGACTCTGGGTGATGGGAATGCAGCATAATCAAATGTCAAAATAACCTAGAGATGTTTTCTCTGAACATATGTACTCTGATTTATCAATGTCACCCATTAAAATTAATTTTAAAAATTAATTAATTTTTAAAAAGACTATTGTCTAAAATATACAAAATCTCATAAAAATTCAACAATAAGAAATCAAACAACCTGATATTAAAAATAGGCCAGGCCCTGGCCGGTTAGGTCAGTCAGTTAGAACATTGTCCTGAAACATCAAGGTTGCAGGTTACATATGTGCCATGGTCAGGGCATACATGGGAAGCGACCAATGAGTGCACAACTAAGTAGAACAATAAATGAATGCTTCTCTTTCTCTCTCACTCTCTCTTCCCTTTCTTCCTCTCTCTGTTGTTCTAAAATCAATCAATTAAAAAAATGGGCTAATGACACCTCATCAAAGAAAATATATAGCCTGGCCTGTGATGGCACAGTAGATAAGACGTCCATCTGGAATGCTGACACCGCTGGTTCAAAGCCCCAGTTGCCCAGTAAAGGCATTATGAGAGGCAGCTATTGTGACTTGATGCTTCCCATTCTTCTCCACCTTTTCTCTCCCATTGTCTTCTCTCTCTAAAATCAAGAAATAAAATAATTTTTTAAAAAAGGTATATAAATAGTAAGTAAACATATGAAAAAACCTCCACATCATATGCCATTTAGAAAATGCCAATTAAAAGAACAATGAGGCCTGACCAGGCAGTGGCGCAGTGGATGGAGCGTCGAACTGGGATGCGGAGGACCCAGGTTCGAGACCCTGAGGTCGCTGGCTTGAGCGCGGGCTCAGCTGGTTAGAGCAAAAAACCTACCAGCTTGAACTCAAGGTTTCTGGGTCCAACAAGGGGTTACTGGTCTGCTGAAGGCCCGCAGTCAAGGCACATATGAGAAAGCAATCAATGAACAACTAAGGTGTTGCAACGTGCAATGAAAAACTAATGATTGATGCTTCTCGTCTCTCTCCATTCCTGTCTGTCTGTCCCTGTCTGTCCCTCTCTCTGACTCTCTCTGTCTCTGTAAAAAATAAAAAAATTAAAAAATACCTTAAAAAAAAATAAAAGAACAATGAGATACCACTACACATGTATTAAAATGGCCAAAATGCACAACACTGCCAACACAAAGTTCTGGTGAAGATGTGGAGCAACAGGAACTTTCATTCACTGCTGGTGATAATGCAAAATGAAGCATATGCCCTGGCCGGTTGGCTCAGTGGTAGAGCGTCAGCCTGGCATGCAGGAGTCCCGGGTTCGATTCCTGGCCAGGGCACACAGGAGAAGCGCCCATCTGCTTCTCCACCCCTCCTCCTCTCCTTCCTCTCTGTCTCTCTCTTCCCCTCCCACAGCTGAGGCTTCATTGGAGCAAAGATGGCCCGGGCGCTGAGGATGGATCCATGGCCTCTGCCTCAGGCGCTAGAATGGCTCTGGTCGCAACAGAGCAACACCCCAGATGGGCAGAGCATCGCCCCCTGGTGGGTATGCCGGGTGGATCCCTGTCGGGCGCATGCAGGAGTCTGTCTGACTGCCTCCCCGTTTCCAACTTCAGAAAAATAAAAAAATAAAAAAAAAACCAACCCCAAAACAACAACAAAATGAAGCATAGATGTTAAAAATATTTCTTCCTTCCCAGCAGTGATTTTGGAATTATAGTCCTTTGCACATAATAGGCAATCAGACACTCCTGTTAAGTGAATGTATAGGTAACAGTTGAGTAAGTGGAAGGAGCAGGGGATTAGCTTCCCTCATATTAGTTTTGGGAGAACTAGGTTTCAGACTTGCACATTTTAATTCCGTGGGCCCCTGCTGCTGACTAAACTAGGGAGAGAACTTTGACTCCTATCTTCAAGCCTATTCTACAATCTCACAGTCTGGTATTCTTATTTTTTAAAGGAAAACAAAGCATGAACACAAGTAAATTAAAATAAAAGCATTCAATTAAAAATATTTATATTGCCAACTGTGGAGAAAGAATTATTTTAACCATTAATAGGTTATTAATGCTGTTTTTAAATTATAGTATCTATAATTTAGTTTAATTATTCCTGGAAATTTAAAATATTTTCTTTTTTGTTATTCCTATTTAGACTATAATATAGAGTTATATAGAAAGATTTCTATAGACAGCTCTATACAGATATCTAGAATTAAAATGTAATGATGTTGTATTTTTCTTAACATACCACAGCTCTGCTTATCATTTTTTGTCTTTAACCCCTGACTAAAATGTAAGCTCCATGAGAGCAAAGGTCTCTGTAGGTTTTGCTTATGATGTATCTTAAGTGCCTAGGTAGTGCTGAATACAAAATAGATACCTCAGAACAATTGTTCAGTAAATGTATGGTGTTTGAGCTTGACTGCCTGTGTTCAAATCCTGGTGCTACACTCACTAGGCATGAGTAAGTTAGTTAAATTCTCTCTAAACCTCAGTTTCCTTATCTGTAAAATAATAATTGTAATAACACTGATAGGGTTGGTGTAACTACTTTAGAATAGTGCCTGTCATATTGTAAGTACTGAACATGAATTAATTATTATTGTTATTATTACAAGGTCTTATTTATGGTAGTAGCCCATAGCATGATTCCTAGGATTTAATCTTGAAACTGCATAAGGCCTGACAAACAAGTCTGTGTATCAGGGTACAAGGCAATCAACAATGACAGAGTATGAGAACATGAATATTCCAGGTATCGACCAAATGGATTCAGAGTATACCACCCCAAAATATGTCCCAAAATATAATTTTGAACTAAAGGTAATTGAAGACAGACATAAAAGTTTTCGCTATGTTCACCAGAATGGGCAGAAAGATTATTTTTAAAAAAAATTTATTTAATTTTATTTTAAAAAAATTTTTAGCAAGAGAAGGAGAGACATGCAGAGAGAGAGAGAGAGAGAGAGAGAGAGAGAGAGATGGAGGAAAGACATGGGAAGTATCAACTTGCAGTTGCTTCACTCTAGTTGTTCACTGATTGCTTCTCATACATGCCTTGACAGGGGGCAGGGGTCTCAAGCCAAGCCAGTGACCCCTTGCTCAAGCCAGCAACCTTGTGCTTCAAGCCAGTGACCTTGAGATCATGTTGATGATCCCACACTCAAGCCAGTAACCCTGTGCTAGTGACCCTTGGGTTTTCAAACTAGGAACCTTAGCATTCTGGGTTGATGCTCTATCCATTGTGCCACCACTGGTCAGGCAAAGGCAGGAAGATTCTTAAGAACTGGAGGTAACTAAAGACTCTTATAAGCATGGAGAAGATGTCAGGAGAATCTACATAACAAACATGACTAAAAAAACTGTTATCTTCCATATATATTTTTTAACTTTTTTATTTCTTGATTTGAGAGAGAGAAAAAAAGGAAGAGAGAGAAACATCAATATATTATTCCACTTATTTATGTACTTATTCTTTGATTCTTGTATGTGTCCTGACCAGGCATCAAACCCACAACCTTAACATATTGGGACAACACTCTAACCGACTGAGCTACTCAGCCAAAAGAGTTCCTCCATTATTTACGTCCCCACAATCTGCCATTCCTAAAAGCCTAAACCCTTGTCCTTTGTCTTGTCACTTCTCTACAAATTTATTGTTCTTTTAGGATGCTACATAAGCCAAAGCTCTAACCACTCCTTTGAGATACTGATCACTGTTTTTCCTGCATGTGTATGTGATAAACATGTTAATAAACTCTCCCCCCCCCCCCCCGTTAATCTGTCTTTTGTCAGTCTATATCACAGGGCCTCAGCCAGAGAGTCTAGGACAGTGATGGTGAACCTTTTTATAAAAACGACCCACTTTTGCAGTGCTGGTCAACCTGGTTCCTTCTGCCCACTAGTGGGCGTTCCAGCTTTCATGGTGGGCGGTAGCGGAGCAACCAAAAGGTGCTGCAATTGGCCCACCATGTGTTGTTATATATTATATATAACCCACATTTTATCTATCACCAAAAGTACTAATTTTATTTTCTTTCCTTACCCCTATCCACTTTTTTTTAGAGATGTTAAGAATAGGGTATACATGACCAGCTGAAAAATAACATTCTTTATTTATTGATGTAACTTAATTGCATTTCTTCTCTAAGTAATAGCAATTCCTTTAAAAACAGTCTCTTCTTAATTTCTTTTCTTTCCTCTGGCTAGTACTCTGAGTTTTCTCTTTGTCCTCATAAATCCCCTCCTCTACATTGTTAAATATAGTGTGTGTGTGTGTGTGTGTGTGTGTGTGTGTGTATTGACTTGAGAGAGAGAGAGAATGAGAGAGAGAGAGAGAGAGAGAGAGAGAGAGAGAGAGATTGAAAGGCAGGGGGGAAAAGTAGGAAGCATCAACTTGTAGTAGTTGCTTCTCTTTATGTACCTTGACTGGGCAAGCTGGAGGTTTTGAACCAGTGCATTCAGCATTCCAGGTTGTTGCTCCAACCACTGTGGCGTCCCAGGCCAGCCTATTATTTTTATTTATTGATCTTGGAGAGAGAGAGAGAGAGAAACAGTAACATCAATCTGTTCCTGTATGAGCTGTGATTAGGGATTGAACCCACAAACTTTGAGTATCAGGTTGATGCTCTAACCAACTGAGCTATCAAGGGCAAAAACTCTATCTATGAAAGTATATGTATATAACACTTACTATTAAAATAATAATCATATTAGTTATCTATTATAACTAATTACCCCACAATGTAGTAGTTTGAAACAACATGGGTATGGTACATGGCCTCTAAGATGGACTTCAAGGATCCCTACCTCCTGGTGTAATCTTCTCTCCTTAAGTATAACCTGCTTTTCCTGTGTGTTATAACTGGGAATCAAACCCGGGACATCCACACTCCGGGCCGACACTCTACAACTGAGCCAATGGCCAGGGCAGCTTATTACTATTAAGCTGATATTTAATGTTGGGTGTGAAAATATTAATACAAAGGTACATTTAGATGTTTAGATGACTCTTCCATTAAATTGAAAAAAAATGGGGTCAACAAAATGGAATGGCTATTTCTCTAGTTTCCATGGAAAAATGTACAGGAATATAATGTATATAGTATATCAGCAGTACAGAACCTTTCAGAAAAAAAAAATAAGCTAAAAATGATGCCCATTCCTTTACCTTACTCTAAGCAATTGATACAAGCAAGTGAAATGATGCCAGAAGACTTTCTGACTAATAACTTTTTTTTCAGTTATATTTCTCAATGTGCTAATATCATTCTGGGTTATATATATATATATTTTTTGCTTTTGTGATATGCATCTTGTGTGTGTGTGTGTGTGTGTGTGTGTGTGTGAGAGAGAGAGAGAGAGAGAGAGAGAGACAGATAGGAACAGAAGGACAGGAAGGGAGAGAGATGAGAAGCATCAATTCTTTGTTGCAGCACCTTAGTTGTTCATTGATCGCTTTCTCATATGTGCCTTGACCATAGGGCTACAGCAGACCTAGTGATCTCTTACTCAAGCCAGCAACCTTGGGCTCAAGCTGGTGAGACTTGCTCAAACCAGTTGAGCCCATGCTCAAGCTGGTGACCTCAGAGTTTCAAACCTGGGTCCTCTGCATCCTAATCCAATGCTCTATTCACTACGCCACCACCTGGTTAGGCTGTGATATGCATCTTTTATTTTATTTTTTTTATTGATTTTAATTTGTTGTGTTTACATAGTTACAAGTGTACCCCTGAATATATCTTCCTCCCTCTCGTCCTTGTTCTCCTTGATACCCCCTTTGCCCCTCCCTCCACCGCTTTCTCTCTTCCCTCCATGATTTACTATACTGCCCTCTATCTCCCTCTGTTATGTATATATAGTTTCACTAATGTCTTTCCTTTCTTTGATCCCCTCCTCTCATCCCCTTTCTCTCTGCCTGCTTTCCCTCTGGACTCTTTGACCACTTCTCTGCCTCTCTTCTGTTCCTCAGTTCACATTATTCATTGGATTCCTCATATGAGTGAGGATATATGATATTTTTCTTTCTCTGCCTGGCTTATTTTGCTTAGCATAATAGACTCCAGGTCCATCCATGTTGTCGCAAAGGGTATGATTTCCCTCCTTTTCATGGCTGCATAGTATTACATTGTGTATATGTACCACTGCTTTTTAATCCACTTGTCTACTGATTGACACTTGGGCTGTTTCTAGATCTTGGCTATTGTAAACAATGCTGCCATAAACATTGGGGTGCATTTCTTCTTTTTTTTTTTTTTTTTTGTATTTTTCTGAAGCTGGAAACGGGGAGGCAGTCAGACAGACTCCCGCATGCGCCCGACCGGGATCCACCTGGCATGCCCACCAGGGGGCGATGCTCTGCCCATCCTGAGGCGTCACTCTGCCACAATCAGAGCCATTCTAGTGGCTGAGACAGAGGTCACAGAGCCATCCTCAGCACCTGGGCAAACTTTGCTCCAATGGAGCCTTGGCTGCGGGAGGGGAAGAGAGAGACAGAGAGGAAGGAGAGGGGGAGGGGTGAAGAAGCAGATGGGCGCTTCTCTTGTGTGCCCTGGCCG
This sequence comes from Saccopteryx bilineata, assembly GCF_036850765.1. NCBI lineage: Eukaryota > Metazoa > Chordata > Mammalia > Chiroptera > Emballonuridae > Saccopteryx > Saccopteryx bilineata. Next base: position 125,683,263 of record NC_089494.1, read on the forward strand.
GGAATCGAACCTGGGACTCCTGCACACCAGGCCGATGCTCTACCACTGAGCCAAATAGCCAGGGCAACATTTCTTCTTTTGAATCAGTGATTTTTGTTATTCTTAAAATATATTCCTAGAAGTGGAATAGCTGAGTAAAAGGCAGTTCTATTTTTAATTTTTGGAGGAATCTCCATACTGTTTTCCACAGTGGCTGTACCAGTCTGCATTCCCACCAGCAGTGCAGGAGGGTTCCCTTTTCTCCACACCCTCGCCAGCATTTGTTATGTGTTCTTTTGTTAATGAGGGCCATTCTGACAGGTGTGAGGTGGTATCTCATTGTGGTTTTAATTTGCATTTCTCTAATAATTAGTGATGTTGAAGATTTCTTCATATGTCCATTGGCCATCTGTGTGTCCTCTTTGGAGGAGTGTCTATTCAGTTCTTTTGCCCATTTTTTGATTGGATTGTTTACTTTCCTGGTGTACGGTTTTACAAGTTCTTTGTAGATTTTGGTTATTAACCCCTTATCAGATGTGTTGGCGAATGTGTTCTCCCATTGTGTGGACTGTCTTTTTCTTTTGTTCATGTTGTCCTTTGCTGTGCAAAAGCTTCTTAGTTTGATATAGTCCCATTTGTTCATCCTGTCCTTTATTTCACTTGCCCATAGAGTTAAATCAGCAAATATATTGCTGTGAGACGTCAAGAGAGCTTATTGATAGATATGTGAATTCCTTTTGCTGTTCCACTTGGCTGCCTGACACCACCCTTAATTACTGGACAATCGCCCATAGGACAAAGGAATTCCGGAAGCTGGTCAATCACCCCAATGAAGAGTATTCCAGAAAGTGGAACATACCAGCACACCCTTGCTCAAGGCTATCCCCAACCCTATAAAGTTTTACCTCAGTCTGTTTTCAGTGCTCTTCTCCCCTGAGAAGTGCCTGGCAGAGTACCTTTCTTCCTTTCAATAAAGCCTGTTACTCTGGTCTTTCGGACTCCCATAGATTCCAACAATTATTGTCTATGTTTTCTTCCAAGATGATCATGGTTTCACGACTTACATTCAAGTCTTTTATCCATTTTGAGTTTATTATTGTGAATGGTGTAAATTGGTGGTCTAGTTTCATTTTTTTACATGTATTTGTCCAATTTTCCCAGCACCATTTGTTAAAGAGACTGTCGTTACTCCATTGTATTCTCTTACTTTTTTTGTTATATATCAATTGACCATAACGTTGTGGGTTTATTTCTGGGTTCTCTGTTCTGTCCCGTTGATCTGTATGCCTGTTCTTATGCCACTACCAAGCTGTTTTGAGTACAATGGCCTTGTAGTATAACTTGGTATCAGGAAGTGTGATACCCTCTGCTTTATTTTTCTTTTTCAAGATTGCCAAGGCTATTCATGTTCTTTTATTGGTTCCATATAAATTTTTGGAATATTTGTTCTATATCTTTGAAGTATGACATAGGTAGTTTAATTGGATTTGCATTGAATTTATATATTGCTTTGAGTAGTATTCTTCATAAACATGAACACGGTCTGTGCTTCCACTTGTTTGTATCTTCTTTGATTTCTTTTATCAATGTTTTATAATTTTCCGAGTACAAGTCTTTAAACTCCTTGGTTAAATTTACTCCTAGGCCCTGGCCAGTTGGCTCAGTGGTAGAGAGTCGGCCTGGCGTGCAGAAGTCCCGGGTTCGATTCCCAGCCAGGGCACACAGGAGAAGTGCCCATCTGCTTCTCCATCTGTAAAGCCAGAAGCCACGGCCAGGGCCACCATCACAGCAGCCGCCCGGCCCATGCAGGTTCGCATTGGATTCGGACAGTCAGTAAAGAAACAGCGGAGCCAAAAACTGATGGGCCATTTTCTTTAATTCTAGCTTGCACCCGGTGGGCAAGTAAAAAATACACACTGGGCTCCAAAACCCACTCACATTCAGTGCTCACAAAGCCACTGACTTATCCGAGTTTCCTAGAATCAAAGGTTTCTAGCTCACCAGACTTATTCACCTCTGTTCCCCATCTCCTTCTTTATCCCAGATACAAACTCTACATAAACTGGCATCTCACTCAGCACTCCGCCATCTTGGCTGCTTCTCCTGGCCTCCTCCACGTGGCCTTTCTCTGCTCTCCTCTGCTCTCTCTTCTAATGATAATCTCAGGAACCAAGAGTGCAAGCTCCCCCTCCGTCCCCATTTTATATTGTAGCTTCACAACCTCTAATCCAATATACAAAATAGGGAAGTCTCTAATACAAAGTCACTTCTCTGAGGCATGATTGGATTGTACCACCCCACATCAAAAAGGGTGGGAAAGGCTTAATCCCAAAACCAAGCCCCATGCTACAAAGATTCTGCTTGCCCACCGCCTGCCCTCAACACACATTAATATCACCTGGGTGACAGCCTTCACGTGGGCGGTGTCATCTTTAACAAAGTGAGCATAATACATTTTATCTGCCCTCCCCCTCTCCTTCCTCTCTCTCTCTTCCCCTCCCGCAGCCGAGGCTCCATTGGAGCAAAGATGGCCCGGGCGCTGGGGATGGCTCTGTGGCCTCTGCCCCAGGTGCTAGAGTGGCTCTGGTCACAACAGAGTGATGCCCCAGAGGGGCAGAGCATCGCCCCCTGGTGGGCGTGCCGGGTGGATCCTGGTCGGGCGCATGCGGGAGTCTGTCTGACTGTCTCTCCCCGTTTCTAGCTTCAGAAAAAAAAAAAATTTACTCCTAGGTACTTTATTTTTTTGGTTGTAGTAGTGAAGGGGATTGTGTTGGGCCAATAAAATGTATTATGCTCACTTTGTTAAAGATGGCGCTGCCCACGTGGAGGCCATTGCCCAGGTGATATTAATGTGTGTCTCTGTGGGCAGGCAGGATCTTTGTAGCCTGGGGCTTGGTTTTGGGATTAAGCCTTTCCCACCCTTTTTGATGTGGGGTGGTATAATCCCATCATATCTCTGATAAGTGACTTTGTATTAGAGACTTCCCTATTTTGTATATTGGATTAAAGGTTTGGATTTCTACACTATAAAATAGGGGCAGAACGGGAGCTTGCTCTTGGTTCCTGAGATTATCATTAGAGGAGAGAGCAGAGCAGAGAGCAGAAGGAAGCCACATGGAGGAGGCCAGGAGAAGCAGCCAAGATGGCAGAGTGTTGAGTGAGAGGCCAGTTAGTGCAGTTTGTGTAGGGAGAAGGAAGGAGATGGGGAACAGAGGTAAATAAGTCTGGTGAGCTAGAAACCTTTGATTCTAGGAAACTCGGATAAGTCAGTAGCTTTGTGAGCACTGAATGTGAGTGGGTTTTGGTGCCCAGTGTGTGTTTTTACTTGCCCACCGGGTGCAAGCTAGAATTAAAAATAATGGCCCACCAGTTCTTGGTTCCGTTGTTTCTTTACCGACTGTCCAAATCCAATGTGAAACTGCATGGGCTGGGCTGCTTTGATAGTAGTAGCCCTGCCTACTGGCTTTACAGATTGTTTCCTTAATTTCTCTTTCAGATAGTTCATTGCTGGTGTATATAAATGCCACTGATTCCTGAATATTGATTTTATATCCTGCCACCTTGCTGAATTCATTTATCAGGTCCAGTAGTTTTGGGGTTTTTTTAGTTTTTTTTAAATTTCTTTATTTTTAGAGAGGAGAGAGAGAGACAGAGAGACAGAGAGAGGAGAGGCCGAGAGAGAGAAGGGGGAGGAGTTGGAAGCATCAACTCCCATATGTGCCTTGACCAGGCAAGCCCAGGGGTTCGAACCAGTGACCTCAGCATTTCCAGGTCGGCACTTTATCCACTGCACCACCACAGGTCAGGCAGGTCCAGTAGTTTTTTAACTGAGACTTTAGGGTTTTCTATGTACAGTATCAAGTCATCAACAAATAATGAAAGTTTTACTTCTTCTTCTCCAATTTGGATGCCTTTTATTACTTCTTCTTATCTGATTGCTATAGCTAGGTCTTTCAGAACTATGTTGAATAAGAAGGGTAAAAAGGGGCACCCGTGCCTTGTTCCTGTCCTTAAGGGGATTGTTTTTAATTTTTGCCCATTGAATATGATGTTGGCTGTGCATTTGTCATAGATGGTCTTTATAATGTTGAGGTATGTTCCCTGTATTCCCACTTAGCTGAGAGTTTTGATCATAAATGGGCGCTGTATTTTATCAAATACTTTTTCTGCATCTATTGAAATTATCATGTGGTTTTTATCATTTCTTTTGTTTATGTGATGAATCATGTTGATTGACTTGCAAATATTGTACCAGCCTTGCCTCCCAAGAATAAGTCCCACTTGATCATGATGTATGATTTTTTTCATGTATTGCTGGATCCGGTTTGCTAATATTTAGTTGAGAATTTTAGTATCAGAGATCATCAGGGATATTGGTCTATAGTTTTTTTTCTTTGTAGTATCTTTACCTGGTTTTGGAATGAGGATTGTGCTCACCTCATAAAAGGAGCTTGGAAGTCTTCCCTCCTATTGAATTTTTTGAGATAGCTTGAGAAGGATAGAAGTTAGTTCTTTGATTTGGTAGAATTCATCTGTGAAGCCATCTGGCCCAAGGCTTTTGTTTGTTGGGTGTTTTTTGATAACTCTATCTCATTTGTTGTAATCAGTCTGTTTATGTTTTCTGATTCTTCCAGATTGATTTCACTGGGGGACAAAATTTTTGTTGCATCCACAAAAACACATGTTCTTACCTAATTCGAATGTGCTGATCTCAAATCTGACATTTGTTTTTCTCTGTAAGCTACAGTTTTTTTTCCAATTCAAGATTTTAGGTTTTCATCTTATTGTAAAATTTCTACATTTGGTTTAACATAATGAAGTAGAATGTCTTCTTGGGCATCATCTTTGTGAAAATATAATAATTTACATAATGCAATTAATACACTAAAAGATATGATTTCATCAGAATTTGTCTACAATTTTGAAATAGAACATATTAAAACACTTATTTTAATCATAAAATTTGCACAAAACTTATTTAAATTCCATTCAGGCAAAAAATTGTGTTTGTAGCTCTTGCATTTGTGTACTTGTTGAGGACAATCTTGTTTAATGCTCCAGCAGTAGTCTGCTCATCACGAACAGCTCCAAGATTTTCAGGAAACTTATCAAGGTGACTGTTCAGGAAGTGAATCTTAACGCTCATGTTACATCCAATGTCGCGGAAAGCCAATAGCATCCTTCGAACCAGAAGTTCATATTTTTCTGCTTTTTTGTTGCCAAGGAAGTGCTTTGTAATTGCCACAACAGACTGTCATGCTGTTTTCTCCTTCTTATTCATCTTCCTGGCAAATTCTTCGTCACGTATGAGGTCCATCGAATACATCTGCTTTTATCTTCTGGAAAGACAAGGCAGGAAAAGCAGAAATAATATGTTGAAAGCATTCACTTTCTCTATTCAAAGCCTGAACAAACTGCTTCATTAAGCCAAGTTTGATGTGAAGTGGGGGGAAAAATTATCTTGTTTTGATTAACTACGTGTTCATTCACAATATTTTGCATCCCTACTTCCAGAGCTTCACGTGTTGGCCAATCCTTCTCTTTTTTTTTTTTTTTTTTTTTTGTATTTTTCTGAAGCTGGAAATGGGGAGGCAGTCAGACTCCTGCATGCGCCCGACCAGGATGCACCCAGCACGCCCACCAGGGGGCGATGTTCTGTCCACCCAGGGCGTCACTCTGTCGCAACCAGAGCCACTCTAGCACCTGAGGCAGAGGCCAAGGAGCCATCCCCAGCGCCCGGGCCATCTTTTGCTCCAATGGAGCCTCGGCTGCGGAAGGGGAAGAGAGAGACAGAGAGGAAGGAGAGGGGGAGGGGTGGAGAAGCAAATGGCGCTTCTCCTGTGTGCCCTGGCCGGGAATCGAACCCGGGACTTCTGCACGCCAGGCTGACACTCTACCACTGAGCCATCTGACCAGGGCCGGCCAATCCTTCTGTGTTCAGTGTTTCTCCTGAGCTCAGCTGTCCCACAAACACAGAAAGGAAGGATACTTCGTGAAACCTCTCTGTTGTCCTAGCAGGAAATCTAACATTTTAAGATCCACACAAATGATCCAGTTACGCTCCTCATACTTCAGAATGTCGAGGACAATTTTTTTGTCATTATAATCTTCTTGCAGATGAGTTGAATAACCAATTGGAACCACTGTATAAACATTACCATTGTGTAGGAGAACACATTTCAGACTCCATTTAGAGCTGTCAAGAAATAGCCACCATTCTGTTGGACTGTAAGTGGTAACACCTAGCTGGCTGAAAAGACTACTGATATCATGACAGTAAATAAAGTGTTGTCTTTGGGAAGGAAATCCACAAAAATTTGTTCATGCTTCCTGAAATGGGCTACTTTAGCTGACTGGTGAAGTACATTCTTTTCTTGAAGCCTGGAGGCTACTAACTCAGCTGCTTTCTTTGATAGGCCAAATCTCTTACTAAGTCATTCAATTCTGGTTGGCTAAACTGATGACGGGTTAATGACTGCTTGGCATCAGAAGAAGACCCTTCAGATTCTACAACCCTTTCCTCATGCATCTTACCAAAATACATTTTTTTCCAAAATACATTTGATTACCATGTTCACTTTCTTCATCCTTATAAAAAATAAAACCATTGAAAACTGGAACCGGGAGTGTCTCAGAGTGTGGGATAGGTCATACTGCTGAAGGAATATTAGGATATGTGTCCATATGCCATTTTTTCATATATATATATATATTTTCTTTTCCACAGAGACAGAGAGTCAGAGAGAGGGATAGACAGGGACAGACAGACAGGAACGGAGAGAGATGAGAAGCATCAATCATCAGTTTTTCGTTGTCGATGCAACACCTTAGTTGTTCATTGATTGCTTTCTCATATGTGCCTTGACCGCGGGCCTTCAGCAGACTGAGTAACCCCTTGCTCGAGCCAGTGACCTTGGGTTCAAGCTGGTGAGCTTTTGCTCAAGCTGGCAACCTCGGGGTCTTGAACCTGGGTCTTCCGCATCCCAGTCTATCCACTGTACCACCGCCCGGTCAGGCCATATATATTTTTTTATCAGATAATTTTTTACATTTAAAAACTACAATTATGTAAAAGTGATGTTTGCAAAATATTAATTGCCTTTTGGTTATGTTCAATCCAAGAGTCGTTGCCCTTTAACTTCAATTTAAAAACCAATGCACGCCATTAAGTGTAACAAAAAGAAATTAAAATTGAATAAAAACTAGAGCATGCATCAAAAAATGCATTTCAGATTTGAAATCAGCAATGCAGAAATATATAGAAACAGTTCTAAAACCTCATGCAACAGAAAATGAAAAAAAATTGTTCCCCAATGTTTTTGAAAGATTATGTTTCAAGGAATTTGGCCATTTCACCTAAGTTGTCTAATTTTTTGGCATACTGTTCTTCATAGTATTTTCTTACAATCCTTTGTATTTCTATAGTGTCAGTTGTTACTTCTCCACTCTCACTTCTAATTTTATTTATTTGAGTCATCTCTCTGATTTTCTTGGTGAGTCTAGTTAAAGGTTCATCTATTTTGTTTACCTTTTCAAAGAACCAGCTCTTGGTTTCATTGATCTTCTGTATTGTTTTTTGTTTGTTTGTTTGTTTTGCCTCTATGTCATTTATTTCTGCTCTGATCTTTATTATTTCCTTCCTTCTACTACCTGTGGGCTTTACTTGCTGTTCTTTTTCTAGTTCTTTTAGGTGCTGGGTTAAGTTGTCAATTTGAGCTTTTTCTTGGTTTTTAAGGTGTACCTGTAATGCTATGAACTTCCCTCTCAGAACTGCTTTTGCCGTGTACCATAAATATTTAATTGTTGTATGTTCATTTTCATTTGTTTCAAGGAAGTTTTTGATTTCTCCCTTGAGCTCATTGTTAACTCATTCATTATTTAATAGCATGCTCTTTAGTCTCCAAGTGTTTGAATGTTTTTTAGTTTTTCTATAGTAGTTGATTTCTAGTTTCATGCTGTTGTAATCAGAGAAGGTGCTTGATATAATTTCAATCTTCTTAAATTTATTAAGACTTGTTTTGTGTCCTAACATGTGGTCTATCCTTGAGAATGTACCATGAGCACTTGAAAGGAATGTACATTCTGCTGCTTTGGGGTGAAAGTTCTAAAAATATGTATTAAATCCAGTTGATCTAGTGTGTCATTTAAGGCCGCTGTTTCTTTGTTAATTTTCTGTCTGGAGGTTCTATTTATTCATGTTAGTGAGGTATTAAAATCCCCTACTATTATAGTATTGCTGTTGATCTTGCCCTTTTTGTCCATCAAAATGTTTTATATATGTAGGTGCTCCTATATTAGGTGCATATATATTTATAATAATTATATCTTCCTGTTGTAATGCTCCTTTTATCATTATGTAGTGACCTTCTTTATCTCTTACTATAGCTTTTGTTTTAAAGTTTATTTTGTCAGATATTAGTACTGCTACCTCAGGGTTTTTTCCCTTTCTGTTTGCATGAAATTTTTTTTCCATCTCTTTACTCTCAGTCTATGTGTATCTTTTGTTTTGACGTGGGTCTCTTATAGACAGCATATGTACAGTTCCTGTTTTCTTATCCATGTAGCTACTCTATGTCTTTTGATTGGAGCATTTAATCCATTTACATTTAAGGTTATTATTGATATGTAGTGGTTTACTGCCATTTTATTTTTTAAATCTATAATCCTCCTTTTCTTGATTTCTTTTTTCCTTTGCACTTTTTACAGCAAGCCCCTTAACATCTCCTGCAGTACTGGTTTGGTTGTAATAAATTACTTGAGTTTTTTTTTTTTTTTTTTGGTCTGGGAAGCTTTTTATTTCTCCTTCAATTTTAAACGATAATCTTGCTGGATAAAGAAGTCTTGGTTGTAGGCTCTTTTTTTGTATTACTTTGAATATTTCTTGCCATTCCCTTCTGACCTCAAGTATTTCTGTTGAATAGTTGGATGTCATCCTTATGGGGGCTTCTCTATAGGTAATTGACTTCTTTTCTCTTGCTGATTTTAGCATTTTTTCTTTATCTCTTAACTTTGGTATTTTAATTATGATAGGTCTTGATGTAGGCCTCATTGGGTTTTCTTTAGTGTGACTCGGTGTGACTCACTGTGCTTCTTGAACTTGTGTGACTTTTTCCTTCATCAATTTAGGAAAGTTATCATTAAGATTTCTTCAAACAGGTTCTCTATCCCTTGTTCTTTCTCTTCTCTTTCAGGAACCCCTATGATGTGGATGTTATTTCTGTTCATATTGATACAGAGTTCTCTTATAGTTTCCTCAGACTTTTTGAGTCTCTTTTCTTTATGCTGCTCTGTTTCTGTCTTTTTATTTATCTTGTCCTCTAATTCACTGATTTGATGCTCTGTTTTATTCAGCCTGCTGTTAATTCCTTCTAGTGTAGTCTTCATTTCTGATATTGTAATTTCCAGTTCTTATTGATTCCTTTATATGATTTGTGTCCCTTTTATTTATTTATTTTTTATAGAGACAGAGTCAGACAGATAAGGACAGACAGACAGGAACGGAGAAAGATGAGAAGCATCAATCATCAGTTTTTCGTTGTGACACCTTAGTTGTTCATTGATTGCTCTCTCATATGTGTCTTGACCAGGGGGCTACAGCAGACTGAGTAACTCCTTGCTCAAGCCAGCAACCTTGGGTCTGAGCTGGTGAGTTTTGCTCAAACCAGATGAGCCTGCGCTCAAGCCGGCGACCTCAGGGTCTTGAACCTGGGTCCTCCACATCCCAGTCTGAGGCTTTATCCACTGCGCCACCGCCTGTTCAGGTGATTTGTGTCCATTTTTATGCTTGCAATTTCTTTATTTAGGTGCTCATTTAGTCCATCCATTGTAGCTCTGACATCCTTAAATATCCTAACAACATTATTTTAAACTCTGCATCTGATTATTTGGTTACTTCCATCTCATTTAGTTCATTTTCTGGGGATTTCTCTTGTTGATTCATATGGTTTATGTTCCTCTGTCTTCCCATTTTTTCTATGTGCAGTTTACAAGCTTGTTATAGTTATGGGTCTGAGGTTGGTTTATGGAATGCAGCTTCTCCTCCCGGACTCTATCCTTCAGCTTCTGCTGATGGCTTAGATTTTAATTCTCCTTAAAATTCTCCTTAATTGACCACTTAAAATGCTTAATTTCCTTGCTGTTTGTTTGCTGAACCAAACAGGGGCTTTTGTGTTTGCTGAGCCCAGCAGGGAGCTTCTGTGTTTAGGAGAGGAGAAGTGGTGTTTCTTGTTCTTTGGCCCCAGTTGAAACTGTCCAGGAATGTAGAGTGTGTGATCTCTGAAAACCAAAAGGTGTGTTCTGCCCAGTGATTCTTTGGGGGTGGGACACATTCTCTGTATTAAAAGGGAGAGGTGTAGCTCAGGTCTACCCAGAAACCCCTCCCTTTACTTGCTCCTTTCCAAACAATCTTTTGTGCTGATTGGAGCTGGAGAGCTTTTTGGAGGTGTGTCATCTGGTTCCACGCTAGGCTTGTGCTGGACAGAAGGAGCGACCCCTCCCCCAGCTATGGTTGCCTCAGCACTGGAGAATAACTCATCTCAGATATTCTCCCTGTCACCGTTTGTGTCCCTGTGCCTCAATCTCCCCTCTCTCCCCATGCAAGACCAGTGCTGTCAGCCTTTCACACTCCCGGAGCCCCAGGTAAGCGGCTGTGAATGATATTTTCTGTGCTGGTCCTTTAAGGCTGCAACTTCTTTCACCATCTGCTTCCCACAAACAGAACTCCCGCTCTTCTCCGTACTCAATTCTGCCAGGCTGTCTCCTCCAGTCCCTCAGTTTCTAGGCTAGGGCTCTGGTTCTGGGACTGAGGACCCCTGCCTCTCAGGGTCTCTGTCCTCGCAATATGAAACTCTCTGGACCCTCAGCCTCAGCCTCCCCTCACTCCTGGGAGTGGGGGAGTACCCACCATGTCCCCACACTCCCTACCAAGCTTGGTGTGTTTTCTTCTGTTCTCCCCAGTTTGGTCATGAAAGGTGGCAGTCTGTGTGTCTGCCTATTCCATTGCTATCTTCAGCTCTGAAGGCAACCATTTTCAGTTAAATTCTTTTTGTGTGTGACAGAGACAGAGAGGATAGGGACAGACAGACGGAAAGGGAGAGAGATGAGAAGCATCCAGTCTTCATTGTGGCACCTGTTGTTTATTGATTGTTTTCTCATATGTACATTGACCAGGGGGCTACTGCAGAGTGAGTGACCCCTTGCTCAAGCTGGCAACCTTGGGCTTTAAGCCAGTGACCTTTAGGCTCAAGCAGTGACCCTGGGGGTCATATCTATGATCCCACACTCAAACCAGAAATTCCATGCTCAAACTGGTGAGTCCGTGCTCTAGCCAGATGAGCCTGAGCTCAAGCCAGTGACCTTGGGGTTTTGAATTTGGATGTACTGCATCCCAGTCCAATGCTCTATCCATTGCACCACTGTTTGGTCAGGCATCAATTGGATTCTTAAACATTCAGAAGTAATACGGTGTACTGCCAAAATTAGATTAAAATCATGAAGTTGGTGATCAGAAAGTGCAACCTCCTCATTTATTATTTATTTTTTTAAATTTTCTCATTGATTTGAGACAGGGAGAGAGGAATAGGGAGAGAGCTAAGTATCAACTCATTGCTCTTACTTTACTTAGTTGTAAAGTAAGCACTCATTGTTGCTTCTCATTTGTGCCCTGATCAGGGATACAACCTTTGACCTCAGCACACCAGGAGGATGCTCTATCCACTAAGTAACCTGACCAGGGCCACCAACTCATCTTTACACAGTGCATCCAAGTAACAGGCAGGTTACAAATGATTTACCCTACTTTCACATGTGCATTAGATGGACTCGAAGATGAGACCCCAGGTCTTTAATTTCCAGCCAGTCTTCTTTCCTTTATGCTCCATGGGCACAGATTTAGCAACACATTGATCTGACTTAGGCAGATGTTTTTGCTTATATTTATTGGTCCATCTTGCTAGGACTGGATTATAAAATCATGTCTTTTCTTATTCTACGTTCTGCTTGTGTAAAAGGGGACATCTATGTTATCATCTTTGTGGCATTTGGTTATATAAAGTAAGGAAAACATTTAGAATGGGAGGAAATATCACATATAGCATGAACTTTGGAATCAGAAAGTCCTATTCAGAGATTCTATTTAGTAGCTGTGTCATTCTGGGCACATAACCATGCTAAGCCCTAGTTCCCTCAGCTATAAAAACAAGGAAAACAGTATCTACTAAAAAGACTCATTGGGTGGATTAATGCCTGACACACACTAAGAAAGAGGTGTCTGCTTACTTCTCTCCATTCATCCATTAAACCACTCAGTGTTAAAAACTTGAATTACTACCCTGGCTGAGTGGCTAAATGGATAGAGTGTTGTCCTGGTGCGCCAAGGTCGTGGGTTGGATCCCCAGTCAGAGCACATACGAGAAACAGCTAATGAATGCACAACTAAATGGAACAACTAAGTGGAACTAGTTGATGCTTCTCTTTCTCCTCTCTCTCTCAAATCAGTGGTGGAGCCTGACCAGGTGGTGGCGCAGTGGATAGAGCGTCAGACTGGGATGCGGAATACCCAGGTTTGAGACCCCAGGTCACCAGCTTGAGTGCGGGCTCATCTGGTTTGAGCAAAAAGCCCACCAGCTTGAACTCAAGGTCGCTGGTTCCAGCAAGGGGTTACTCGGTCTGCTGAAGGCCCACGGTCAAGGCACATATGAGAAAGCAATCAATGAACAACTAAAGTGTTGCAATGCGCAATGAAAAACTAATGATTGATGCTTCTCATCTCTCTCCATTCCTGTTTGTCTGTCCCTGTCTATCCCTCTCTCTGACTCACTCTCTGTCTCTGTAAAAAATAAATAAATAAAAAAATCAATGGTGGAAAAATACTTGAATTACCTTTAATGGAAATCACAAAAAAGGGGTGTGGGATCCTGGATTTGGATTAAGAGTTGGGCCTGACCTGTGGTGGCGCAGTGGATAAAGCGTAAACCTGGAAACACTGAGGTTGCCGGTTCAAAACCCTGGCTTGCCTGATCAAGGCACATATGGGAGTTGATGCTTCCTGCTCCTCCCCCCCCCTCTCCTTTCTAAAATGAATAAATAAAAATTAAAAAAAAATAAAAATAAATAAAAAAAGTTAGTATATTGCTTGGTAAACAAAAAGGAAACTCTAGTCTATGATGGTTTCCTCTAAAATACAGTTCTTTTCACTCTGGTTTAATCCAACACATACACAAGGTTTCCTCCGTCTCCCAAGAAAGCATTTGTAGGGGAGAAAAAAATTTTAATCTACCCTCTTAGGTTCTTTCAGTGGGAGGGTGTAAATGAAACTAACAAGATAGATTAATAGAAGAAAATGCATACAATTTTAATTAATATTTATGTACATAGGAGTTCAGAAAAAAGAAGTGAAACATAAAGAGGTGGTTAGACTTGGGGCTTATATACCTTTTTTAAATTTATTGATTTTAGAGAGAGGGGAGAGAGAGATAGAGAAAGGGAGGGGAAGGAGCAGGAAGCATCAACTTTTAGCAGTTGCTTCTCATATGTGTCTTGACTGGGAAAACCCAGGGTTTCAAACTGGTGAGCTCAGCATTCTAGGTGGATGTTGTGCCACCTAGGTCAGGCCATTTTTTTTTTTTTTGAGAAAGAGAGAGAGAGAGAGAGAGAGAGAGAGAGAGAGAGAGAGAGAGAAAGGGGGAGAGTGGGAAGCATCAACTTAGTTGCTTCACTTTAGTTGTTCAATGATTGCTTCTCATATGTGCCTTGATGTGTGTGTGATTGTGGGGGGGGGGAACACAGGTTGAGCCAGTGCTCCTTGCTCAAGCCAACAACCTGGGGCTCAAGCCAGTGACCTTTGGGCTTAAGCCAGCAACCTTGGGATCATATTGATGATCCAGTGCTCAAGTGAGCAACCCTGCATTTAAGCTGGCGATCTTGGGGTTTTGAACTTGGGACCTCATCATCCCGGGCCAATGCTCTATCCACTGCACCACCACCAGTCAATCCAGTTACATACCATTTTAACAAAGGACAAGGCACTGATTGGGTAGCTCAGTTGATTAGAGCATCATCCCAATACACCAAGGTTGTGGGTTTGAACCCCATTCAGGGCACATAGAAAAATCAACTAATGAATATATAAATAAGTGGAACAAATTGATGACTCTTCCTCTCTCTAAAATCAATCAAACAAAAACAAAAAAAATCAAAGGACAGGGGGCCTGGGTTTCAAGGGATGATAAACCACAGGGAAGTGACTAGAAAATATATGGGGAAATAGAAGATAGTTATCTAATGTTTATGCAAACCCATCTGGTTGATGGCACTCCCATCTACCTGATAAAAGTTACTTTCCTCTGCTTGACAGGGGGTTGGGAATGGACACCTAGAAATTCATAACCTGATTTTAGACAGATAAGAGGGAGTTCTAGAAAACATGTCCTGCATGTGTTCTTAATTGCCTTCACCTCAAAATAATCCTCATCATGAAGCAGAACATTTTGGGTTGGCATATCTGGATCTCCGTGAGCACCATTAACTAAAAGAATAAAAATGGAAAAAGAAGTAGATGGGATTAAAAACCAACATTAAGTTCAGTTTTGGACTCTTTAGGTTTGAAGTACGTGGAATGTTTTATCACAGACATCCTACAGCAAAGACTTAGCAATATAGGTCAGGAATTAAAGAATTAAGACCAATTAGATCAGTGTTTTTCAACCATTGGTTTGTGCTGGTCTATGAAAGAGTTAACCACCCTGATGTTGTATGAAGATTATAGAACCAATGATCTTAGTTGAATCTGCTTATGCAAACCAATTTAGTTGATTTCTCTCTTAGTGGTCCCTGAAATAATTTTCTGATTTTCACTAGTTCCCAAGTATAAAAAAGTTGAACCACTGAGAAGACATAAGGTTAGCTTTCTCAGCACTTACCCATTAGTTTCCCAAAGAATATTGAAAATGGTTATTCTGCTGGACAAACTGAAGCAATACCAAAATTAGAGATGACATTTATAAACCTCTGTTATTATTGGTTACAACAGCTGAGAACATGTCCTTTTTCCTCCTTTCTTTTTTTTGGGGGGCATTATTGAAATATAATTGACAAATAATATAGTAAGATATTTAATCGATAAATAAAATTATAAGCAGAGTTGAATACCCCCTTTTAAAAAATGTTAATTTTAGAGAGGAAGGGAGAGAGAGAGGAGATAGAAACATAGATATGTTCCTATATGTGTCCTGACTGGGGATTGAACTGGCAACCTCTGTGCTTTGGGACAATGCTCCAACCAACCGAGCTATACAGCCAGGGCTCCCCTCCCTCCCTCCCATAAATAAAATTCTATCTTTTATTTATTCATTTTAGAGAGGAGAGAAAGAAGGGAGAGAGGAGCAGGAAGCATCAATTCCTGCATGTGCCTTAAGCAGGCAAGCCCAGGGTTTTGCATCGGGGACCTCAGTGTTCGAGGTCAATGCTTTATCCACTGCGCCACCACAGGTCAGGCCCCCTTCCTTTTTAATATTCACTTTAAAGTTCATTGTCTTAGTAAAATTTATAATACTGGACTAAAAGGTTTCAGATGCACTGGTTTTATGCCAGTGTTAGGGCAAAGAAAGGGCTGTTTTGAAGTACCATTTATTCAATTTGCAAATGCATTTAGATCGTGTTTATTGTTTCCAAAATGATTTAATAAAAGCTAACACAGCATATACAATGAACTCTGCTTTTACCGAATCACCTCATTTACTATTCACTACTACAATATTATTAACACCATTTTTTAAGAATAAAAGGCTGTGATCTAAACTGGTTAAAGAATTAGCCCAAGTTCAAATAGCTGATAAACACTGGAACTAGAATTTGAACCCATGTAGTCTGACTTCAGAGATGCATGTTCCTCACTTTGCACTGTGGCTTCCAAACCAGTTATCTTCCACTGTCTTTCAAAAGCCTCGGCTCCTTTGGACTCGTTCTTTCTGTCCATACTTTCAGCTACTGCAGCTCTTCAGAACTACTTTTTGATGATTTCTCCTTTAATTCACAGAAATTTTTGGCTCCTTTGTTACTGTTTTCTTAGTACCTTCTACCGTCAATACATGAACCCCATCCACGGACACACACATACCTCCTGCCCGTTAACTTCCTCGGAAACCTAGCTTTGATTCCACGATCCTTCATAATAATCATTCTCTTGCTAACACCTTCGATTTCCTTACTCTTTCTGTCAATATTTTCATGGAAAAAAAAAAAAGCTACAACCTTGCTTAAACCTAAGTGTCTTTCTCTTCTGGAGAAATCAGCATATATTGGCTGGATGGTTTTACTTTAAATTCATGATCACAAACCTCAAGTAGCTTCCAGAATGACCTGGCAACCGTTACTGTGCCTCTCCATTGCTTTCACACCTTTCAAGGTGTTTCTTTCATACTTTATCCTATTTCCTCAAGCCTTGCACAAGTTCTCCCTGAGGTCTTAGCTACTGACCTTGCTTCCAATTTCATTGAGAAAATAGGACCAATCTACAAGCCAGTCTGTGCGTGCTTCCATCCTCTTTGTCATCTGTCGATATCATGTAGAAATCCTCCTGCTTCTCTCTCTTTTTTAAAATTTTATCGGTTGTTTTTAGTGAGAAAGGAAGGAAGAGAAAGAGAGAGAGAGGAGCATTGATCTGTTCCTGTACGTGCCCTGACCGGGGATCTAACTGGCAACCTCTGCACTTCCAGACCATGCTCTACCCAGCCAGGGCTCCTGATTCTCTCACAGGCACTCTTTCCACTTGTACTTTAGCTTCCATTCCTTCTCACTGCCACAAGGATTTTGCTTCTACGTTATCGTTCTTCCTCTCCTGCATCATTAATATTTCCCTCCCCATTGGGTCATTTCCATTAGTATACATTCTCTGTATCTCTCGTTTAAAAAATGCTAAAAATATATAGAAGATACAAAATCCTCCCTGACTTCACATTGTCTTAAGAGTTATATTTTTCTGCTGCTCTTGGCCATAAAGTTTCTGATACCAATCTGTTCCTGACTACTTCACTTAACTGCCTCCTGCAAAGTCAATATTGATCCTTAGTGTCAATCCAATTAGCACTTCTCTCAGTAACCTTTGAGAGTTAAGCACTTTTTCTTTCCTGAAGCATTTCTTTTCTTGGCTTTTATAACACTACATTCTCCAGGTTTTCCCTTTCCTCATGCACTATCCTTTTTGGAGACCTAACCTGTGAATTTTAAGTTTCTCATGGCTTAGTACAATGGAGCCAATGGTTGCAGGAGGGGAAAAGGGAGAGGGGGGAGAAAAGGGAGGGAGAGAGAAGCAAATGGTTGTTTCTTCTGTGTGCCCTGACTGGGAATAGAACCCAGGACGTCTGTACACCGGCTGATACACTATCCACTGAGCAAACTGGCCGGGGCCTAATTCTTCAGATTTTAGCTCAAATTTTGCACTATTAAATAAGGCTTTCCTGATCACTCTGCAGTAGCCACCCTCTACTCTGTTTCCTTTACATATCTCCGTTTAATTTTTGTAGCATTTGTTCGTATCATTTAATTTGCTTATTTACTATCTATCTGCTGCATTATATCATAATCTCATTTATTGGAGTATTTATTTATTTACTTATTTATTTTTAGGTGAGAGGAGGGGTGATAGTGAGGCAGACCCTACATATACCGTTACTGGGATCCACCAGCAACCTCTCTCTGGTACCAATGCTCCAATACTGAGCTATTTTTAGTGCCTGAGGCTGATATGCTTAAACCAACCTAATTATCATCAGCACCACAGGTCATGATGGAACCAACTGAGTCACTGGCTGTGGGAGAAGAGGGAGAGAAGTGGGAGAGAAGCAAATGGTCCCTTCTCCTGTGTGTCTTGACCAGGAATTGAACCCAGGATGTCCATATACTGGGCCGATACTCTTACCCACCAGCCAGGGTCTGGACTTTACGTATTCTAAGCAGTTAATAAATTTTATGATCTAAATTGCCTTTTTTTTATTGACTAACCATATTTATTAATAGCTAAACAAAACAAAAAAGAGTAACTTCACATTGCTTCACTTTTATTTTGGTGAAATTAATATAAGCCAATGTTAGTAAATTTTCAATCTTACAATTCCATGAGAAAAATTTTTTATTTACTTTTTTAGATTTTATTTATTCATTTTTATTAGAGAGAGAGGGGAGAGAGAGAGAGAGAGAACAGGGGGAGGAGCAGGAAGCATCAACTCCCATATGTGCCTTGACCAGGCAAGCCCAGGGTTTTGAACTGGCGACCTCAGTATTCCAGGTCGACGCTTTATCCACTGCGCCACCACAGGTCTCCATGAGAAATTTCAATATGGTTTGGTAGCTAGTACTACTATATTTCATATATTTAATATTTATATTTGTTTAAATGTACCCTCAACACTTAGATTTCTTAGTGAATAGATATATCTCAGCACATATTAGAAACTGCTGAGATAGAGGTAAAATTTTGAAAACTTCCACCAGTGATATATCACAAAGCAGTTGCTTGGAAAAAACACACACACACAATGTAAGGTTTCATATTTTTCCCCGCCAAGAAGGAAGGAAGGGGCCAGAGCCACAAAGTGTGGGATAATAAAAAGCTTTATTGAGTACAGAGCGTGCATCCCGCCCGATGGTTCCCTGGCCCCAAGGAAAGATGGAGGGCAGGGAAGTCGCAAGTGGTGACCCGCGTGGGAGATATTTAAAGGGTCCCTAGGGTGGTTGAGCTAATATGACATGGTGAAATCTCACTGGCTGGCAGATGGTTGCTTTTTTCCAAAGGACTCCTGGGAAGTTTCTTTTGGCACGCTTGGTTGTGGGCAGTCCTAGCCAAAGTTCCCAGGTCTGACCTTTCCCCATTATCCACCGACCTTACACACACAAAAAACAGGTAGCTTAACCCAGCTTAAATTAGTTAAACTGGACACTGGCTTCTAAAAGCTGGAATTGTTTATGGTACAATACACACCCAGCAGAGCACACAGACCTGTTTTACTTTTTTTAACTCAAGGTTTGTCCTCCCCTGTAATTATAGTCTCTCCTTACCTTTTGCTTTCTTCTGTGAAGTAGCACCATAGCTAGGTTTTAAGTAGAAAATAGTATTATATAAATATATTTTTAGCAGTTTTTTTTTTCACATGGTATAGTTCTGTCAATTGAAGTAGGCAAAAAGAATGGATATTTTGGGAATATTCTCAAATTAATGATATATCTAAAGACTTAAATGATTAATATAATGTAGTTTCAGAAAATGGTGAAGTTTGAATTAATATCAAAATACAAAAATGATGGTTTCTTCAGAGTAGTGTTTCTTCCAGTTACAGATTGGAATAATATTGCCACATCATAAGGTTGTCCGATGCTAGTTTGACATCTTTGGAAAAAATAAGACTGACAGCCTTTTCAGTCAATGTAAAAGCGTATAAAAAGGCAGTGGAATATTGCAGAAATAGCTTAGGTTTTTGGAGTAAGACTTGAGTATAATGCTAGATTATATACTCACTAGTTTTGTGGTCTTAAAATTAGTTAAGTCTTTCTGTGACTCAGTTCCTCCAGGTTTGTTGTGATTATTAATTAAAATAACAAATGTAAAATAGAAAATGCTCAATAAAAATGCCCCTTCAACACTGACTCAAGGCAAAAGATTGTCTTACTTTAGGATAGGAAGAATTTATCAACAGCATGGTAAATCTTCTTAAGGTACCCAGACAAAATGAGAAAAAGAAAACTTTAAAGTGTGGGTGGCTATCCCTCATAGTTACTAATGGTACAGATAGCCATCTTTGTCTTTCTCTTTTACTACCCTTTAAAGGATTGACATATTAGTACTGTTTTGGAAAATAAACAAATACAGGAAGAATCAACACTCTAGGAGGGTAATTTGTGTGCTAATAATAAATGGGAAGTTGAACACTTAATACAGGCAAATGGGCAAAAGCTGAAACTACACCTGCCTCAAGCATTTGAGACTGTTAGCAGCACATTTTGTGGGCTTGGAAATCGGGTGGGGCACCACATACCAAGCAAGAATCAAGACCGGTTTTGCTGCTTTGTACCTGTGGCTCCTGACCAGCCAAAGCCGACTGTACGAACACCTACTCAGAGATGTTGGCAGACTCTTAGCACTGTTTCGATAAAAATCGTAAGCCAGACACGCAAATTTAGTAATTTAAGACAGAATGAGTTGTGTGGATAAGCCGATTACCTATTTTAAAAAGAAGACTCGGGTTCGCATTCGGAAGTAATGACTAGATATTTAAAACAAACGAGTGATTTCATTCAATTAACAAAGGGAAATCATTTTAAAATTCTGCTTGCCAGAACCGGGTACAGGTACTTTCTAAGAGCTGTACAGAAAAAGTCTCGATTCTTCCTCACGCTGAGCTATATTGCAGAACACCTAAAACCGCTGCTGGAAATTCCCCCACGGGACTTCCGTAGTCTCTAGGGCACTTAGATCTAGACCCATTCTTAAACTCCTACCTTTCTCACCTGCCATGTTCTTTAGCTTGTGGTTTCCAATTTCCTAAACCTTCAACCTCACCCCTCGAATTAGTCCAATCAAACTTTCCCTTCTTAGATCTCTTCCTTATATTTGCTTCAGGAAACGCCCACAAAGATCGCGTAGCCAAATTTGTCCTTCATGGTGCTCCGTAATTCTCCCGACTGTTCCACCGCCTTACCTTACCTCCTCTTAGCTCCGCCCCGCCTATTCTCCTTTTCTCCCCCCGCCCCCCCCCACAGGCCTGCGCTTGCGCACCTCTAATTCAGGCGCTTTCCTTTTCCTGGCAACCAATCCACTTCCTGCCTCCGGTTCGCAGAACACTCCCCTCCTTAGCTAGGGCCCGTGCTCGAGGTGCTGGTTGTGGCTGTCTTATTGATTGCCAGTCTAAACAATTCTTTCCTTTCATGAAGTTGGCAATTAGAACGAGCCGCTATGTGTGTGGCATCTAGGTGAGCCTTTTCTCGCAATAGGACACCCTGCTAAGGGCAGCAGTATGCCGGAGGATAGGCGACGGAACTGTTATCGATCTGGCAACGTAGTGGATAGCTTCTTCCTCCTCGCCTTCCTCTGCCCTGCCCCCACTCGCTGCCTGTCCGCGCTGGTGAGTGGCGGGCGGAGGGCCGGCGGGAGGAGGGAAGAGGGGGAGCTGAGAGAAGGCGGGCCCTCGGCTCCGAGATAGGTGGGGGGAGGGGAGGGGAGAGTCTGAGCGCTGGAGTTGGTGCTGGGAAACCCGGGGCTAATGTTGACAACAGGCTCGAGGTGAGTCCCGGAGAACCTCCTTGCCCTCAGCTCCAACGACTGGGAAGGAGCGGGGCTGGGAGGCACCGGCCTGGACTCCTACTCCCTGGGGGACCCAAGAGGCGACTCCTCACCCCAGCGCTCCGGGGGCGGCAAGCAGGAGACGGACCGCGGGTCCAGCGTCGTCCTCCTCAGCTCCTGTTCTCGGAAGCTTCCACCAACGTGGGAGCCTCTGGCCCGGGGCAGGCGTGAGGGGCGCCTGCCCCACACGCCGGGGCTGGGCCTCGCGGCTGGCGGCGGCGAGCCTGCTGTGTCGGGGTGAAGGTGTTGGGGGTGTGGAGTAGAGCGAGGCGAGGCTGGGGAAGCTGTTTGGGAGTCGTGAGGGAAGCGAGGGCGAGGAAGTGTGGAGGGTGCTGGTGTTGGAGGATGTAGAGTAGGGAGACCAGCCGGAGAGTCTCGTTCTTCGGTGGTGAGGAAGTGTGGGGTGCTAAGTTACATGGGGTGCGAAGTTAGGGTTGGGGCAAGGATGGTCATCGTAGATGTAGCCGCAGGAAGGGGAGTTGTGGCGGGGAAGCGTGTTAGGTATAGAAATGTGGAGCAAGAGCAGGGGTTTGTGGGAGATGCGTGTTTAGGGGAAGGGGTTTGAGAGTATTTGGGAATGGTGGGCGTAGATTATTTGGTTAACTTCTTTTTAGTCTCATAGGCTGGTGATTCTCCACTTTGCCTTCATCCCAAATCTTCTGGTACTCTTGTTAGTGCTGTTGAACTAAGGAGATGATCACAGGATACCTGGTCTCCAGGTTGGCCAAGCGGAGCCAGCTCACAGGCTCGGGGGTACACACTGGACCGGACCTTCAGTTCTCTTTTTGTTTTAGGATTTGTACGTAGTGATGCATCAGACCAAAGTGAAACTATTACTCGGCCTTCTCATTTATTATAGTTTTAGGTGTTTATAAAAATCGTACAGCTCATCAAGACAATTTTTGAACTCTGGTGAAATTTCTAAAAACTTTGAATGAGTCTTTAATATTAAGGACGTTTTTTACATTCAAAGATTGGTAAATAATGCCCCTTAATGTGCGGTTCTGCCCTTAGAACATTTGAATAACAGAATTAAAAGGTAAACAGAGCTCTTTCAGAGCAGTCTGATCGTGATTTCATACAGACTCCATATGGTGCTTTGCAAAGAATTAGCTTTAAAAGGGAAACTCTTTCTTTGCACTCTGTCCCCCAGTATGCTTCGTTGGTACCTGTTTTACTAATAAGTAGTTTTGCTTTCTTTTGAAAGTTCACAGTATATTTAGAAAACCAAATAAAACATGAAGTCCAAGGGCTAGGAGACTATTTGGTGGTTTTAAAGCATGGCTTCATTTTAAGGACCATCCGAATGTTACTGTACTCAGCAAAATAATTTGTAAGAGCTAGTTTCAGTTAAAAGATCACTAATTTTTATCTGTATTACTTTGAAATAGACTCTTTAAAGTTTTAGTTTTTATTTGAAAAACTTTTTGAAACATGTTAGGTAAAATATTTGTCTCTATTGAAGCATGGATTTATTAAAATAATTTAAAATTTAGCACTTTAGTGCCTGACCTGTGGTGGCGCAGTGGATGGAGCATCGACCTGGAAATGCTGAGGTCGCCGGTTCGAAACCCTGGGCTTGCCTGGTCAAGGCACATGTGGGAGTTGATGCTTCCAGCTCCTCCCCGCTTCTCTCTCTCCCTCTCCTCTCTCTCTCTCTGTCTCTCCCTCTCCTCTCTAAAAAATGAATAAATAAATAAATAAATAAAAAAGAAACAAAGATTAAAAAAAAAAGAAATAAAATGTATTACTTTAAAATTTAGCACTTTATTAAATGTAATTTAATGCTCAGTTTAGTTTTTTAACTCAATATATCACAAATGTATACTGATCTGAATTATCTTGTTTGTTTATTTTATTTGTTTTTTTTAATCTTAAGAGAGTCAGAATATATAGTGGAAAAGAGCACTGGGCAAAGGGTCTTGTCCCAGCCACTAAACACTCTTCTGTTGCCACCTCAATGTAGAAATTGAGAATTGGAGTAGATGTAAATCTAGTAGTCCTAATTCAGAATCTCTCATCTTACAATCAACTTTTTAGTGTTCTGTGTGAAAGAAACTTTTTTGGTAACCCTCCCTTATGCTTGGTGCCATGTTAGTTTAAGAACTGTCTAAGAAAGGTAGCCATATCTCCGTTTTATCAATGAATAGATTCAGAGAAGTTGTTGCCCAGTTTCCAGGTTGCAGAGTTCGGATGCAAACTTAAAGTTTTTCTGACTTGAAAGTCTGTATTATTGTTATCATCATCATCATTCTTTTTAATTTTTATTTATTGATTTGAGAGAGAGGAAGGGGGAGAGAGAGAGAAGGAAAGAGAAACATCCACTCTTTGTTTTTCTATTTACTTACGCATTCATTGGTTGATTCTTGTTTATTCCCTGACTAGGAATCAAACCTGCAATCTTGGCATATCTAGACAGTGCTCTAACCCATTGTTTTTCAACCCCCAGCCCGTGTACCAGTCTGCCAGAAATTTCATGCTGGTCTGTGAAAGAGTTAACCACCGTGATGTTGTATGAATATTATAGACCTAGTGAGGTCGAATTAACTTATGCTCAGGGTAATTTTTGCCGTATTATTCCCTGAAATAATTATATTTTCACTGGTCCTCCCAAGTGTAAAAAGGCTGAAAAACTACTGCTAACCAACCAAGCTACTCGGCCAAGGCTCCATATAATTTTTTTACATGTTGCATTGCTACTTTTACACGAACATTTAGATTTTTGTCATTTTTTTTTCACTGAGATTTAGTTGCATGTATACTTGGGGTATATGTTTGAAATATAAGGTTGAAATGATTCGAAGAAAATACCAGAACCAAGCCTTAAGGATCTTCTTTAAAATCTGTTTTTGTTGTGTGTGTGTTTTTTTTTACAGAGACAGAGTTAGAGAGAAGGATAGACAGGGACAGACAGACAGGAACGGAGAGAGATGAGAAGCATCAATCATTAGTTTTTCATTGCGCGTTGCAACACCTTAATTGTTCATTGATTGCTTTCTCATACGTGCCTTGACCGTGGGCTTTCAGCAGACCAAGTAACCCCTTGCTTGAGCCAGCTACCTTGGGCTCAAGCTGGTGAGCTTTTGCTCAAACCAGATGAGCCCATGCTCAAGCTGGCGAGCTCAAGCTGGCGACCTTGAAGTCTCAAACCTGGGTCTTCCGCATCCCAGTCCAACACTCTATCCACTGCGCCACCGCCTGGTCAGGCTAAAATCTGTTTTATTATGCTCTAGAGCTGATCTAATTCATGAGTGCCTATTACAGTTTGATATAGTAGGCACTTAAAAATTTATTAAGTGAACTATTGAGAGTCACAAATGTTTGGGAGACTCTTTGAGCTAATCAACAATAATCTTTTATGAATTTTTCAGAGTTCAAATGAGTTTCTTAATGTTTTAACTGAATATCTAATTTTATTTTCAAAAAATGATGTTAATTGTAAATTTAGATACCATTTAATTGTCGGGAAACTCTGTCCCTTGTATTGCTGATACACTTGTTGATGCTTACTATCAAAATTCAAATTCTATGTAAACATTTTTTTTTGCACGCAATAACAAATGTCCCTAAATAAGACTCTCTTGGTATTTTAAGAATTATCTTGCCCCTGAACACTTTATCTAGACTCTGCCAAAATTTAAAGATGTAATACAAAACTGCTTAGCCATTATAAGGGAGACTCTTTCTACTTTGCGATACATAATTCTTTGATTTTTCTTGGTATCAGTGATGAAATCTTCCAACTCATCGTTCGGTACTTTGAAGGTACTTAATAACTTTGGTTAAGAACATGGGCTCATCAGATTCCATTATCTGTGGAGGCCTTGGTCAGGTTACTTGATCAAGTTTCAGTTTACACATTTATAAAATAGGGAAAATAATACCCATCTCATAAAGATTTTAGTATTTAAATGAGATAAAGTATATATTTACTGTGGACCAATGAATGGTATTACCCTCTTTTTTGAAAATTTGTTTGCTTTAGGATAGGTATTTAATTGAAGCGGTATAAGATTGATAACTATACTTCAATATAGATGTTAACACTGTTTTGCCACATAAGTAAGTAGTTAATACTTAAATAGGATTAACAAACTTTTTTTTTCTTTTTCTGATTCCACCACTGAGGTTAAATAAAGCCTTTGGATGTTGTATTAAAAACTGGGGAGGCCTGACCTGTGGTGGTGCAGTGGATCAAGCGTCGACCTGGAACTCTGAGGTCACCAGTTCAAAACCCTGGGCTTGTCTGGTTGAGGCACATATGGGAGTTGATGCTCCTACTCATCCCCCCTTCTCTGTCTCTCTCTCTCTCTTTCTTTCTAACTCTCTCTCTCTGTCTTCTCTAAAATGAATAAATAAAAAAAAAATAATTAAAAAAAAACTGGGGAGTTAAATAGAAAATATTTTGACTTTTTTTTCATACAACTTTCACATGATTTAGGAGTTAAAAACATGAAGCATTGTCCATTAAAAATTATATTAAGACTAGTACTAAGTAGAGATACTAATTTTGAGAAACAAAAAAGCCTGAATTTTGCAGGGAAATAAATTTTTTTGTTCCAGAGTTTATTTCCAGCTAACTGTATAGCGCCTGTACTATAAACCAGTGCTATCCATTAGAACTTTCTGTGGTGATGAAAATGCTCCATATCTGCAAATGCCTGATTTGGTACCCACTACCCACATGTGGAATTGAAGACTTGCCATCTGGATTATGATTATAAAGAACTTAATTTCAAAATATATTAATTAACTTAGTGAGAGACAGAGGGGAGGGGCAGACAGGGAGGGAGAGAGGAGAAGCATCAACTCATTGTATCACTTTAGTTGTTCATTGATTGCTTCTTGTATGTGCCTTGACAGGGGTTAGGGGGCTGGGTGCTCAAGCTGAGCCAGTGACCCCTTACTCAAGCCAGCGATTTTGGGCTTCAAGCCAATGATCCCATGCCCAAGCTGGCAACCTTGGGGTTTCAAACCTGGGACCTCAGGGTCCCAGGTTGACACTCTTATCTACTGCACCACCACCAGTCAAGCACAAATTCTGTTTAACTTTAATTAATTTACATGCAAGTACCACATATGGCTAGTGTAGTGTTTTTTTTATTTTCTTTTTTTGTTTTGTTTTGTTCTTTTAGTGTGCAGTGGTTTTTGACTGGTGGCAATTTTGTCCCCAGGGATCAATTTGGAAATATTTGGAGTAATTTTTGGTTAAAATGAGGGAGATATTACTGGCGTCTACTGCGTAAAATGCAGGGATGCTGCTAAAGTTGGTAAAGTGCACAGGATAGTGTTACCTACCCTGCCCCCAGCCAACCTCCTGCCCCCAAACAAAGACTTATCGTGCCCAAAATGTCAGCTTTGCTGAGGCTGAGAGACTTGGCTGGTAGCTACTGTATTGGTGAATTAAGAACAATGTACAGCCCTGGCCAGATAACTCTGTTGATTATAGAGCTTTGTCTCAGAGCACAGAGGTTCTAGGTTCGATCTACAGTCAGGGCACATAGAGGAAGAGATTGATGTACCAGTCTCCCTCCCCCTCCCCCTCCCCCTCTCCCTCCCTTCTCACCTTATCCCACCCTCTCCCAACCTCCCTATCCCTGTCTACCTCCTTTTCCCATCCTCTCCCTCCCTTCTTTCTTCTTCTCCCCCCTCCCCCTTTTCTCCCTCTCCCCCTTCTCCCCCCTCCCTTCCCCCCTCCCCTCTCGCCCCTCTTCCCCTTATCCTTCCTCTTTCCTTTCCTTCCTTCTCTCCCTCCCTTTCTCCCTCCCTCTCTCCCTCTCTCTCTCCCCCCTCTTTCCCTCTGTTCCTCTTCTCTCTCCTCTAAAATCAATAAATGAAAAATTTAAAAAAAACCCAGAATACAAAGATTTTTATAATCTTATTTATACATTAATTTTGACTAAAACTTATGAGATTAAGAAGCTAGTCTAATTTGAGAATAGTTGACAGTTTTTGTATTTGAGTTTGATAAGATTAGAAGAATGGGGTAACGTTTGTGAATCTTCCATTGTCTATTTTGTCATTTGATTTATAGGTAGCAAGAACTCATTTATGTTTCTTAAATACTTCTGTTGAATATTGTATGAAATACTGTAACTAGCGTCTCAAAGGTTTTAAAAATTTTCGAGTTAATACTGTTCAAAATGTTTGATACATACTGAAGTGTTAATGATTAAGTGATATATGTATTTTGTAATTGATAGTAGTTGAATTTGGGTGATGAATAGATGGAGGTTCCTTATATTGTGCTCTTTAGTTTTGTTTGTGTTTGAGTTTTTTGTTAATAAAAATGTAGGCCCTGGCCCTGGCCGGTTGGCTCAGCGGTAGAGCGTCAGCCTGGCGTACGGTGGACCCGGGTTCGATCCCCGGCCTGGGCACGTAGGAGAAGCGCCCATTTGCTTCTCCACCCCTCCCCCTCCTTCCTCTCTGTCTCTCTCTTCCCCTCCCGCAGCCAAGGCTCCATTGGAGCAAAGATGGCCCGGGCGCTGGGGATGGCTCCTTGGCCTGTGCCCCAGGCGCTAGAGTGGCTCTGGTCACGGCAGAGCCACACCCCGGAGGGGCAGAGCATCGCCCCTGGTGGACGTGCCGGGTGGATCCCGGTCGGATCCCAGTCGGGCGCCTGCGGGAGTCTGACTGTCTCTCCCCGTTTCCAGCTTCAGAAAAATACAAAAAAAAAAAAAAATGTAGGCCCTGAGCCCTGGCTGGTTGGCTCAGTGGTAGAGCGTCGGCCTAGCGTGTGGAAGCCCCAGGTTCAATTCCTGATCAGGGCACACAGGAGAAGCACCCATCTGCTTTTCCACCCTTCCCCCACTCCTTCCTCTCTTTCTCTCTTTCCTTCCCACAGCTAAGGCTCCATTGGAGCAAAGTTGGCCTGGGCACTGAGGATGGCTCCATGGCCTCTGCCTCAGGTGCTAGAATGGCTCCGGTTGCAACCCAGATGGGCAGAACATCGCCCCGTAGTGGGCATGCTGGGTGGATCCCGGTTGGGTGCATGCGAGAGTCTGTCTCTCTGCCTCCTGGCTTCTCACTTCAGAAAAATACAAAACAAAATAAAATAAAAGTAATAATGAAGAATGTGGAAATTGACCATTAGATTATTTTATCACAGAAGTATTATTTATTTTGCAGGCATTTAATATCTCACAATTGCCAAGTTGCATTAATGTATTTTGTTTAAAAATATGTCATCGTACCAAAAAGTCACTGTGTCTATAATACTGACATTCTTTTACTATTACAGATTGTCCTGGGTAACATAATGCCAGCTGAGCGTAAAAAGCCAGCAAGTATGGAAGAAAAAGAATCCTTGCTAAACAACAAGGAAAAAGACTGTGGTGAAAGGCGGCCAGTGAGCAGCAGGGAGAAACCTAAAGAGGAGATCAAGCTCCCTGCCAAGAAGGAGGTTATTAAGGTCCCTGAGGATAAAAAGAAGAAACTGGAAGAAGATAAGCGAAAAAAAGAAGACAAAGAACGCAAGAAAAAAGAAGAAGAAAAGGTGAAGGCAGAAGAGGAATTAAAGAAAAAAGAAGAAGAAGAAAAAAAGAAACATGAAGAGGAAGAGAGAAAGAAACAAGAAGAGGAGGCAAAACGACAGCAAGAGGAGGAAGCTGCCCAGTTGAAGTAAGAACATTAGTGATTGATGTGGGAAATGGAAAGGTAGAGCTGTTTTGGAAAAACAGATTATGTGAAATAAAACTTTTTGGGTGCAGTTCTTTGAGAATTGGGAATATCTTATATGTTCTGTTAGTTTCACTGACTCGAGGAGGCATGCTTGTGGTGCTTTAATACTTTGAATTAAATAATAGTAATCTTTAATCAATATTTTTTGAAGTATAGGGTAATTGGAATTATTTTGGATTTTAAAAAAGCTTTTTTTTTTAAAATGATATAATTATCTTTTTTAGGTCTAGAGTTTTTAGTTCTTAATGGCTGCTCTTTGTATTTACTGGGAGCCAAGTATAAGGAAGTGTATCAGTACATACCCTTAAGGCAGTCCTAATGAAGTTTTATGATCCTCATTTTACAGATTAATAAAATTTAAGAGGTTAAGTAACTTGCCTGAGGTCACAGTAAACGGTGGGGTGCTGGGATTTTAGCCTAGGTTGGCTGATTTTAAAAACCTTTGCCCTGCTTTGGCTGGGTAGCTCAGCTGGGTAGAGCATTGTTCCTATACATCAAGGTTGCAAGTTTGGTCCCCGGGTCAGGAGACACACAAAAATCATCCAATGAATGCATAAATAAGTGAACCAACAAATGGATATCTCTCTCCCTCTCTCCCCCTTTCCCCCCTTCTATCTAAAATCAATGAAAAAAAACCCTTTGTCCTTAGGTACAGTTCTATAATGCCTTCCATTATTATCTTTATCTAAACTTATTTTTCCAAGTTTTATTTTATGTATTGGTTTTAAAGAGAGAGGAAGGGGTTAGAGAGAAAGACATCAATTTGTTGTTTGTGGACAAGGCCCACCTGGGGTACGAAGATGCAGAGACCTGACTCCGGAGACCAGGTTCAGTGACGCAGATCCACTTTATTAAGGAAGTAAGCTAGCTTATATACATGGGTTCAGCCAATAGAATGTTACAGCATGTCCTTTATAGCCAATGGCTGAAAAGGTCAGGGAGCTGCCTGGTTAGCGCTGAGTCACTTCCTTACAGTGGGTGAGCTCCCTCCTGGGTGTGCCTAGGAGGGTTTTAGGAGCTGGAGTATTCTCACAGCATCGCATCAGCCACAGCTGCTAGGAATGCGCTCTGCGCTCTACCTACAGTTCCACTCATTATGTATTCGTTGGTTAACTCTTATATATGCTCTGATTGGGGATTGAACCTGCAACCTTGGTACATCAGGACGACACTCTAACCAAGTAGGCTATCCTGCCAGAGGGGGATCTGAATTTATTTACCTTGTAAGTCTATGCGAGTACTATAGTAAATGGTGAAAACCATGGTAGTCCTCATCGGAAGGCTGCTAGGGTATAGTGCAAATGACAGTTGTTGAATAACGGGAGCTTTTCTCTTTATATAATTTAAAAATCTGTTTGCAAACATGAGTTGTATGGATCTGTAGAATAGTTCAGCCATATACTTTCTTCCAAAAGTTGTTTAGTACAGTATTTCTATTTTTTCTTTTTTGTATTTTTCCAAAGCTGGAAATGGGGAGAGACAGTCAGACTCCTGCACGCCCACAGGGGGTGACGCTCTGCCCACAGGGGGCGATGCTCTGCCCCTCCGGGGCGTCACTCTGCCTCAACCAGAGCCACTCCAGCGCCTGGGGCAGAGGCCAAGGAGCCATCCCCAGCGCCCGGGCCATCTTTGCTCCAATGGAGCCTCGCTGCGGGAGGGGAAGAGAGAGACAGAGAGGAAGGAGAGGGGGAGGGGTGGAGAAGCAGGTGGGCGCCTCTCCTGTGTGCCCTGGCCGGGAATCGAACCCGGGACTTCTGCACGCCAGGCCGACGCTCTACCATTGAGCCAACCGGCCAGGGCCAGTATTTCTATTTTTTTTTTTTTTTTTCCATTTTTTCTGAAGCTGGAAATGGGGAGAGACAGTCAGACAGACTCCCGCATGCGCCTGACCGGGATCCACCCGGCACGCCCACCAGGGGCGAAGCTCTGCCCACCAGGGGGCGATAATCTGCCCATCCTGGGCGTCGCCATGTTGCGACCAGAGCCACTCTAGCGCCTGGGGCAGAGGCCACAGAGCCATCCCCAGCGCCCGGGCCATCTTTGCTCCAATGGAGCCTTGGCTGCGGGAGGGGAAGAGAGAGACAGAGAGGAAAGCGCGGCGGAGGGGTGGAGAAGCAAATGGGCGCTTCTCCTGTGTGCCCTGGCCGGAAATCGAACCCGGGTCCTCCGCACGCTAGGCCGACGCTCTACCGCTGAGCCAACCGGCCAGGGCCAGTATTTCTATTTTTAATAAGGAACTGGAGCCTTAAGTCTATATTGTAGTTTTGGAATATTTGGAACCGTGATTCTTGAGAGTTTCTTGCTTATTTTATATTTTACTTTTTTTTTTTTTACATTCACAGGGCTAGTTTCAGTTTTATTGTGTCTTTTGCTCCTTCTTCCCTCCTTTACAAAGAGCTTACTTAAAACAACAACAGCCAAAAACCCAGTTTGGGGGGGTGGGAATTAAAACTCATGCAAAAATAGAATGGAATAATGACCCAAACCCCACCCTCCCATCTATGCAGCATCAATAATTATGTACTTCCCCTCCCTGGAGTTTTTTTTTTTTTTTTTTTTTTTTTTTTTAAGTAAGGGGGGGGAGATAATGAGACAGACTCGCGCATGCTCCCTGACTGGGATCCTGATGCTTGAATCTGAGCTGTTTTTAGCACCTGAGGCTGTCCTGCTCTGACAGAGTTATCCTAAGCACCTGATGCTTGAACCAAATGAGACACTGTTTGTGGGAGGGGAAGAAGGAGAGAAAGGAGAGGGAGGGGTGGAGAAGCAGGTGGTTGCTTGTCCTGTGTGCCCTGACTGGGAGTTGAACCCAGGAAGTCCATATGCCAGGTAGACGCTTTGTCCTCTGAGTCACGGGCCAGGGCCCACCTGGAGTATTTTAAAAAAAAACATCACATTCTCTCGCCTGTATATAATTTCATTATATATTTTAAAATATTTTTAAAGTAGATAGAAGTTGAGTTACTTAATGTATATATATAATGTACTGCTCAAGTCATAGTGGGTTTTTTTTATTTGTTTTTTTGAGGGAAAGAGACAGGAAGGGAGAGAGATGAGAAGCACTATAATTTTATTTTATTTTATTTTATTTATTTATTTATTTTTGTAATTTTCTGAAGTTGGAAACGGGGAGGCAGTCAGACAGACTCCCACATGTGCCTGACCGGGATCCACCCGGCATGCCCACCAGGGGGCAATGCTCTGCCCATCTGGGGTGTTGCTCTGTTGCAACCAGAGCCATTCTAGCACCTGAGGCAGAGGCCATAGAGCCACCCCCAGTGCCTAGGCCACCTTTGCTCCAATGGAGCCCTGGCTGCAGGAGGGGAAGAGAGAGACAGAGAGGAAGGAGAGGGGGAGGGGTGGATAAGCAGATGGGTGCTTCTCCTGTGTGCCCTGGCCGGGAATTGAACCCGGGACTCCTGCACGCCAGGCTGACGCTCTACCAATGAGCTAACCGGCCAGGGCCTAGTTGCATAATTTTAGTTGTTCATTGATTGCTTCTCATATGTGCCTTGACCTGGGTTCTCCAGTTGAGCCACTGACCCCTTGCTCAAGCCAGCGACCATGGGATCATTTCAATGATCTCAAGCTGGCGACTTTGGGGTTTCGAACCTGGGACCTCAGCGTCCTAGGTCAACACTGTATCCACTGTGCTACCACCAGTCGGGCAGGTTATAGTTTCTTGAAGTGTACTCATTATTAATCCCGTGTTTGTGTGTTTCTGGGAGACTAGATACATATCCCTGTTCCCAGTGATGAATACAGTTCCCTGTTAACATATTGTAGTTTGAAGTGGGGGAAAAAAATCAGAATTATAGGGTAGCTCAAGGATGGTTATCTCAGATGAAATTCTACTTTTTAAGAAATAAGGTGTGTTGTTTTTTTTGTTTGTTTGTTTTTAAAGTGGCAGGAGGGGAGATAATGAGACAGACTCCTGCATGTGCATTGACCAGGATCCACCTGATAACCCCTGTCTGGGGCCGATGCTCGAATCAACCAATTTTTAGTGCCTGAGGCTGATACTTTCGGACCAGCTGGGCTATCCTCAGTGTCTGGGGCCGATATTCAAACCAGTAGAGCTTGGCTATGGGAGAAGAGGGAGAGAAGGGGAAGGGGACGGGAGAGAAGCAGATGGTTGTTTCTCTTTGTGTGCCCTGACCAGGAATCAAACCCAAGACATCCATATGCTGGGCTGAGTGTTCTTTTTTAGGTATAATGTTTATTATTTGGCAGTAGTATCCTTTGTAGACAAATTTTTCTTCTTTTATTCTAATTTTTAAAATCTGTTTTAGGTTTTATATCCTTCTGAAACATTTTATATTTTTTATGTTAAGCATTATATGTTTTGTCTGTCTTTTCAGCTTTATTGAGGTATAAATGACAAAAGTGCTTTATCCATTAACTTACCAGTTGGCAGATTGATATTTAATCTAGTTATATAAAAACCTTTGCTTTACCAGTGTTATCAGTATGCTGGGTTCCTATTATCTTAAGTCAATAAGATGTCTTAAAGAGTAGTGAAAAGACCTTTTGCATCTTTTGTTCTTGAATTCTAATGCTTATGTGATTACTTTTTCATTGGCTATCACTCTTAGGGGCTTTGGCAATGATAATTCAAAGTAAATGGTATTTTATTTAGTTCTTTGCTTTTTTTATATATAGAGAGAAGGAGGAATCTCTTCAGCTTCATCAGGAAGCTTGGGAACGACATCAGTTAAGGAAGGAACTTCGTAGCAAAAACCAAAATGCTCCAGACAACCGACCAGAGGAAAATTTCTTTAGCCGACTAGACTCAAGTTTGAAGAAAAATACTGCTTTTGTCAAGAAGCTAAAAACTATTACGGAACAACAGAGAGACTCCTTGTCCCATGATTTTAATGGCCTAAATTTAAGCAAATACATTGCAGAAGCTGTAGCTTCTATTGTGGAAGCAAAACTAAAAATATCTGATGTGAATTGTGCTGTGCACTTATGTTCTCTGTTTCATCAGCGCTATATCGACTTTGCTCCATCACTTCTGCAGGTTTGGAAAAAACATTTTGAAGCAAGGAAAGAAGAGAAAACACCTAACATTACCAAATTGAGAACT
The DNA here is from genome assembly GCF_036850765.1 of Saccopteryx bilineata. Taxonomy (NCBI): domain Eukaryota; kingdom Metazoa; phylum Chordata; class Mammalia; order Chiroptera; family Emballonuridae; genus Saccopteryx; species Saccopteryx bilineata. The sequence continues at coordinate 125,717,339 of NC_089494.1, forward strand.
GATTTGCGTTTCATTGCAGAACTGACAATAGTTGGGATTTTCACTGACAAGGAAGGTCTTTCTTTGATCTATGAACAGCTAAAAAATATTATTAATGCTGATCGGGAATCACATACTCATGTTTCTGTGGTGATTAGTTTTTGTCGACATTGTGGAGATGACATTGCTGGACTTATACCAAGGAAGGTAAAGAGTGCTGCAGAGAAGTTTCATTTGACTTTTCCTCCTAGTGAGATAATTAGTCCAGAGAAACAACAGCCTTTCCAGAATCTTTTAAAAGAATACTTTACGTCTTTGACCAAACACCTGAAAAGGGACCACAGGGAGCTACAGAATACTGAGAGACAAAACAGGTGATTTTCAAATGTTTCTCAGAATTGAGAATTTATTTTGGAGCTCATATGTAAAAATGTTTAAAATCTTCATGCCACTGAACTTGGGGAAAAGGGCTCATTGCAGGTTTAACAATCCAGGAAAATTTCAAAGTGTAACAGTCAGTACTCATGTTTAAATATGAGTATATCATAGATTTTGAGTCTGATTTTAAAAGAAATCTAGCCAGTATATGATGATTTTTACTTTGGATTTGTTTTATTCCTGTGATTTAAAACTCAATGTTGAGGGATAAATTTTCTTTTCCTGTCACTTTAACTTACCTGCTATTCTTTTTCTGTGTGTTTCACTGTTCCCTCTCTATAACAGGTTTGCTTTCATTGTTTTGTATTTTTTTGATGTCACTGTTGATACATGCTGTTTTTAAAAAATGGGTTATTCATTATTGGTGGTATTTTAGGTCAGAAATTTGGAAAATAGTGTATCCAATTAGCTGTGAGAAAAGTATTTAATACTGCTATGTAAAGTGCATATATAGAGTATTTCTTCTAGGGATATCCATTTAAAATTTTAGAGAAGTGATATCTTTGCACATGGTAATTAGTGTATACCTGATTTAAAGATGCCACTTTTGTTATTACAGGATACTGTAGACTACTGTGTAGCATCCTACCTAAGAGTCCTCAATAAAGTAGAAGTTGTTAGTAATTGGTAAACTTTTATGGAGGGTGTATTTGGAGGAGGGCTGAGGGGGTACAGAAACGAGGCAATAGCAATAGCCTTTGGCTGAGTAATTTGCAGTTTTTTAAAGTTTATGGTTGAAAGTCTGAAATTGCTATTGATCAGGGATAAATATGGGGGCGTATACTTTTCTATTTCCATAAGACTTTAGTTGGGAAGGACTGACTGATTTAAATAGTTACCACTAGAAGGTTATTGATTTAACCAGAAAAGCAGACTGTAATAGTTTATGCCAGTAGTAGTACAATTAGGACAGGGTCAAAATAGATGCAGAGGCTTAATGGCTAAACCTTGGTGGCTGATGGTCACTCAGAGGTGAGAATTTAAGATGGCAATGGTGTTCCTCAGGGTTTCTTAAAAAAAAAAATAACCCTTGTTTTGTGCTTTAAGTAGCGAGGGCTGTTTTAAACGTTGAGGCAACTAGAATGTATTTATATAGTTAGTAACAAGTTATAAGGAAAACAGTGGTCCTCTGTTAATAAAATCTCACATATTTAAGGTTTCTTAATTATGATTTACAGTGTTTTGTCACTTTTCCTGTCTTTTTCTTTTTTGCATATATTCTACCTAATAACAACTGATTTATAAGTATACTTTGACTCTTTTTATTGGCTACTTTAAGGATTTTTGGTGTGTGTTTGCTTTTCATTGACCTCACAGAAGCATAGAAGCCAGAGGGCTATGATAATTTAATCTAATCACCTTTTCAGTGCAGGAATCCATTTTACAGGTTATCTGACAGATAAATTTTTTCTAAACCTCTCAAAAGTGATTAGTGCTCTGAGCCATTCCAATGTTGGACACATATATTTGCTAGGAATTCAAACTGAAATTGAACTGCCCATAAAATGGTTCCCTTTGATTTCTTTTTTCTACTACAGATGGAACAAAGCTTCTCAAAGTGAGGGGCCATGACTGTCTGTTTGCCTGTTCACAGTGAAGTATAGAACCTGAGACTAAGGATTTAGGTGTTTTTGTAGCAATTTTTCTTTGTCACGATATTATTAACTGTATTTTGTAAAAGTGTCTGTACTAATTGGGAAAAATCATTCTTTTACCACAGATAGTTTGAGAAGCACTGGCTTCTCATTCAGATACTACTCCTATCTTAAATACAGGGTGGTGCAAAAGTAGGTTTATAGTTGTGAGTACACGGAGCAGTTTATTCTTTTTTTTTTTTTTTAATTTAGTGAGAAGAAAGGAGGCAGAGACAGACTCCTACATGCACCCCAACCAGGATCCACCCAGAAAGTCCATTAAGGGGTGATGCTGTGCCTATCTGAGACCCTTGCTCAGGTGCTCAGCAGCTGAGCTCTTCTTAACCCCAGAGGTGTAGCTATCCTCAGCGCCCAGGGCCAACTCACTCCAATAGAGCCATGGCTGCAGGAGGGGTAGAGAGAGAGAGAGTGAAGCGAGAGGGGAGGGGTGGAGAAGTAGATGGGCGCTTCTGTGTGCCCTGACTGGGAATCGAACCTGGGACATCCACACATCAGGCAATCCACTGAGCCAACCAGCCATGGCCAAAACAGTTTATTCTTATATTATTAATTATACTATTTTCCATATGAACAACTATAAACCTACTTTTCACCTCTCTGTATTTGTAGGTGGCTCAGATGTTTCCCTTTAAATCTTCTTCAGGCTTAATATCTCTGGTTCTTTCAGTTTGCTCCTTGATATCCAGACACTTCACTGTTCTTAGGGACCTGTGTTTAGATGTGTTCTTTTCTGTCCAGGACCTAAAATTCCATTCTTTTGAGTTTTTGTTAGGCTTATATACACACCTAAGGCTTAATTTGTCAAATGAACTGGATTTTGTGTTTTTATTTTTGTTGTTTTTTGAGAGAGAGCAGGGGGAGAGAGAGGGGAAGGAGAGATGGGAAACATCATCTCGTAATTGCTTCACTTTAGTTGTTTATTGATTGCTTCTCATACATGTTAGGGGTCTCAAGCCAGCAGCCTTTGGGCTCTATCCAGAGACCTTGGGGTCATGTAGATCAGTGGTTCCCAATCTTTTTTGGGCTACGGACCGGTTTAATGTCAGAAAATATTTTCACGGACCGGCCTTTAGAGTGGGACGGATAAATGTATCACGTGACCGAGACAAGCGTCAAGAGTGAGTCTTAGACGGATGTATCAGAGGGAATCTGGTCATTTTTAAAAAATAAAACATCGTTCAGACTTAAATAGAAATAAAACAGAAATAATGTAAGTTATTTATTCTTTCTCTGCAGACCGGTACCAAATGGCTCACGGACCGGTACCGGTCCCGGTCCGTGGCCTGGGGGTTGGGAACCACTGATGTAGATGATCTCGGGCTCAAGCTGGTAACCCGTGCTGTATCTGGCATGCCTGCATTCAAGCCAGCAAGCTTGGGCTCAAGCTGATGAGCCTGCACTCTAGCTGGCGAAACCACTCTCAGGGTTTTGAACTGGAGCCCTCAGCATCCTGGGCCTACACTTAGTCCCTGCACCACCACTGTCAGGTTCAAATGAACTCTTGCCAAGCCAGTTCTTCACCTTGAACTAGGTAAAGAAGTTTTTTAACCTAATTACAGACTTGCCTCTTTGTAAACTTTATTTGGATGCTTTTGGCATAATCATTTTAACCTGAGGATAATTTTGAACACTGATTATATTATTAATTGTACTTCTCCACACTGGTCCTTTCAGCTTGATAACATCTATTTTGTCATTATTCAAGTCATCATGAAAATTTTATTTTTTTAAGAATGATTTTATTTATTTATTGATTTTAGAGAAAGGAAAGAGAGAAAGAGAGAGAAAGGCAGTGGGGAAGGAGCAGGCATGTGCCTTGACTAGGCAAGCCCAGGGTTTTAAATCTAAGACCTCAGCATTCCAGGTCAACACTGTCCACTGCGCCACCACAGGTCATATCACGAAAATTTTGAAGAGGAGGATATAGTGTTAAAAGTACAGCTTTGTGGTCTTTCTCTAGAAACTTTGACTAATGTAAATATAGAGCCATTAACCTGTGATAATGAGAGGAGATTATTTACTTAGTATAAATTGATCTTAGCAGATAAATTAGATATAATAATTTGGGGGATGTGAGAATCTTAATCACAATATAGAAAATAACTGACATTTGGCTTAATAACTTCTGAGCCTTAGGATAGCTTCAGTGTGAGTAGCCTCTAGTAAAGTGATTTAAATACCTAACAGCAAAGAAGATATGAGGAATGGATTAGTGCAGTTCCTTACTTGGCCTAATGTTAGTCTCTTTGTGAGAGGGCACATTACAGTGTATTGTTAAAATGACTACTATAGTGCCCTAGCCAGTTGGTTCAAGTGTAGAGCCTCGGCCTGGTGTGTGGAGGTCCCCGGTTTGATTTCCGGCCAGGGTACACAGGAGAAGCACCCATCTGCTTCTCTACCCTTCCCCTTCTCCTTTCTCTTTATCTCTCTCTTCCCCTCCTGCAGCCAAGGCTCCATTGGAGCAAAGTTGGCCCGGGTGCTGAGGATGGCTGCATGGCCTCCTCCTCAGGCGCTAGAATGGCTCTGGCCACAACGGAGTGATGCCCCAGAGGGGCCGAGCATCACTCCCTAGTGGGCGTGCCGGGTGGATCCTAGTTGGGTGCATGCGGGAGTCTGACTGACTGCCTCACTACTTCTAACTTTGGAAAAATACAAAAAAAACAAAAAAGACTACTATAGTTTTTAACATTTTCTCCCTCTCAGTCATTATCTAGTAGGTGTTTTGAGGTTTCTCTACATTATGGGAATAAATTACAAACAGTAGTAATTTATTACTACTGTTTCTCTTAGGCATGATAATGCTAGAAATCTAATGGATATTTAAGACTCATATGTAGTTAAATTATAGTACTTTAAGCCTTTATTCAATATCTTGATGATGATCATTTAAAAAAAGTCAAATACACTGTTTTCAGTCTATAAATCCCAAATGCTCTGGTCATTTTAATTAGTTTGGCATATGGCACCATTCTTAAAGTCTTAGTCTGTACTTAGTAAAGTCTATACCTAAAAATTCATTAAGCTAAGTAAAAAAAGTAGAGTAATAACATCTCTGGTGTTTTCTTAAATCCACTGTAATAAGTAAAGGAAAGGCAGGCAGTACAGTGACTGAATGAATGAGACTTACAGTCGCAACTGTTCTTTTCTCATGTTACCTAGGCTGATTCTGTCTCTAAGCCACTGAGGGATTTAGATACAGTATTATAATTCAGCTGACCCTAGGATTGGGTGGATTCTAATAAATTTGAGTTTATAAGCTTTTTTGTACTTAAAAAAGTATTAGTTTTAAAAATACATTCTGGTTAAGTGATTGATCAGGGAAATTATAATTAATATTTATACATTTAAAAACATGAGGTAATATTTGCCAATTTAGAGTTAATAGCTTTACTTCTTGGTAGATTTTGCTTTGTATTACATGCAGTTCTCTTTATATTTGAAATGCTTTATACTTTGAGGTACTATTCATATAGAGGTGATATGACCTATTTTTTTTTTTTCTTTTCCTTTTTCTGAAGCTGGAAACAGGGAGAGACAGTTAGACTCCCGCATGCGCCCGACCGGGATCCACCCGGCACGCCCACCATGGGGCGATGCTCTGCCCACCAGGGGGCGATGCTCTGCCCATCCTGGGCGTCGCCATGTTGCGACCAGAGCCACTCTAGCGCCTGGGGCAGAGGCCACAGAGCCATCCCCAGCGCCCGGGCCATGTTTGCTCCAATGGAGCCTCGGCTGCGGGAGGGGAAGAGAGAGACAGAGAGGAAAGCGCGGTGGAGGGGTGGAGAAGCAAATGGGCGCTTCTTCTGTATGCCCTGGCCGGGAATCGAACCTGGGTCCTCCGCATGCTAGGCCGACGCTCTACCGCTGAGCCAACCGGCCAGGGCGATATGACCTATTTTTGGTGGAATGTAATAACAATTGGTTGAAGAAATGACTTAATTTTTATTAGATATAACTTAATTGTGTAACAGAATTGTTCCTTGCAGTATAGTGAAAATCATGAATTCAGATATTTAGTTAGAATTTTTGCTTGAATAATTCTGAAGTATCTGAATTCCTTTTTCCTAATTGGTGGGAATGGTGGCAAGTTTTTCTATTTAATACTGGTGAATTACAACCTTCATAGTTGAATACTGAGTTCAGCAGCAGTAAGTGATTTGCTTTAAAGTTTATTAAAAAAAATAAATGTAGGTAGAATGCAGGCTTTCCCCACCCCCATTATTAATAAAATCAGGGAGATATTTTTTATTAATGCAAATTCATGAGACATTACCAATGTTGAAATTTAAAAACATATTGACCTCAAATTAAATAGTGTTGCTCTTACCTTTCACATTACTTCCAGGTAAGTTGTACCTTGCTTTTACAGGTAGATTGTTTGATGACTTCTGTAGTATTTTAAGCACTGTTAAGATGTTATGTCATTGTACTTTAGACTTGGAGGCTTTAACAATTTTATAACTGCTCTAAAATTGATACCTCCTTGCAGGTATTGTCTGGTTCTGACTCAGTGACTTTGACATAATTGTTTGATAAATATTTTGATTGAGTATATGCTTAACTGTGCTCTAGTATTTTTACATATAAGATTATAAGACATTCAGAACCAAATTCTAAAATGAACCCAAAGGAAAATGTAAGTTAATTCTCATGAAAATTTGATAATGTACTAAATGAGATGTAAAGTAAAACCTAGTAGTTTTTTCATGGGTCTGCTTCATGATTACTTTTTCAAGATTTTAGCCATGTGTTCCGTGTTATTTTGCATGACTCCACAGGGTAAAAGCTAAAATGGATTTTATGTTTTCTTGTTCAGATGTTTTTCTTTTATAATTTGACTAATAGAAGATCAAAAAATACTTGGCATTGAAGTTCTTGCCTTTTCAGAGGAAGGCTGGTTTTTTCCTTGTGAAAATACTGTTTTACATTAATAATACTAGAGTACATTATATGTATGATCTTAATTGATAACAATACCCTTGAAAGAAATACCTCGATTTTGAATATGATAGATTTAGGGATTAAAGAGTTTGCCCAATGTAACTTAGATTTTATTTATTGAATTTTAGAGAGAGGAGAGAGAGAATGAAAGAGGGGGAGAGAGAAAGAGTGGGGAGAAACAGGATGCATAAACTCATAGTAGATGCTTCCTGTATGTGCCTTGACCAGGCAAGCCCAGGGTTTCCAACTGGTGACCTCAATGTTCTAGGTCAACGCTTTATTCACTGTGCTATATACCATAGGTCAGGCTTGCCCAATATGACTTTGATAGCAAGTGACAGAATCAGGCCCTTTCCTACCTCTTTGTACTATATTTTTCACATCTTCCACAGCGCTCATCTTTATCTGTATTTAATACTTGTACTTGTTTTTTATTTTATTTTTTTAATTTAGTATTTTTGGACCTTTTTTTTTTTTAACATTTTTATTTATTGATTTGAGAGTGAGAAAGAGAGGAAGAGTGGGTGGGAGCAGGAAGCATCAGCTTTCATCATTTGTCTCTTGAGTATGTGCTTTGACCTGGCAAGCCCTGGGCTTCGAACCTGCGACCTCAGCATTCCAGGTTGTCACCTAATCCGCTGAATCCCCACAGGTTAGGCTGTACTTGTTTTAAAGTGTCTAGTAAATACATTAGCTACTTAGTATTTACCAAATTCATTCCAAACAAAAGAAGGATCCAAAAAGGATGATACAGAATTAGCACCTTCAACATACTGAAAGCTTACCTTTGACTTATATATTATGAGGGACATTCTAATTTTAATAGTATTAAGTACCAAGTGGATAATTTTACTCTTAATTTAAAAGGCAGTATGTCCAGTGGTTATGAGCATGGGCTTTGAAGCCAGAGTTGCTTGGGCTCAAGTCTTAGATCTGTCATTTACTCATTCTGTAACTGAGGACAAGTTACTTTACATCTCTCTGCTTTATTTTTCTTTTCTGTAAAATAGAGTAACAGTAGCACTTTGAAGTAAATGTGGACAATGTAATGAATTTATTTATGTGAGCACTTAATAGTATACTGCTCACAAAAATTAGGGGATATTTCAAAATGAATATGAAGTGATTAAAAAAAGAAGCACTTGGCTTTTTTTATTAAACGAACGTCCGAAAAACAAACAAGTCAAAGAAAGTTGTTCAGTTATGCAAATGAGATACAAACTCAGTATTGTGATTGAGTAGCAAGTGACATATCAAATGCTTCTTTTATTATCGCCTCATATTTATTTTGAAATATCCCCTAATTTTTGTGAGCAGTATAGTATCTAGCTCATTGTTAAGTATACAAGAAATGTTAAGTTTGCTCTTAAAATATTGCCTGCCTAAGAAACTTTTAAATGAGGATTTTTCTCAATGCCTTTTTATGAGTTAGAAAATTTATGTTAGCCTTTCTAAACTTTCATAGCTTATTTTAAAAATTCATTTTTTAAAACTATACCAAGCAAACCTGACCTGTGTTGGCAGTGGGTAAAGTGTCAACCTGGAACACTGAGGTTGCTGGTTTGAAACTGTGGGCTTGCCTGGTAAGGCACATATGAGAAGCCACTATGAATTGATGCTTCCTGTGCCTCAACCCCCCTGCCTTTCTCTCTCTCTCTCCTCTCTCTAAAATCAATAAATAAAATGTGCCTAACGTGCGTTGGTCCAGTGAATAAAGTGTCGACCTACAATGCTGAGGTCGCCAGTTCGAAACCCTGGGTTTGCCTGGTCAAGGCACATATGGGAGTTGATGCTTCCTGTTCCTCCTGCCCCCTTCTCTCTCTCTCTCTCTCTCTCTCTCTCTGTAAAATAAGTAAATAAAATCTTAAAAAAATATTTTAAAAATAAAGTCAAATCAGTAAATGTTAAAATCTATGCAAAACAAGTAAGCAATATACAAAATAAAAAATATCAAGAAAATCAAGCAGTCATAAAAATGAAAAAACCCAAAAATATGTTTTCTTATATATTTTTTTAAGTTTATTTGAGCCAGGTGTCAACAATTTCCAGGAAGCAAAGTCTCAATGGATTGAGAAAATGCTCCCAAAATATGTTAATACTAGAATTTTTTTGACTTTTCTTTTTTTTTTTTTGTACTTTTCTGAAGCTGGAAACGCGGAGGCAGTCAGACTCCCGCATGCGCCCCACCGGGATCCACCCGGCACGCCCACCAGGGGGCGATGCTCTGCCCATCCGGGGCCTCGCTCTGTGGCGACCAGAGCCACTCTAGCGCCTGGGGCAGAGGCCAAGGAGCCATCCCCAGCGCCCGGGCCAACTTTGCTCCAATGGAGCCTTGCTGCGGGAGGGGAAGAGAGAGACAGAGAGGAAGGAGAGAGGGAGGGGTGGAGAAGCAGATGGGCGCCTCTCCTGTGTGCCCTGGCCGGGAATTGAACCCGGGACTTCCGCAGGCCGGGCCGATGCTCTACCACTGAGCCAACCCGCCAGGGCCTGACTTCATATAAAATCATAATGATTACTTCAAGAATGGATTACTTGATATTTTCTGTCAGATTTACAATTCTAAATTAGTAATATAAAAACACTCCCAGTATTCAAGGATTGATGTATCCTAAGGCTGCTTCCAGACAATGATGTCTCACATATATTGGGTGAAGGAGGTCTACTTTCTTGTATTTTTATTATAATAAATTTGACTTGGCATTAATATTGTTTCACTGCTTACTTTTCATATCTTTAAAATGGTGCTAGTACCTTTCTATTGTGTAGGATACCATAAGAGGAAAGTAGCCCATTTATAATATATTTAATAATGATACTAACTCAGTTAACTCCAGTTACAACGGGAATTGGCAAACTGTGGTCTATAGGCAAATAAAGCCAACCACTAGTTTTCGTATAGCCAGTGAACTAAGAAAGAACTTTACCATTTAAAAACAATGGTTGAAAAAAGTCAAAAGACTATTTTGTTAAATATTAAAATTATATGTTCAAATGTTTGTGCCCATAAATAAAGCTTTATTGGAGTATAGTCACACTAATTTGTTTCTGAATTGCCTGTGCTTTTGTGTTATATCAGCAGAGCCAAGTAGTTGCAATGGACTATGATCTGCAAAGCCTAAAATATTTATTTGGCCCTTTGTAGAAAGTTTGCTGACCTCTAATTTATGTCAGTATCAAAGTATGACTTTGATTCAACTTTTTGTAATAGATGTGTGTCTGAAGAGATTGTAATTAAAATATGTGGTGACTCATATCTTCAATTTCATTTTGCTTAGTGATACATTCCCATGGAGTTCACATAAAGAAATTTTGGTAAGATTTATATTGATGTACAGAAGAGGTACTCTTCAACTGTGCTTCTTTCATGCAGATGTTTACTTCTTTCATGCAGACGTTCTAAAAAATTTAATCAAGCTGAAAATCTTTTCCTATGAACTTTATAAACTTATTTTAAAAACTGACATATACAGCACATTCATTAAAAAATGTTTTATTTTCATTAGAACCTCAAAATGATTTTAGGGATTTTTGAATGTTCACATGCTTATGATGGGGTTTATTTCTCTGCTTGAAGTTTAAAGTCTTACTACACGCTGTTGGTTTAGTCAAATGGTTAGTAAATGTATATTAAATAAATGGTTAAGGAAATAGATATGACTATGTATGTTTTGTGTATAACAGAACTCTTCTAATGCCATTACATGGTATCCTATACCGCTTACCAAATACTTAAAATATGATATAATTAGTAAACAAACCGACCAAAATCTAAGCTTTTTTCCCTGGGAACTATGCTTATTAGATAGGAGGGAGAGAAGAAAAGCATCAAGTCACAGTTGCGGCACTCTTAGTTGTTAATTGATTGCTTCTCATCTGTGCCTTGACGGGGGGGGGGGGGGGGGGGGGGGGCTCCAGTTGAGCCAGCGACCTTAGGCTTCAAGCCAGTGACCTTTGGACTCAAGCCAGCAACCATCGGGTCATGTTTATGATCCCATGCTCAAGCAGATGAGCCTGAGTTCAAGCTGGATGAACTCGTGCTCAAGCCGTCATCCTCAGAGTTCCAGACACGCTTGCTCAGAGTCCCACGTGGATGCTCTCTATCCGCTGCGCCACCACATGGTCAGGCTAAAAAAATTTTGATCAAGGAATTGAGAATTGGGCTTGGGCAATGAGTATCTCTGAAGCTTCAAAGTTTTAAATTTGTTCCAGGAGGACTGGAAAGGAACTGTAATGCATATAAAGGAAACTATCATGAAATTAAATCACTTAATTGACCCAGTGCAAAGTCTTAAGGCAAATGTTTGAAAGTGAGGTTGATACTAGAAGAGAAGTGTTCATTTTCTTTTCTAATAAAATAGTCATCACCTTGCTACTGCTTAACTACTATAAACCCTTAATGATTGTATAACCTACAACTGGTGTATATTCTTCAGGTCACCAGGATGTCAGAATTTGTTAGAGGTAGTAAAGTTGTAGGTTACATTATTTTGAGAGATTTTCCAGTTTCTTTTCAAGTACTGAAAATTTTGTATCTTAATTGTCAGAAGTTTTAAAATTTAGAATTATTATCCTTTTAACATAATTTGCTTCAGAATAAATGCTTAAGTTTTTATTAACATTTTTTCTAATAATACATTGCAGAACATTTTTAGTAGCCTGCTTTTGAGTAGTATATTCAAATCATTTTAAAGATTTATTGATTTTTAGAGAGAGGAGAGAAAGGAAAGGGGGAGGGAGGAGCAGGAGGAATGGGGAAGCATCAACTTGCAGTTGCTTCTCATGTGCCTTGAGCAGGCAAGCTTGGGGTCATGAACCAGCACGCTCAGCATTCTAGGTCGACCCCTTATCCACTGTGCCACCACAGGTTGGGCTCAAATAATTTTAAACTTCCAAAATGATATTTTAATAGAAACTTCTAACATGTTCATTCAAAGTAATGTTAGTCATTTCTTTTGTGGGTTGAATATTTTTAAATGCTTTGGGATTTTGTTCAATTTTTTAAATTCATAAAACCAAAAGAACCTTTTTTTGCCTGTAAAATTAGTCTGAAATAAATGTTTGGAGAAACTTCTTTATGACAGTGTTTTCAATTTTTAGAGAAATGATTTTTAGCCCTGATTATTACTTGGATAAATTAATAGAATTAATTACAGTTGTTCCTCGCCATGTCGTGGTTCACTTTTCACGGTCACACTGTATCGCAGATTTTTAAATTGTATATATCTAATTTTGTATTGCGGATTTTTTGCTGTATCGTTGGATTTTGTGGTATGGATGTAATTTTATATATTTTAATTTTTGTGGTAAAATAAGCATAGGAAATGTTTATGAGAGTGTGGGAAAGGTTAATAACAGTGTAGGAAAGGTTTATAAGAGTGTGTGGAGGGTTTATAAAGCCTTAGATATATATAAATAATAAAATAAATATAAGGTTACTACTTTGTAAATTTTCACCTATCATGTGGGGTTCTGGAACCTGACCCCCATGATAGACGAGGGACCACTGTATATGGCCTAACACAGGGGTCCCCAAACTGCGGCCCCCTGAGGCCATTTATCCGGCCCCCGCTGCACTTCCAGAAGGGGCACCTCTTTCATTGGTGGTCAATGAGAGAAGCATAGTTCCCATTGAAATACTGGTCAGTTTGTTGATTTAAATTTACTTGTTCTTTATTTTAAATACTGTATTTGTTCCCGTTTTGTTTTTTTTACTTTAAAATAAGATATGTGCAGTGTGCATAGGGATTTGTTCATAGTGTTTTTTTTATAGTCCGGCCCTCCAGTGGTTTGAGGGACAGTGAACTGGCCCCCTGTGTAAAATGTTTGGGGGCCCCTGGCCTAACATATATTTAAGTCATAAGAAAATGAGTGACAATTTTTCATTTTAGATTCTAATAGGCCAGATTTGGAAAAAAAAGATTGGAGTTAATGAAAAGTAACCAAACTATACATTGATCTGTCTTGTGCTTGTAATGGGAATCAATATTCCTAAAATAGAAAATGTTATTTGGAATGTTAAAACATTTAAACAAAAGTTAATGTGTGTAGGAATGGAGTAAGATGGGAAAGTCTGCCAATTGTTTCAAATAAGCAGGAACAAATAAGTGTAGGCATGGTTTTTCTACTTATTTTCTGTAACTTTTAAGAAGATCACATCACAAAAAATCTTTTAAGTAATTGTCTTCCCTGTTCATAAGAAAACTCAAATGACAAGAAATTTAAAAAGACAATGAAAATTACTTTTAATTTACAATTTATAATTGACTTTTGAAACCTATATTGTATTTACATTAAATTTATAAATTTCAAATGTTAAACTATATAAATATTATATAAAAATTGGATTCAGCAATAGACATCTTAACTATATTAATATAGTAAGATTTTTCTTCACTTTATACATTTTGAAAATTTTCAGTAGTTTTACATTTCTAATTATTAGTGGTTTGTTGGTAAGCTATTTGCAGAGTGGAAGAGAAGTTGTGTTGTCTGTCCTAGAGGTGGCCTGGCTTTGGTTAAGTGGGTTGTTCAGTTAATATTTGTTACATGGATAAATAACCAATAGTTGACAGTAAATTGAGAACTGGCTAGGTGGAAGATAAGAGCTTTTTTAAAAGATAATCTTGATTCAAATCATTGAAAGCTTAAAGATATTGGTTCTTTCCTTAATCTGTTTTTGAAAACTAATTGGTTTAGGTCAAGTATTTTTGGTTAACTGTATGCCTGAGGGGAGTATGGCCGTAAAAAGACTAAATTTTTATTTAGTGGAACATCGTTAAATATTATGTTTGCAGGAATAATTATTAATTAGACTCATTCTTTGAAGAACCAATGTTAAAATGTAACTGCTTGGTTGAATTTGATTAGACAAATTTTAGGTTTTAGATATGTTTTGGAAAGATTAAATAATAAAAATAAGTTGTCAAAGAATATTGTGGTAAGAAGTTTGTGTGACATATGGAATATTATCAGTGTGGTAATACATGATCACATCTATTTTGATAAGATTTTCAGTTTATTTCATTTGTTTATAGGCGTATTCTACATTCTAAAGGGGAGCTAAGTGAAGATAGACATAAACAGTATGAAGAATTTGCTATGTCTTATCAGAAGCTGCTGGCAAATTCTCAATCCTTAGCAGACCTTCTGGATGAAAATATGCCAGACCTTCCTCAAGACAAACCAACACCAGAAGGTAAGATATCATCAAAAACAAATAACTGTGATTTTTAAAAAATATTTTATTCATTGATTTTAGAGAGAGGGCAGAGAGATAAAGAAAGGCAGGGGTGTTGGAGGAGCAGGATGCATCAACTCATAGATGCTTCTCATATGTGCCTTGACTGGGCAGGCCCGGGATTTTGAACCAGCAACCTCAGTGTTCCAGGTTGACGTTTTAACCACAGCACCATCACAGATCAGGCTGTAATTTTTCTTTAGTAAGTACTATCACTTACTAAAGTGTATTATTGTTAGGTATGTATTATTGAACATGTAAGGCCTTTTTAAATGCCTTTAAATTTTTTATTCGTGAGTCGTGAGTGAGAGGAGGGGAGATAGTGAGACAGACTCCCACATATACCTTGACCGGGATCCATCCAGCAACCTTCATCTGGGACTGATGCTCGAATCAACTGAGCTAGCCTCAGTGCCTGAGGCCAACGCTCAGACCAACTGAGCACTTGAGGGTGACGCTCGAACCATTTGAGCCACTAACTGCAAAAGGGGAAGAGAGAGAGAAGGTGGAGAGGGAGGGGAAGAGAAGCAGATGGTTGCTTTTCACATGTTCCCTGACGAGGAATTGAACCCAGGACGTCTGCACGCCGGGCCGACACTATCCACTGAAACAGCTGGTCAGGATACCTTTAAAATTTTTTAAATGAACTAGCAGTAAGACCTAATAAGAACCTTGAAAAACTACTTGAAATGCTACTCTGAATGGAAAAGGCTTTAAACTTAAAGAATAATAATTATGATATTACGATATATTCTTTTGGGTTCTTTTGTAGCAGATATCATTCTGTTATATCCAACAGGGGCCTGTCTACATACGTGGAGTTGTAGAGAGATTTACTTTGTTAAATAGGTGATAAAGTGGATTGGACCTGTGGGATTCTAATATCTCTGTATTTGTCCTTTTTTTTTTTTTCTTTTTTTTTTCTAGAGAGGAAGGAAGGGAGAGAGATGAAAGCATCAATTCACTTTAGTTGTTTATAGATTGCCTTTTTCTTTTTGTTTTTCTGAAGTGAGAAGTGGGGAGGCAGACAAGACAGACTTCAGCATGCACCCGACTGGGATCCACCTGGCAAGCCCAGTAGGGGGCAATGCTCTGCCAATCTAGGGTGTTGCTCCATTGCAACCGGAGCTATTCCAGAGCCTGAGGCAGAGACAATGGGGCCATCATCAGTGCCTGGGCCAGCCTTGCTCCAGTGGAGCCTTGGCTGTGGGAAGGGAAGAGAGAGATGGAGAGAAAGGAGAGAGGAAAGGGTGGAGAAACAGATGGGTGCCTTTCCTATGTGCCCTGGCCGAGAATCGAACCTAGGACTTCCACAAGCCAGGCCAACACTCTACCACTGAGCCAACTGGCCAGGGCCTTGATTACTTTCTCATATGTTCCCTGACCCAGGGCTCAAATTGAGCCAATGACCCCGTTGCTCAAGCCAGAGAGCATGGGATTATGTTAAAACAGTGGTTCTCAACCTTTCTAATGCTGTGACCCCACAATACAGTTCCTCATGTTGCGGTGACCCCAAACCAAAAAATAATTTTTTTGACTACTTCATAACTGTAATATATGCATTATGTATTTTCCGATGGCTTTAGGTGACCCCTATGTTTTGGTCGTTCGACCCCCGCCGGGGTCGCAACCCAGAGGTTGAGAACCGCTGTGTTAAAAGATCCCATGCCCCAATGGGCAACTCTGCACTAAAGCTAATGACCTCAGGGTTTCAAATCTGGGTCCTTAGCATCCCAGGTCAAGGCACTATCCACTGCGCCCCCCACCGGTCAGGCTGTATTTGTGCTTACAGGGGGTACTTAGATTACAACAGTCTCGGCATAAGACATTTTGAGTTTACGACCCTCACTCCCATAAAAATTTTTAAAAATTGAGATGTGAGTGTTTTGGCTTACGCAGTTAGCATTGTATTTTTTTTTACACTCGTTTTTTGTCATTTTTTTTTCCTGTTAGTACAGTACAGTGTACAGTACTGTATATTTATGTCCTTTTCCTTTTTCTGTGCCTTACTTGTATTTTTATGTTCTAGATTATGATTTTACAACTGTGTTAGGATAGGTAAGTGACTTAGGCTAGGGTGTGTTTTGACTTATACCAGGATTTGGGTTATGTCACTGTTGTAGGAACAGAACTGTGTCGTAATTTGAGTACCCCCTTTATTTTAAATGTTTCTTTTGAATGATTAAATATTATTTAAATTGTTATTTAGAAGTAATACTTACCTTGCAGTTTGTAATATAAATTTAATATTTTGTGAGCTGAGTTGTTTCTCATATTATTTCAAAGGAATTTTAAACTTCCTTTTTGATTGTCCTAGGGCTCCTAATATGTTACTCTAACCCCCTGGTCGGCAAACTGTGGCTCACGAGCCACATGCTGCTCTTTGGCCCCTTGAGTGTGGCTCTACCACAAAATAGCACATGCGGGCGCTACCTCGATAAGGAATGTACCTACCTATATAGTTTAAGTTTAAAAAATTTGGCTCTCAAAAGAAATTTCAATCGTTGTACTGTTGATGTTTGGCTCTGTTGACTAATGAGTTTGCCGACCACTGTTCAACCTATCACACAAACTACTTGATAAAATAATTAGGTAGATAAGTGTTAATAAATTAATCTTTTTTATCTTTATTTTTGAAATAAAGTATTAATTTTAAAAGTATCTGGTAATCCTGTTTACTTAAAAATCTTAACAGTGAAACATTTTTAGTATGTATGTTATGCTGTTGAGCTGGCTCCAGCCCCTGGAGACTCTGAAGGAGTGATGTGCAGAGTCCTGTTCTCAGCCACCCTGTTCATCTCCTGTAGACTCACACCTACAGCTGCTTTTATGAAGTCAGTCCCTCTCATATTTGGCCTTCCTCTTTCTTCGCTGCCTTCTGTTTTTTCCCAGCACACTTATCTTTTCCAAAGCACCCTGCCTTCTCATGATGTGCCCAAAGTAGGACAGCTTCAGTTTCATCATTTTTGCTTCCAGTAATGTTTCCAGCATAATTTTCTCTAGGAACCACTTGTTCATCTTTCTGGTAATCCAGGATATTGGTAGAGCTCTCCTTCAACACTGTATTTCAAATGAATTGTTTTTTTCCTATCAGCCTTCTTCACTGTCCAGCTTTCTCATCTGTCCATAGTAATTGGGAAGACAGGGTGTGGATGACCTAAGCTTAGTCTTGGTTCTAATGACACATCTTTGCTCTTTGGGATATTTCTAATTGTTTCATCGCTGACCTTCTAAGTCTTAGCCTTCTCTTGATTTCTTGGCTTCAGTCTCCATTTGAATTGATAAGTGAACCAAGGTAAGCAAAATCTTTTACATTTCTGTGTCTTCATTTCTGTGTTAAAGTGTAGTCATGATTTTTGTCTTGAATGTTCAAATCCAGTCCTGCTTTGGCACTTTTACATTTATCGGAAGTTGTTTCAGACCCTCGCCGGTTGGCACTCAGTGGATAGATCATTGGCCCAGTGTTTGGACATCCTGGATTCTATCGCTGGTCAGGGCACACATGAGAAGGTACCGTCTGCTTCTCTTCTCCTCCCTTTCCCCCTTCTGTCTCTCTCTTTCCCTCTGGCAGCCAGTGACTATTGGTTTGAGCATTGGCCCCAGGCGCTGAGGATAGCTTGGTTGGTTTGAGCAATGTTGGCCTCCGTTGCTGAGGATAGCTCTGGTTGATTCGAGCATCGGCCTCAGAAAGGGTTGTGGGTGGATCCCTTTTGAGGAGCATGAGGAAGTCTGTCTCTCCCCTCCTCTCACTTAAAAAGAAAAAAACAATCCTTTCGAATCATTGCTACTTTCTTCCAATAAGATGGTGTTATTTGCATATCTTTTAGTGCTATTTATTTTACCAGTTTTCACTCCTTCCTCTGTGTCTAACCCAGGTTTTCATATGTATGTCTCTGTACAGACTAAACAGATAGGGAGGTAAAATGCTCCCTTGTCTGACATATTTGCCTATAGGAAATCATTCTGTCTCCATATTCTGTCATGACAGTGGCTTCCTGTTCAATATACAGGTTATACACATCAGGACAATCTTAATACTGAGGCACACCCATTTCTTTCAGAGCAACCTATAGCTTCTCATGATCAACACAATCAAAGGCTTAATTGTAGTTTAATTCAGACTAACCTGAAATTCTTTGGAGCATTCTAGTGTCCAGTGAATGCTCACAGTTAGACCTCAGTGCCTCTTTCTTTTCTGAATCCAGCTTGAACATCTGGAAATTCTTGCTGCATGGAAGGTAGAACCCTTGATTGTATTACCTTGCGTGTCACATTACTTGTGTGGGAAATTAGAGCAATTGTTCTATTGTTACTGTACTCCTTGGCATCTCCTTTCTTTTTTTTTTTTTTGCATCTCCTTTCTTGATGAGTGGACTATATAGTAAATGTTCCCAGTATGTAGGCTGTTATTTTCCATATTTGTTGATATGTTCTTTGAGGATTTTAGCAGATTCAGTTTCTGTGGCTTGTAATAATTCTACTGGTATCTCATCTACTGCTGGTGATGGGTTTTTTTTCTCAGTACTGTGAGGGCAGCTTTCACTTCACTTTCTAGAATTACAGGTTCTTCCTCATAGTAATCTTCTCAAAGGTATCTGTCCTTTTGTCTCTTCTGTATAGATTTTTCAGTATACTATTTCTACCCTTAATTTATTTTCTTCTGGTCAGATAATGTGCTTCCTTGTTGGTTGTTCAGCATTCCTAATCTAGGTTTGAATTTACCTTTCATTTTTATAATCTTCTGGTAGAGATCTCCTGTTTTTCCTTTATTGTTGTACTCTTCTTTCTCTTCTTTATGTGAGAATTGTTGAAAAGCTGAATTCAGGATCCTAAGCTTGCTTTTTGTCACCTTTCACTTTTGTCTCCCATCTGTCTCTTAACAATTTTTAGGGTTTTTTTTCATCATCCATCTCGATTTTTCCTCCTAAAACTTCATTGTCTTCACATTCTTCCCTGATAGTATTTCCAGTTTCAGTCCACAGTTCTTCTGATTCTTAGTAAAGTTTAACAGTGCAAATTTGTTTTTTTATGTGAACTTAAATCCATTAGACATGTTATTTACATTATATTTTTTGTTCCTCTTCTTCAGCCTTATTCTGTTTGATATTAACAGTTGGTGGTCAGTACCATAATCTGCTCATGATCTTGCTTTGGCAGAGAATGCAGCTTCTCCTCCTGTTTTCAAGTACATAATCCATTTAATTTCTCTATTAACCATCCCATAATGTTCATGTATGCAGTCATCATTTTGGTTATTAGAAATGTGTTTGCAGTGGACAAGTTGTAGGTTTCACAGAAATATACAAGCCAATCTGCTTCATTTCTTACCTCTAGTCCACATTTTCTGATGACATTTGGTTCCACTTTATTTCCTACTTTTGTGTTCCAATCACCTATTGTCAGCATGTCTTATTTTGGCATGTGATCAAATTAGTAATGGATACTTGCGTACAAGGTTTCCATTTCACCTTCGGTCTTTGTAGTTGGAGTGTAGACTTGAGTGATGGTGATGTTAATCAGGTTTTCTGGAGTCTGATTGATACTACTGTATTTGGTGAGACCTTGCATTATAGGCCCTAACTTGCTATGCTACATCTTCCCACAGTATTGAGGCCCCTGCATTTCTTCTGAGTTTATCATTTCCAGAGTAGAACACTTTGTAGTTACCCTGCTGGTAGTGTTGCATTACAGTCCATTTTAGTTCACTAACCACAGGTACTGCGGTGTTTAGAGGTTTTATTTCTTGCTTTGCTTTTTCCAGTATACCTTGGTTCATGCTTCCCATGTTCCTTGTGCTGATTGTATATGTTGTGCAACATGGTACTTTCCTTTTGCCTTTGTGCACATCTGCTGGTAGATGTCATTTTAACTTTGATGTAGTTGTATCATTAGCAACAATGCCCTTCCCTAGTAACTGTTTGATTGGTTTCTGACTTGGGAGTCTCATTTTCAGCACTGTTTTATATTTCATTTTGGACTGTCTCATAGTATTTTCAAGGTAATACTAAAGATCAAAAAAAAGAAAAGAAGAAAATGCAGTAGTGGTTTACCACTGCCTTCTGCTGCATATTGTGTGAGTCTAAACCACAAGTGCTTGGATCTGTGGTATCATGCTTACCAAACACAGATGATATGTAAGGGCCCCTGAGGGTATTTGTAAAGTATCCTTTTATAATATAAGCAGGTGTTTTTACATCCTTAGTAAGAACTACCTATCGTACACATTAAATATATTTATTTTCTTGTATTTATATGTAATTATTACATAATTTCTAATTTTTTATCTCTTGATCAGTGAACATTGAACTTTTTAATTTTTTTAAAAAATGTCCATTGATTTGAGAGAGAGAGAGGAAGAGAGAAAGAGAGAAGAGGCTAGGGAGACAGAATCATCAGCTCGTTGTTCCACTTAGTTATATCATTTAGTTGTGCACTCGTTGGTTGCTTCTCATAGGTGCCCTAGGGGATTGAACATGTGACCTCTGCACAATGGGGCAACGCTCTATCACTGAGCCAACCACTTGGACAGGGCCAGCTTCTTAATTTTTTAGAAATTTCCACATAGAATTTATGCTTTGGTTGAATCTGTTTGGTTTCTCAGAATTTTCTCAGTATGTTTTTGAACTCAAATCTTTTCATGGTGTCTAGCGTCCTTTGGTATTTACTTGGCTTATTTCAACTGAAATATTAGTTAGTTTTTTATTGATTGCTTGATTGATTTGAGAGAGAGAGAGATTTGTTGTTCCATTTAGTTATGCATCCCTTGGTTGCTTCTTGTATGTGCCCTGACCAAAGATAAAAACTGCAATCTTGGTGTATCGGGATGACACTAACCAAGTAAAGCTACCAACCCAAGGCCTCTAGTTTTTTGTTTCTTTCTTTTTTTTTTTTTTTTAAGCTAAATGACTTCACAAGTATTTTAGGCATTTTCCCCAGATAATAAATTTTGACAAAATTCTGTCAACATTTTTAAAAGATACTTTCACCAGGTATAGAATTTTAGAATTAGGTTTTTTTTCTTTTTCAGTACTTTAAAGATGTTGCTCTGTTGTCTTCTGGCTTGCATGCTTAAATGAAGCTGCTTTCGTTCTTTGTTCTTTACATAATGTGTATTTTTTCTCTGGTTGCTTTAAATTTTCTTTGTTATCACTGATTTTTAAGCGACTTAATTATATATGTAGCTTGGTATAGTTGACTATGTTTTTTGTGTTTGGGGTTAATTGGATTTTTTGAATCTGTGGGCTTATAATTTTTATCAACTTTAGAAAATTAGACTCATTTCTTTAAACATGTTTTCTGTTCCTCTCCCCTCTCCTGTGGAGATTTAATTACAATTATGTTAGATGGTGTGAAGTTGACTTTTTTTCTGTATTTTTATGAAGTGAGAAGTGGAGAGGCATACAGACAGACTCCAGCATGTGCCTGACCAGGATCCACCTGACATGCCCACCAGGGGGCGATGCTCTGCCCATCTGTGCCATTGCTCTGTTGCAACCGGAGCCATTCTAGCTCCTGAGGTGGAGGCCATGGAACCATCCTCAGCGCCCAGGCCAACTTTGCTCCAATGGAGCCTTGGCTGTGGGGGGGGGGGGGGGGAGACAGAGAGAAAGGAGAGGGGAAGGGTGGAGAAGCAGATGGGTGCTTCTCCTATGTGCCCTGGCCAGGAATCGATCCTGGGAATTGAATGCCGGGCCGATACTCTATGGCTGAGCCAACCAGCCAGGGCTGAAGTTGTTCTTTTTATTTCTCTGTTTTGTTTTTTTTTGTACTGGATAGTTTGTATTGCTGTCTTCAAAGTCACTAATTTTTCTTTTTACATTGTCTGATACACTGTTAATTTCATGTAGAGATGTAGCTTTCATCTCTAGAAGCTGGTTATATTTTTCATGCTTTTAAACCATCTGTCTTCTAGTTTGTTAAGAATATGAAATATAGTTAGAATAACTGTTTGATGTCCTTTTGCACTAATTTTATAATTTATATCTTTTCTACATTGCTTTTAAATGATTGATAGATTGATCTCCTATATATCTCTGGTGACTTTTCTACTTCTTTGCATTCCTGATGTTTTATTGCATGTGTGCTGGATATTTTTTTTATTTTTAGAAATATCATTGAGCTTTGTTCTGGGCATAGTTACTTAGAAACAATTTCATTCTTTCCAGGCTTGCTTTGTTAGGTGGGATCAGAGCAACCTTTACTTAGGGCTCATTTTCTATATTACTTAGTATCCTTTTGTACTGATTTCCCTGAATTAGAAGGTTCATGAGTTATTATCTTCCCACCTTCACCTAGTTCTCTCACACATTGGGGCTGATCAGTATTCAGTTGAACTTTCAAGGGGGACCTTCTGCAGATCTTTGTGCTCCTTGCTCTGCGATACCGTCTTGCAAAATTTAGCCACCTCAGCTACAGTCTTGCCAGACTCTTCAGCTCTGTTGTCCTCAACTCATGGAGCCAACTTGGGTCTGCCTGGCTTCTCTCTTTCTTGGCCATGGCTAGAAAATCTTATCAGGCATTAAGCTAGGGTAGTTAATTATAGGGTTCAGTTTCTTCTCTCTCAGTAATCACTTTCCTTTGCTGTCTGATGTCTGGTATATGAAAACTGTTGTATTATATTGTTTGCCTGGAATTTTAGTATTTCATCTTGGCCTGAAGAGACCTAAATTTTTCAGTAATCAGAATATCCTTTACCTCATAGAAATGAGAATATAATATTTTGCAACTACTCTTTTGAAATAACTATATATCTTAGTACTCTTTTTATATTCATATCAGGTCATTTAAATGTTTTAAATTGCATACACTATATTGTATAATTGTACTATATTTCCCTTGTTCTCTTGATGGACATATAACATATCTGGTTTTTACCTGTTAGAGTCAATGCTATAATAAAATTTCTGTACCTGTGTCTTTATATGCGTACTCTTATTTCAGGGATAAATTTCTAGAAGTAGAGTTCCTGAGCTAAAAGATTATATGCATTTTAAGGTTCAATATATAGTGCCAGATTTTCTTCCAAAGAAATTTATATGCCACTAAGTATATGAGAATGAAAGTTTCCTTACACCCATACTGTATTATATTTCTTGATTTTTACATTTTGAGTTCTGTTAAGCATCTTTAAGTTTATGGGCTATTTTATGTATTGTTTGCCTTGTGACATACTGACTTGAATTCTTTATCACTTTATTAAAAAATCAAATCTTTAATCTATTTTTAAAAAATTAATTGTAAAAGTACTTTGCATATTAAGGATATTACTCTTTCATATACATTGCAGTATTTTTAATTTTCTGTTGCATTTTGACTTTGTAGCATTTTTTTGCTTATCAGAAGTTGAATTTTGATATAAAAACGAGACTAAGAGACATGGACAAGAGTGTGGTGGTTATGGGGTGGGGGGGGGAGGAGAGAGAGGGAGAGGAGGGAGGGGAGGGGCACAAGGAAAACCTAGAGGACAATTTGACTTGGTGATGGGTATGCAACATAATTGAATGCCAAGATAACCTGGAGATGTTTTCTTTGAACATATGTACCCTGATTTATTGATGTCATCCCATTAAGATTAATAAAAATTTATAAAAAAAATAATAAAAAAGTTGAATTTTGTTACAGTTTAAAGTACTGTGCAAATACTTTATTTTTCAGATTTGCAAAATATTATGCATATTATAGAGTAGAAAGTGAAAGTTTCCTGTCATATCCATTCTGTTCTCCAAGATTATTTTGGTTAACAGTTTGATATGAATCTGTCCAGACTTTATTTATATACAAAAGTTATATGCAAAATATATAACCAGGTATCTAGGTAGCTTTATTGTTAATTTATGTAGGATATTATTTTGTATGACTTTCTTTTTTTTTTCAACAATGTTTTGGGGAGACTTCTGAATCAGTTCAGGTAGATAGCTATACCTCATTTTTCTTAATATCTGATTAATAGTGCATAATGTATATATGGAATTTGTTAACCCTTATATCAATAGATATTTTGATTCTTTCCAGTTTTGCTCCATTACAGTGTTAAATGAACATTCTTGTAAATCTTAGTTTGTATTTCCTGTTATTTCTGAGGTACAGATTCCTAGATGGAATCTTGCACAAACATTCTTATTTTAAATATTGATAAGTGGAGACCAATTACTCTCCCTCAAAGCTATATCAGTTTGTACTTTAGTTAAGATATGAATGCTTACTTCCCTACTGTTTTGACAACATCTGTTGATATCAGTGTTTTAAACATAATTTTATGGGTCAAAGCTATAAAAGTTTATCCTGATTAATACTGAGGTTAAGGATTTTTTCATATGCTTTCTTACTAATCTGTTTAGAGCCTTTATTCACTTTTCTGTTGGCATTTTGGTCTTTTTTGTAGGAGCTTTATATATTATGGATATCAGTTCTTCTGTATAAATAGTGCCAGTATTGTCTTCTAGTTTGTCCTTTGCTTTTATTTTTTCCTTAAATAGAAATTACAGATTTATCAATCTTTTCCTTTAATATAGTGTAAAGGTTTAGTATCTTACCTTTAAATATATATATATATATATATATATATATATATATATATATTCTAAGGTGTATAATTAATGAGTTAGGAAACCAGTGTTTTTTTGTTTTTGCTGTTATTCTTGTTTATCATTGGTAACTTTTAATGAATAATCTAATATTTCTTAGGGTTACTTTTAATCTGCATGATCATTTTCCTATTCATGATTCCTGTTTGGTGAGAAGCACAGTGAGAACAGATAAATTCCTGAATTGTCTAACAATCATGAAGTAGGAAATGAATTACTTTTAATGTTCTGAGTTTAAGAATATACAATTGTATATGGAGATAGACATGTGTGGGTGTGTGATTTTTTTGTGTATGGCAGAGACAGAGAGTCAGAGAGAGGGACAGATAGGGACAGACAGACAGGAAGGGAAAGAGATGAGAAACATCAATTCTTCGTTGCGGCTCCTTAGTTGTTCATTGATTGATTTCTCATATGTTCCTTGATGGGGGGGGGGGGCTACAGCAGACTGAGTGACCCCTTGCTCAAGCCAGCGACCTTGGGCTCAAGCTTGTGAGCCTTATTCAAACCAAATGAGCCTATGCTCAAGCTGGTGACCTCGGGGTCTCAAACCTGGGTCCTCCGCATCCCAGTTCGACACTCTATTCACTGCGCCACCGCCTGGTCAGGCTGTGTGTGTGAATTTATATATGGTTTTCCACCCTCTACTGAAGTATCTCTATATATTTTTTCTTTCCTTTTCTAGTTATTTATCAATTGACCAATTATGGCACTCTACCTTATACCAAGGATTATGCCAAAAGGAATGATGCTTCCTGTTTTTAAAAATTTTTACTTTTCAGTTATAATATACATTCAGTATTATTTTGTATTAGTTTTCAGAGTACAGAATAGTGGTTAGATAATCATATATATACTTTACACAGTATTTCCCTGGATATTTTTAGTACCTACCTGGCATTATACATAGTTATTACAATATTATTGACTACATTCCCTATGCTGTACTTTACATATTGTAACTATTTTGTAACTACGAATTTGTACTTCTTAATCTTTTTGCCTTTTTCACTCAGTCCCCAGACTCCCTCCCCTCTTGGCAACCATCAGTTCATTCTCAATGTATGAGTCTATTTCAATTTTGTTTTCTATGGATAAGTGCAATCACATGATATTTGTCTTTCTCTGACTGACTTAGCATAATACCCTCTAGGTTCACTGATGCTGTCAGAAATGGTAAGATTTCATTATTTTTTATGGCCAAGTAATGTTCTAGTCTAGTGTGTGTGTGTGAGTGTGTGTGTATAAACAACTTTTTTATCCACTTATCTATTAATGGGCACTGGGTTGCTTCCATATTTTGGCTATTGTAAATAATTCTACAGTGAACAAAGGGATGCATGTGGAGGGATACTTTTTAATTAAGGGTTTATGATCTACTTGGGAAGATAATTGTGATATAAGAGGGTTGGTAGTCATCAAAAAAAGCTTAATTGGGGAGGTGGGACTTGAAGCTGGATATTTTAGAAATGGCCAGGCTTATATATTTTTATTTTGGTTTTAAGTTTCATGAAGATAGGCTTAACATATCAAGTGACTACTTAGTCTCATTTTTTTTTTAAGTGAGAGGCAGGGAAGCAGAGAGACAGACTCCCACATGCACCTCAACTGGAATCCACCCCACAAAGCCCCTACCAGGTGATGTTCTGCCCATCTGGGGCTGCTGCTCCATTGCTTGGCAACTGAGCTATTTTAGCGCCTGAGGTGAGGCCATGGGGCCATCCTTGCACCTGGGGCCAACCTGCTTAACCATTTAAGGCATGGCTGTAGGAAGGGAAGAAAGAGAAGGTGGGGAGGGGTAAAGAAGCAGATGGTCCCTTCTCCTGTGTGCCCTTATTGGGAGTTGAACCTGGGACTTCCACACACTGATCTGATGCTCAACTGCTGAGCCAGCCTACCAGGGCCTAGTTAGTCTCATATTAATTGCTTAAAACATTGAAGATGAAAACACCGTTATCTTATGCTGTCCTCTAGTCTGTCCTGATTTAGAGCTTTACCTAAAACAATTTGTGATTTGATGTTAAAGATGATTATGTGAACAGTCCAGAATGCTTGTTGATTGAAGAAGCTTCTGTTAGGTGAACACTCATGATTCATTACTTATAAAATTGAAAATGTAAAATGTCATGTCTAGCATGCTAAACCTGAAATAGTTTTAATTCCCTGTGATTTATTTTATTGTAGAGCATGGGCCTGGAATTGATATATTTACACCTGGCAAACCTGGAGAATATGACTTGGAAGGTGGTATATGGGAAGATGAAGATGCTCGGAATTTTTATGAGAACCTCATTGATTTGAAAGCTTTTGTTCCAGCCATCTTGTTTAAAGATAATGAAAAAGGTTGTCAAAGTAAAGAGTCTAATAAAGATGATTCTAAAGGTAAATTCTAGAGGACAGGTTTTTTATTAAGTGTTGTAAAAATTAGTTTCAAAATAGTATATGTAAAAAAAAATATTTTTTAGTTACTAGTTTTATAATATGAACATTGAATTAACAGAATGTTATAGAATGGAGCATACAGGTTGATAATTGACATACTTTCAACAATGTCAGAACATTTAAGTTAATGTGAAATAATTTGAATATGTTTATTTATAGTACAATGAATTCATGTGAGTTCTTGATAAGATTTAAATTTTCCCCAGTTGGATTGTTAGGGACAGTGTTAGCTCTTTAGTGCTGTTTACCTGTAATATTCTTTCTAGGATTGATATCCCTAATTTTTAATGAGGGAAACTTACTATAGAAAAATTAGAAGCTTTGAGTTAATTAATATGATAGAAGGTCCTGAATGCTAGTCACACTGTATTTTCTAAAGAGAATTCTCCCAAACCATTGAGATGGAGAAGAGAGGATGAGAATGGTGACAGGGATTTGGAGAGGTAGCAGATAATTTTTTTTAAAAGCTACCTTTTGTATTCTGATACATTAAATAGGGGACCCATTTAAAAAATATACCCCCTGCTCCATATACTCACAACATCCCTGTCACTGTGGTACATTTGTTACAGTTACATATCATTATTACCCAAACACAAAGGTGTTTAAAATTTTAATTTAAATTTTTAGGATAAAGATTAGTGTTGTCCTTTATTTCATATACATATATATTAAATGGAGTGGGGTAGTGCTTGTTAGGCTTGATAATTAGAAGAACAGTTAAAACAGTTTCTTAACTTTTATAACATTCTTTTTCACAATCTTAAAGTATACTGAACTTTAAACTGTTTTTGTCAGAAAGGTAGTGGGGTCATATTATGGTGTGAGAACCTTGCAAGAGGCCCTTGTGTACTTTGAAATATGAAACCTCTTGGTTGATCAAAAGGTATTTTTACCTTATGGTAAATTTTACTTTGTACTTTATGAATAGTATTTCAGGTATTTCAGTTAGTAAAGGAAATAATATATAGATATACTCAATTTAGATACCTGCGACCCAGTCTTGTTAAAGTTTTTAAAAAGGTATTTCCTCATAGATCCTGTTGAATCCCTCTCTCCCCACTGTGAGGACTAGTTCTGATAATATTAGTCACCTCAATTATATATATATATATTTATTTATTTTTAATTAAGTGAGAGGTGGGGAGACAGAGATATACTCCTGCATGCTCCCCAATCAGGATCTACCTGGCAAGTCCACTAGGGGTTGATGCTCTGCCCATATGGGGCCACTGCTCCATTGATTGGCAACAAGCTATTTTAGTGCCTGAGGAATTCTACAGAGCCATCCTCAGTGCCCGGGGCCAATTTGCTCAAACTGAGCCATGGGTGTGAGAGAGAGAAGGGGAGGAATGGAGAAGCAGATGGTCACTTCTCCTCTGTGCCCTGACCAGTAATTAAACCCTGG
Source organism: Saccopteryx bilineata (assembly GCF_036850765.1). Taxonomy (NCBI): domain Eukaryota; kingdom Metazoa; phylum Chordata; class Mammalia; order Chiroptera; family Emballonuridae; genus Saccopteryx; species Saccopteryx bilineata. The sequence goes on from NC_089494.1 coordinate 125,746,022, forward strand.
ATATCCACATGTCACACCGATGCTCTACCACTGAGCCAACTGGCCAGGGCCAATATTTCTTTCAACTTTAAGAATTCAGAAAAGTTGTTTGATTTCTGCCATGTCTAAGTTTTTCCCAATCATTATGCAAGCTTGACTTGAAGGGTTCTAATATTCATTTCCCTTTCAGGAAGTGAGACAATGTACTGAATGTCACAGGAGAGACAAGTATGAGCTTAGTATCTCTGCACTTATAATCATATTAGTGGGAGCAGCCAGAGACTCAAAAGAATTACAATTTGGAGTAAAATAGGAGTGGGCTTTAAAGAAAAGTACAAAACACTATGACAGTTAAGACAGTGGGGACAGTTCACATAGTTGGAGATATCAGAAGAAATAGATGGAACTTTGTGACATACTGTGAAGTTTGACTTGGATTTTGATGAGATGTGGGGTGGGTTCTCCTTTTCTATAGTAGATTAGAGATCAGTGTCTCTCTCAAACATTCTTTCTCCCTCTGTCCTTCATTCCTATCTGCCTGTCAAGTTCAATCCTGGATGAATTTAGTTACCCACGATGTTGATTTCTTATGCAAACTGTTGAGCTCTCCTAGTGATGATCAGTTAAATAGGTTGATAACTTCATAAATTTATGATCACTAATCATAACTAGGTCAACACTGGGTTGAAAACTTGACAGCATTTTTTTTGTTTTTGAGAGAGACAGGAAAGGAGAGAGAGGGTGAGAAGCATCAGTTCATAGTTGCTTTCACTTTAGTTGTACATTGAACTTATTGTATGTGCCCTGACCAGTGTCTTCTTGCTCAGGCCAGCGACTTTTTAGACTCAGGCAGGTGAGCTTTGGAATTGTGTGGACGATCACCCATTCAAGCCTGTGACCCTCTGTTGACAAACTCACGATCAGAGCCAATGACCTTGGGGTTTCAAACTGGTAGCCTCAGCGTTCCTGTTCAACACTTTATCCACTGTGCCAGCACCGGACAGCATTTCTGTCCTCAGCTCACTCATGGTCCATAGCAGTTTCATTCTTTCTCTAGTTTCTATTTTGCTTCCCTCCGTAGCAGATGATTAAATTTGATGGAGTACTTTATAGAGCAGATAAAAGCCATCAGACCTATCTCCCATGACATCATGCTCCTTCTTACTTATAAATCTACCTGCCTTAGTACTTATAAAATCTTTCTTCCCTGGGTGACTGGTGAGCTTTTACAACATCTGTTAAAGGCCAGTCCATCTTCTTATTCTGAATCTTGTCTCCCTCTTCTGAACCTTTATGCAATTCATCATCCCTTTTCTGTATCTTTAGTATCAGTCAGTTAGTCTTTCTATCTCTGTCTCTTCTGGATCCTGACCTCAGTATAAAAATGTTTTCTCATCTTTTAAAAACAAAACAGATCAGAATCAACAAATTGTGAATATTTACCCCTAGGCCTCCCATCCCATTCTAGCTAATGTTATCTTTAAGAAAGAGATATCTAGAAAGAATTGGCTGTATATGGTGTTTTCACTTTCTTACTTCTTCATTCTTTCAATCCCTTCCAAACTGGCTTTAACACCCCCTCTACCCTGAAACTCTTTGTCACAGTTATCAATTACCTTTATGTTGCTGTATCTCTAGGATAGTTTCCAGTCTCTGTCTTCTTTGCTTTCTCAAGCCATTTAACAGTTGACTGCTTTCTTTCTGGAGCATTTCCTCCTCATGAGTTCTGTGGAACTAAGCCCTCTTGATTTTTCTTTCTACTTAACTAGGGTATCCACTTTCATCTGCTCTTTTAATTATTTTTATTCATTTTTTTAGAGGGGGAGGAGAGAGAGAGAGAGAGAGAGAGAGAGAGAGAGAGAGAGAGAGAGAAGGGGGGGAGGAGCAGGAAGCTTCAACTCCCATATGTGCCTTGACCAGGCAAGCCCAGGGTTTTGAACCAGCGACCTCAGTATTCCAGGTCGACGCTTTTATCCACTGCGCCACCACAGGTCAGGCTCATCTGCTCTTTTAAATGTCAGTGTTTCAACATGGACAAGAGTGTGGTGGTTACCAGGGGTGGGGGGAGGGAGGACATGGGAGGGAGGGAGGGAGAGAGTTAGGGGGAGGGGGAGGGGCACAGAGAACTAGATAGAGGGTGGCGGAGGACAATCTGACTTTGGGCGAGGGGTACGCAACATAATTTAATGACAAAATAACCTAGACATGTTTTCTTTGAATATATGTACCCTGATTTATTAATGTCATCCCATTACCATTAATAAAAATTTATTTAAAAAAAAAATAAATGTCAGTGTTTCTTAGGATCCAGTGGTAGAGGAGGGAATAGTCTGTTTAGTAATCAAGTCTAGTTAATCTAACCTCTTAAATGTATTTCAGATGTGCTTTATCTTTACCGCTACTCTTCTGATCTAAGCTACCATTATCTCTTAGCCTGGGCTACTATACTGTGGTATCTCCTACCTGGCTGCTCTTTGTTTGCTCTTACTCCATCTATGCTTCCTTTTTATCTTTTTTCTTTTAAAGAGATAGGTAGGGAGAGAGAGGAGAAGGAGAGAGATGAAAAGCATGAACTTGTAGTTGCTTTGCTTTGTGTTTTTTTTTTTTAATTGATTGCTTCTCATATGTGCCTTGACAGGGGAGGGATGTTGGGGGAAAACTCAAGACACTGACCTTGGGCTCAGCCAGCCCCTTGCTCAGGCTGGCTGTCCTGCACTCAGGTCGGCGAGCCTGTGCTCTGGCTGGCAATGTTGGGGTTTTAATCTGGGGCCCTCAGTGTCCTGGGTCAACACTCAGTCTACTGTGCCACCACCGGTTAGGCATGCTCTTGCTCCCTTTATGCATCCTGAAAGATTAATTTTACTTTTTTACCTAATATCTTTTAATGGATTTGCATTTATTTGGAATATAATGTAAACTTGTTAACTTTGCTTGAGGACACTGCATAGTTTGTTTAAAGTCTTCCTCTTCTATATATTTGTTACCACATTACCCTCACTTTTTTCCTCCTTTCAGTCTCTGCAACAGCCAGTCTTCTTGCTTGTTAGCCTTCATTCATTGTTCTGTTTTCTGCTTGCAGTCCTCTCCTTATTGTACCCCACTTGACTCCCAAGTGTATATTAATTTAATTTCCTCAGATAAATTGGACATTTCTTGAGAACAGGGGTTAAAATTTAATGTTTCTTCTGAATGTACAACAGCTTAGCACAGTTCTGAATACATAGTAGCTAATCAGTAAATGTTGATTTTGATAACCAGACATCAGGGAACACTGGAGAATGAGTCCATGTGCCATATGGGCAGGGTTTTTGTCTGGGACAAAGTTGTAGTCTTGGTGCTTAGAACACTACTTAGCATGTAAGTAGGAATTTAAATTTTAGTTGAATGAAAGTAAGGATGATTGAGAAAATATTAGTCTTTCTCCATTTAGAAGCAACAAAACCAATCCATACTAGACTTTTGATTTTCTCACATATGGTATGATATCAGTAAAACATTTCTGCTTTCAAAGCAGAACTTGTATGACAAAGACTGGAAGAGAAGATGAGGCTGAGAAATGTAACAATTTTAGTCATTTATACTGTAACTTTCTCACTCTTTCAATCAAATTCTTAAAGAAAACTTTTTTTGCCAATGATTTGAGAGAGAGAGAGAGAGGAGAGGGGAGAGAGAAAGAAAGATAGAGGAAGGGAGAGAAAGAAAAGCATCAACTCACCATTCTTAGTTCCATTTAGTTGTGTATTCATTAATTGCTTCTCATACGTGCCCTGATTGGAGATCAAACCTGTGACCTCGGTGCACTGGGACAGTGCTATATCTGTGAACCACTCAGCCATGCCAAGCATAAATTCTTGAACTTAGTATTTTTTGTTTTTTACTTATGAAAATTTTCAAACATAAAAGTAAGGCTAGTATAGTAAACAGTTACCTATGACCCAGCTATAATTATCAACATTATGCTGATCTTGAATTAGGTTTAGTTCCCTTTTTCCTCCCTCCCTCCCTCCCTCCCTCCCTCCCTCCCTCCCTCCCTCCCTCCCTCCCTCCCTCCCTTTCTCTCTCTCTCTCTCCCTCTTTCTTTCTCTTTTTCTTATTCTTTTTCTTTTTTCATCAAGTGAAAGACAGGGAGGCAGAGAAACAGACTCCTGCGTGCACCCCAACTGGGATCCACCTGGCAACCCCTGTCTGGTCTGATGCTCTGCCCATCTGGGGCCACTGCTCTGTTGCTCGGCAACCGAGGTATTCTTAGTGCCTGAGGCAAGGCCATGGAGCCATCCTCAGTGCCCAGGACCAAGTTGCTCATTCGAGCCATGGCTGCAAGAGAGGATGAGAGAGGGGGAGGGAGAAGCAGGTGATTACTTCTACTGTGTGTGTTCACCAGGAATCGAACCGAGGACTTCTACATGCTGGGCTGACGCTCTTACCTCTGAGCCAACCACCAGGTCCCTCTTCCTTTTTTAATCCTTCTTATTTACTTACTTTTTTTTTTTTTTAACAATTCTTGGCCATTTTTTTTTTGTTTTGTTGCATTTTTTTTTATTCTAACCCCTGAAACCTAAATGATAAGGATGTTTTCCTAGTTGGTCTCTATATATTCTATTTTATCCTGTCTTTCAAGTTTTATTTTTTATATTGTTGGCAAGTTAAATTTTCATGTCACATCACATTTAAATGTTTTTTCATGACCCAGCAAAGGTCATACTGTGTAAAAGAAAGTCTGAACTTATTTAGGAGTTTGAGTCTACTTCATCTAATCAACTTTATTTCCTGCTCATATTTACCACAAAGCCTTATACCATGTATGTCTCCATTTATTCAAAACTCTGTCCGTCTATCCGTCCATCCATTTATTCCTTCAGTGAACAGTTGGCGTACAGAATCAAAGTTATGGTCCTTTTTCTCAGCATAATTATTTTATACAATCTGAATATATATAATTTGTATTTAAATGTTGCCAGGTATATATGTAGATTCTAAGACAAATGGTGCATATTTTGAGAATTCTTACCTATTTTTTGAAGCAGGATTTCAATATGACTTTTAATTCAGAGACACTGATTCTTTGTCTTTAAGCAGAGGCAAAAGAATCTAAGGATAATAAGGAGGTATCAAATCCTGATGATTTGGAACTTGAGTTGGAGAACCTAGAAATTAATGATGACACCTTGGAATTAGAGGGTACAGATGAAGCTGAAGATCTTACAAAGAAACTTCTTGATGAGCAAGGTAAATAGTATTTTGCTGAAAATTTAAATTTTTAATTACCTTTTTTACCCAAAGCTGTAGCCTGAGAATATGGGTCTTTTACTCAATGCCTGTTTTCTTTTCGTTTCTAAGCCATCTCTTCTTTGGACTTTGATTTAGAACAGAAACATTGCATGTTCCATATTATGTGACTATAAGCTTTAGTAATCATCTAAATTCTAAATATCTTAATAGGTATTTTTCATACTTCCCTACTTCCTAGCATTCTAAATCTATTTTAATTCTATGAAATAATCTTTACAGTCTTAATATAAATGTATTTGAGAGTTACTCTAAAATGGTTGAGAGCTAAGAAGTACGTAGTATATCAGTTCATCTGTGATAATTTTATCTTTTTTTTTTTAGTGAAAGAAAGAAACAGGAAGGGAGAGACATGAGAAGCAACAACTCATAGTTGCATCACTTAGTTGTTCATTGATTGCATCTCATACATTCCTTGACCAGGGGGTTCCAGCCAAACCAATGACCCCTTGCTCAAGCTAGTGACCTTGGACTCAGGCTAGCAACCTTGGGATCATGTTGATGATTCCTTGCTCAAGCCAGCAACCCTTGCACTCAAGCCTGATAAGCCCACGCTCAAGCTGGTGACCTCAGGGCTTCAAACCTGGGTCCTTAGCGTCCCAGGTTGACTATTTACTGTGCCACCACCTGGTTAGGCTAATTTTATCTGTCTTTATAATTGAGTAGTTTTGTATTTAAAAATAAAAAGTACTTTTACTTTTATTAGTTAGGATTCTTTATTTAGAAGGAGATCTGTCAGTATTACTTTTCTTGCTGTTGGCTTCATTGTTGGCTGCTGCATATTTGTCTTTCTCCAGGGTCATGAGGGAGGGTGGGTATGGTTGGTGGCTGCCCTATGCTTAAATCATACCGGCTAGTGACATCAAAGGACAGATTCTACTGTCTGTCATGGAAGGACTTAGCTGGTCCTGTTATTCTTACTTGCGACCCAGGGGAATGGTGGTGTACTGTAATCTCACAGCACCCTTTCCATCAGAATCCATGGATTTCCTTCAAAAGGCAGCAGTGAGCATGCTGTTAATCGAAGACTTGTGGGAAGGGATGCTTGGCAGATAAAAGTAACAAATTTACTATAAAACTATAATTTATGATTAAGATTTTGTGTCTAATACAAAAGTTTCCTGTTTTATTGTTGATATCTGAAAAGCTATAGTGACCTGGGGTTGTGATTCTAGAGATACCAACACTTTCTAGGGCACTATCTCAAATAATGCTTCATTTTTTCCATGGGTAAGAAAAGTGCTTTAGATAATGTATTATCCCCAATAACTAATAATTGCCGGGGTTTTTTTTGTGGGTTTTTTTGTATTTTTCTGAAGTTGGAAATGGGGAGGCAGTCAGACAGACTCCCGCATGTGCCCGACCGGGATCCACCCGGCATGCCCACCAGGGGGCGATGCTCTGCCCATCTGAAGCGTCGCTCTGCTGCAACCAGAGCCATTCTAGCACCTGAGGCAGAGGCCACAGAGCCATCCTCAGCGCCCGGGCCATCTTTGCTCCAGTGGAGCCTTGACTGCGGGAGGAGAAGAGAGAGACAGAGAGGAAGGAGAGGGGAGGGGTGGAGAAGTAGATGGGCGCTTCTCCTGTGTGCCCTGACTCGGAATCGAACCTGGGACTCCTGCACGCAGGCTGACGCTCTACCACTGAGCCAACCGGCCAGGGCTCGGTTTTTATTGTTATATTGTTTATATGTTTTTTTTTAACCTAGAACAAGAGGATGAAGAAGCCAGCACTGGATCTCATCTCAAGCTGATAGTAGATGCTTTCCTCCAGCAATTGCCCAACTGTGTCAACCGAGATCTGATAGACAAGGTGATTGTCTTGATATAACTTTACTCAAGCTCTTAAACCCTATAGGATAGTTCTCATTAGTAATGTCTGTTGTTTTGGACTATTTTAGCCATAGAATGAACCATTTCTTCAAATGGGATCTCATATTGGTATAAAAAATAAACATAAAATTTGAGCCAACCTGTAGATGTTTAGTTTGGGAATGGAACTGTCTTGAATCCTGTTTGCTTGACATCTCTTCACATAGGGACCCTAGAGTTTGGAAAATAGACCAGAAATTTTTAAAAAGTATGCTCTGTACATTACAGCTGTCTTCCAAGGCACTTTTAGGGGGCCTGTTCAAAACTCTTGTCATACTATTATGAAGGTTTTTCTTTTCTATTTTTACTGTTCTATGACATTTATAAAAGTGGTGATGGGTAAAACTGCTGACATTTTTGTACAAGTCCGGATGCAGTGGCAGCAAACTGTACTAGTAGCCCTTGTTGTTTTTGCTGCTGTGCATTTGAAATTAAAAAAATGCCACTTTCACTTAAGAATCTCCTTGATGAATTCATACAAATTAGTGCTTTTATTTCATTTCAACCTTTGAGTACATGTCCTTTTAATCTGACGAAATGAGAAGGAAATGTAAAGTACTTTTGCTGTCTCAAAGCTGTCTGGAGAAAAACCAGTTGTGTTTGAGTTGTGATCTGGAATAGTTTTTTTCATAGAATACCATTTTTACTTGAAAGAACTGATGGACAAACTGGGTGTTTAGCTGACCTTTTTGTGACATGAACAAGGTGAACCTTACACTTAAAGAAAAACAACTGAAAGTATTTATTACTAGTAAACAAATATGAGTTTTCAGCAAAAATTAGAATTTTGGGAAAACTTAAGTCCACCACCATAAGCTTGATAGCTTCCCAGTTCTTTTCTGAGGAGATATTACTCCTGAGACTTTTTTGATGGGATTGGTGGTGATATTAAATAATATGATTTTTAAATATTATGTATGTGTTTGGAAGATATGCATAGCTCAATAAGCCATTGTTCTAAGTGACCAATACACAATGTTAACAAAATCTTGCTTGCTTGTTAATGACTTACTCCCCAAAGTGCAAGATAGATTTTCTTTTTTTCTTTTTTTTAGGTGAGAGGAGGGAAGATAGTGAGGTAGACTCTCACATGTACCCTTACCAGGATCCACCTGGCAACCCCATCTTGGGCCAATACTTGAGTATTTTTAGTGCCTCAGGCTGATGCGCTTGAATAGAGCTATCCTCAGCACCTGGGACCATGCCCAAACCAATCAAGCCACTGGCTGCAGGAGGGGAAGAGGTAGTGAAGGAGAAGAGGGAGGTGGGGAGAAGCAGATGGTCGCTTCCCTTATGTGCCCTGACCGGGGTTTGAACCCAGGACATCCATACACCAGGCCGATGCTCTATCCACTGAGCCATTGGCCAGGGTTTAGATTTTAATCTAATAACATGAAAAGTTGATTGATAAAATTTCCAATTTCATATTTCTCCTAACTGTTAAGAAACTACCACTTGTCAAGTTTTTGGTGTAGTATCAAAAAGTATTATAAATCCTGAAAAGGTTATTAAAATACACCTCTTTTCCCCAGTTATATGTATGTATAATGTTGAGTTTTCTTCATATACTTCATCTAAAACAACTCATCACATAGATTGCATGGATAATAGATGTGAGAATCCAGCTATCTTCTAAAAGAGTGCAAGTCTTCTGTCACTGATATTTTTTATTTTGAAAAAAGAGTTATTTCTAAAATATATTAACAACTAATAGGTTTATTGGTATTTTTAAGTGAATTAGTATGTTTAAAGTTTCTCAGTTTTAATTTTTAATACATTAAATGCTAATAAATGTAAGCCACATAAATTTTCTTTTAGGTCTTCAGTAAATTTTTTTATGAGAGAGAGAGAGAGAGAGAGGGACAGACAGACAGGAAGGGAGAGATGAGAAGCATCAATTTTTCATTGTAGCTCCTTTGTTGTTCATTGATTGCTTTTTCATATATACCTTGATGGGGTGGGGACTACAGCAGAGTGAATGACCCCTTTCTCAAGCCAGTGAGCTTGGGCTCAAGCCAGTGACCTTGGGGTTCAAGCCAGTGACCGTGGGGTCATGTCTATAATCCCATGCTCAAACCAGTGACCCCATGCTCGAGCCAGTGACCCTGCACTCAAGCTGGCGACCTCGGGGTTTTGAACCTGGGTCCTTCATGTCCCAGTTCGATTTTCTGTCCACCACTTAGTCAGGCCAGGTTTTCAATAATTTTTAAGGGCATATAAGTCTTTTGGGACCCAAGCTTGAAAATTGTTGCTCTAGGCCAGCTGCTCTTAAGCTATATTTTTGTCAAAGTGTAATATAATTTCTTTTTACTTTTATTTTCCTATAATGCTTTAAGGGTCCCCTGTAGAGAACTATAGGAGTTAGTTTATTTTTTGACTTTTTGCTTATGTAGCTCTTCTTAAAATAATTTAGGTATATTTCAGTAACTATTTAATCAAAAAGGCTTGAAACTCCAAATCACCTTACTTGCAGTGATTAGATAGATCAATGTATAGTTTTCAAAAACTTTGTAATTACAAATTTATTTCAGTTTTTTTTCATGTTTATTTTTTATTGGTTTTAAAGAGAAGAAGGGAGAGCATCGAGAGAGATAGGAACATCAGTTTGTTCCTGTATGTCCCCTGACCGGGGATCGAACCTGCAGCCTCTGTGCTTTGGGATGATGCTCTAACCAATCATGCTATCTGGCCAGAGCAGACTTATTTCAATTTAAGAAGTAGTCTTGTGTTTTTTTTCTTTTATAGAGTATAGCAGAAACCACCTCTGAAACAATTGCTTTTATTTTTCTAAGTTTGGGATGGATTGAATTTTTCCCCTATTAAATTTTCATATATTTATTAGATACAAAAAGAAGATGAAAGAGAGGTACCTAGATACTCCTGCTGTACTCTTACACCCTATCTTAATTTAATTTAATTTATTTTTTTTTAATTTTTCTTAAGTGAGAAGTGGGGAGGCAGAGAGACAGACTCCCGCATGCACCCGACTGGGATCCACCCGGGTCAAGGCACTTACTCTTACATGTTCCTAGGAATAATCTGTGCCTCTCTTCTCTTTCCTACTTCATCTTTATTTCTTTTTTATTATTCTTATTAGCATAAGTCATTTTCTTGGATTCTGTAACTGTTCTTGCTACTTATTCTATCAGAAAACTTTCCTGATAATAACATTGATTTGTTTAACTTTAATGAAGTTATAGCGTAAAAATTATTTGTGAAACATTGCATGATCTTCAATTTACTGAAAGTTCTATTTCTACTATTTGGTTGCATTTTAAAAGTTTATGAAACATGTATTTTGAGATATAAAAGGATAGAAGAGTTTAAGCTCTGTGATCTTTAGTTTGGGATATGCTTACCGTAGTAGTGTTTTAAAACCATTTTAAATCTTTAGGAGATAGTGGAAATCTATTGTAGCATCCAGGGTTTCTGCTTTCAGTAGCTTAAAAAAAGTTGTTTGTTTTTTTTAAAGAAAAAGTTTGCTTTTTCTCCTATAGGCAGCAATGGATTTTTGCATGAACATGAACACAAAAGCAAATAGGAAGAAGTTGGTACGGGCACTCTTTATAGTTCCCAGACAAAGGTAGGTATTTTTTTTTTAAAGAGTAATTTGTTAGTGTTTTTACTTTGTAGTCATGATTATAAACTCAAAGTTTTTATTTAATTGCTTTTAAAATATTCCTTGTCAACGGAGACTATTAGCATTATTTTGTAGAGCTTGCTTCTCATTGATTTTTGTTCTTATTTTATTAGTGCTAAGTGAAAATATTTCTTCTGATGTTTTCCCATTGTTTTGAAAGAAATATAACTTAAGAATAATGACAATCATTGCTAGAAGCAATTGGTTTATATTTGTGCCACTGAGGAGAAAAAAATAATAAAGAGTATATAAGTTTTTTGGAGAGTTTTTATTTTGTGTAAAGATCAGATTGATAGAGTATGTCTAATTCTTGCAGTTGTATTTAAATGAACAATTTCAAGTAATTTTTTAATTATAGTTTAGAATTGGAAGTCACATTAGTGATTGTGTTGCTGGAAATTCAAGAAGTATATTGAATTGAGAGAATTCTAATGCTCTGAATTACACTGAATTAAATGCCCTATTTCAGCTGCATATTTCTGGACCATTTGTGGATTATTCACTTTAAGAACCTGGAGAAGAAACATTTTTTCTTATTTATGTTTGTTAACTATTGTGATGATTACATACAACATAGCTAAGATAGATACTTTCCCCAAAAGATAAGGTTTGTAAGGGATTTCACTAATGGGTTTTTTTTGTTGTTTTTTTATTTACAGAGACAGAGAGAGTCAGAGTGAGGGATAGACAGAGACAGACAGGAACAGAGAGATGAGAAGCATCAATCATTAGTTTTTCGTTGCATATTGCAACACCTTAGTTGTTCATTGATTGCTTTCTCATATGTGCCTTGACCGCGGGCCTTCAGCAGACCGAGTAACCCCTTGCTTGAGCTAGCAATCGTTGGTCCAAGCTGGTTAGCTTTTGCTCAAACCAGATGAGTTGCGCTCAAGCTGGCGACCTCGGGGTCTCGAACCTGGGTCCTCAGCATCCCAGTCCGACGCTCTATCCACTGCGCCACCACCTGGTCAGGCTCACTAATGGTTTTTTAAGCAAGATTTTAATTTGGTCCATTTATTGTTACGGGCCCATGATCTCTTAATGGTAAGATTTCTCAGTGAAACCAAATTAATACTTTTCTTTTTTTCGTTCATACTGGTTTTTATCTCTTCTCAGCATCATTAATAGCATTTTTCATTTAGTGGGGCAAGACAGATGGAACGTGCTAATATTATGAGTAGATAATTAAGAATTATCTAGTTGAGAAAGTAAATAGATGAATATTTTTATTATAAAATTATATATTGGTTCTGGCTGGTTGGCTTAGCAGCTAGAGCTTCGGCCTGGCATGCAGATGTGTCCTGGGTTCGATCCCCGATCAGGGCACACACGAGAAGCGACCATCTGCTTCTCTTCCTCTCCCTCTCCCCTTCCCTCTCTCTCCCTCTCGCCCTCCCTCCCCCTCTCTTCCCTTCTGTTTCACCTTCTCTCTCCCCCTTCTCTCTCTCTTCTCTCACAGCCAGCTGTTGCTTGATTGGTTCAAGCATTGGCCTTGCGTGCTGAGGATAGCTTGGTTGGTCCCTGCATTGGCCTCAGGTGCTGAGGATAGCTCAGTTGATTTTGGCCCCAGATGAGGATTGCCTGGTGGATCCCAGTTGGGGCACATGATGCAGACTGTCTCTATCTCCTTTCCTCTCACTTAAAAAAATATTATATATTGCATTTCATCAACTGGAAGGTGCTATTAGTTATGAGTTGTGCCATTATTTTATGTTCAACTAAGAAAAAAATATTGCCAAATTTAAGACTTTGATTGTGAGACACATTGCACTTTCATATACTATATATTTGTAAATGGGGAAAAGTATACACTTTGAATTGATGAGAACTCATATTTTTTTCCTTATTATCTTGGACCAATTTTTTTTCAAGTGATGCCTTTCTTTACCTTATACAAGAGAATGTTTACTTTCATATTTTTTTCAACTGTTTATTTGAATGAAGAAACATGTACAGTATAACAATCATATGGAACTATAAAGAATAAACCAAAGTTAGCAAAAATAAAAGGTTTTATTAATAAAAGAAATCATAAGTTTAAGTAGTTTACTATAAGAGCATCTTGTCTCTGTATCCTCGTTTCATCCCACTCTACCACTGCTGCTCCCCCTCCAACAAAAAAGTTCTTAAAAACTATGCACTATTTTATTTGGTTTTATGTCAGTTGTAGCTTTTATAATTAAATTTATCTGCTTTATCTCAACAGATGTCTACAAATTAGAAGTAGTTGGAGTTTGCTAGAAGCCGTAGACTTGAAAGTAGTAGGAAATGACAATTTATAATTTAAGAAGAGAGAAAAAAAAAAAGATACAAGGACTTAAAATGAATGCATGGCATTCTGGATCATGAGGAAGAGACCACATGATCTCATATATTAAAAACATACATATAATTATTTAGGTTTCTTATAATCAGCTTGAGTAATCAGAAAAGATTAAATTATGATCTTTCCTTTTTTTAAATTAAGTTCTAAAATTTTTTCATTCATTGACTAATTCATTAAGGCAATGATTTTCTACTGGAGTGCCACAAGAAGTTTTAAAACATGCAATACCTGATTGTTTAGTCAAAGGCACTGCTCTTTTTTCCCTTAGATTGTCAAATAAAAATATGGTAACAGCCAACTCAATAGCTGTCCGGTGTGCATGAATCAAAGTTATACCTGATTTTTGTCCGATCGGCAAAAAAAATATATATATTTTTTGGTATGCCGCAGAATTTATTAGCTTATGTGTTCTATGAGATGAAAAAGGCTGAGTTATTGTTGTCTACTTTGATTAGTGTTGGGAGATATACTGGTGAACAAGACAGGTTTGGCTCTTTCATGCAGATTACAATTTGGGTATGAAAACAAAAAAGTCTTTAAGTGTAATTATCAAGAATAATCACAATGTGCTTTCAAGCACATACCAAGTAGAACTGATTGATTTATTCTTGGGAGAGGAAAGACTGCCTGGACAAGGGGTTTTTAATCAGAGTTCTGAGAAAAGAATTAGCTGGGATAGGTGAGGAAAGAGAATTCTGAGAGAGCATTTCTGATAGAGGCAACAGTATGAGTTAGAGATACGGCATCAAACTACTGCTAAAACCTCTTGGGCCTGACCCAAGAGGCCACAGTGGATAAAGCATCGACCTGGAATGCTGAGGTCGCTGGTTTGAAACCCCGGGCTTGCCTGGTCAAGGCACATATGGAAGTTGATGCTTCCTGCTCCTCCCACCACCCCTCCCCTCCCCAAAATGAATAAATAAACAAATAAAAAATTTTAAAAAACCTCTTGGTATTCTTGGACAGTGACCTCCAGAATAAGTTGGGAACAGGCCCTGTTTACTTCTTTTTTTTTTTTTTTTGTATTTTTCTGAAGCTGGAAATGGAGAGAGACAGTCAGACAGACTCCCGCATGCGCCCAACCAGGATCCACCCGGCACGCCCACCAGGGGCGAAGCTCTGCCCACCAGGGGGCGATGCTCTGCCCCTCCGGGGCGTCGCTCTGCGACGACAGAGCCACTCTAGCGCCTGGGGCAGAGGCCAAGGAGCCATCCCCAGCGCCCGGGCCATCTTTGCTCCAATGGAGCCTCAGCTGCGAGAGGGGAAAAGAGAGACAGAGAGGAAGGAGGGGGGGGTGGAGAAGTAAATGGGTGCCTCTCCTATGTGCCCTGGCCGGGAATCAAACCCTGGTCCCCCGCATGCCAGGCCGACGCTCTACCGCTGAGCCAACAGGCCAGGGCCCCTGTTTACTTCTTTATCTCAGCGTTTGGTACAATGCCTGACAGCTAGATGATAAAACTATGTGAATGGTGTTTAATGCCCCTTTCAACTTCTTCAGTCTTAATTCTAGCCACTGCCCCTCTTGCAGAAATCCTGATCTCTTATGATTTCTTGACTACCTTTTTCTCTCTCTACTTCTAAGCCTCTGTTTTTTACTCTGTCTGTGGAATATCTTTTAGTATTTCTCTGAAAATCTCTGGTTTGGCTTTAAGTCTTAGTATCAAAGCTATATTCACTGAGTAATCATCCTTATTTCCCTTATGTAGATATAGGTGTCCTTTTATAGCATTTTGAACATGTCTTCATATGAAGAATTAGACACATTATATCACAATATTGATTTGCAGCCTGTATCCCCACTAAGCTATATAAACTATAAGCTATTTGAAAGAGAGGACTTGCTGTTGTACTTCTCCAACACCAAGTGTAGTGTTTGGTATATATTTAAGTGCTTGAAAATATTTGATGAGATAATGTTGGTAATACGCAAATTTAAAATTGTATTTTGAAAAATAATACATTCACAGGGTTTAAAACCCAATAGTATAAAACATTTCATGTTGAAAAGTATCCTTTTTGTCCTGGTCTCCCCATCAACCCAGTTCCTATTCCTCCCAAAAGGAAACTACTGTCTTGATGCTGTGTATCCTTTCAAAGATTTTTTTTTTACATCTAGTATAAGAAAATGCAATTACAGATCCTTAATATTTCCTGATTTTTACAAAAAGGCAACTTATTATACCTATTCTGAACTTGATCATTTTCACTTAAAAGTATATTTTGGAGATGTTTTCATATCAATGCATAAAGATTTCCCTGTTCTTTTAAATATGCATTCTTTTTATGAATTTAACCATTTTGGACATTCCAGTCTTTACCAGTAAAAAAGGTTTGTATTTGTACTTCTCTTTTTTTTCTATTTCTGATTATGTTAATGAATGGCTTATTCATTTTAGGGTTTTTTGTTTTTTTTTTCTGAAGCTGGAAACGGGGAGAGACAGTCAGACTCCCGCATGCGCTTGACCAGGATCCACCCGGCACGGCCACCAGGGGGCGATGCTCTGCCCACCAGGGAGCCATGCTCTGCCCACCAGGGAGCCATGCTCTGCCCCTCCGGGGTGTCGCTCTGCTGCGACCAGAGCCACTCTAGCGCCTAGGGCACAGGCCAAGGAGCCATCCCTAGCGCCCGGGCCATCTTTGCTCCAATGGAGCCTCGCTGTGGGAGGGGAAGAGAGAGTCAGAGAGGAAGGAGAGGGGGAGGGATGGAGAAGCAGATGGGCGCTTCTCCTGTGTGCCCTGGCCGGGAATCGAACCCGGGACTTCTACACGCCAGGCTGACGCTCTACCACTGAGCCAACCGGCCAGGGCTAGTTTTTTTTTTTAACTGAAGAAAGGGCGGGAAGAAGGGAGAGAACAGCTGAAAAAGACAGCTTCTGGATTTATTATTTATGTATTTTACTGTTTTACTATTTTCTTACTCATTAGTTTTGGCTTTTATCTTTAATTTCTTCTTTTTTAGTTTTATTCATTTTGTTCCTATTTTTTTTTAAATGAGAGGAGGGGAGATACAGAGACTCCTGTATGCACCCCAATTGGGATCCACACGGCAACCCCATCTAGGGTCGATACGTGAATCAACCAAGCTGTCCTTAGCACTTGGGGCCAAAGCTCGGACCCGCTGAACTATCCTCAGTGCCTGGGATCAATGCTAGAACCAGTCAGCCACTGGCTGCAAGAGGGGAAAGGAGAGAGGATGGGGAGAGGCAGAGGAAGAGAAGCAGATAGTTGCTTCTCATATGTGCCGTGACCGGGGATCAAACCCAAATGTCTGCACGCCGGGCTAAAGCTCTACCACTGAGCAAACTGGCCAGGGCCTGTTTTATTGTTTTTTGACATTTAATATATTGTTGTCCTCTGATACTAAGATTAAATTTTCTGCTTTCTTTTTATTTTTCTTTATTTTGGTGTACTTTTGCCCTTCTTTATATTCAGTTTTTTAGAATTACTTTATTTTGGTTGAGTCTCTTGTAAATGATTGAATTTTACATTGAGATCCATTCTGAAAATGTTTCTTCTTAGGCTATTTACATTTTTGCTAAGAGATAAGAATTGGTTTGCATTCTGTTATTTGTCTTTTCAGTTTAATTTTTTAAGTCTTACGTGTTCTGTTTGTATTGTCTTACTTAGGTACATACGTGGGTATATGTGTTTTCTGATTTTAGGATGGTTTTTATATTTGTTTTAATGGTTTTCATGATTATAAGTTTGCTTAGTGATCATTTAGATAGTCTCATTGTTTTCTACCATGAGCAATAATAAAATAGCCTGTGTTCCCTCCCCGTTTTTCTTCTCACTTTCTCTCCTCACCCATCTGATATTAATCAATAATGTTGTCATTCTTAATATTTTTTTTACTCTTAAATATGCTTATACTTGTATTATTTGTCAACTTTGAGTGATATTTAACCTCACAGCATCACAAGTACGTACAGTGGACTTAGTGACTATTCATCTTCTCCATTCTCCTACTCTTTTATTTCTAGTTGGTAACATATCCTGATAGGGAGCATAACATACACATTCTAATAGGTCACTCTAATCCCCTCCTTTGTTTTTATCTTAGTTCTACAGTTTAAAATATTTTATGTTCCTTGCCAGTCCTCTTTCTCTGGTTTGGTTTACCCAGTTATCTGTTACTTTGCTGACATTCACCTTCTAATAATTTTCTCAAGAAGAATTCTTGGGAAAAATATCCCTTGAGCCTGACCAGGTGGTGGCGCAGTGGATAGAGAGTCGGACTTGGATGCGGAGGACCTAGGATCGAAACTCCAAGGTCGCTGGCTTGAGCACGCAGGCTTATCTGGCTTGAGCATGGGCTCACTAGCTTGAGCACGGGATGACCCATGGTCGCTAACTTGAGCCCAAAGTTCGCTGGCATGAGCAAGGGGTCACTTGCTCTGCTGTAGACCCCCCACCCCCCAGTCAAGGCACATATGAGAAAGCAATCAATGAACAACTGAGGAGCTGCAACTACGAATTGACGCTTCTCGTCTCTCTCCCTTCCTGTCGCTGTCTGTCCCTATCTGTTCCTCTGTCTCTCTGTCTCTGTCAACAAAAAAAATTCCTTGAGTTTTTTTATGTTCAGAATATGTATCTGTAGACTTTAAAACTTTTATTTACTGATTATAGAGAGAGAGAGGAAGGGAGAGAGAGAGAAAGATTGATTTGTTGTTCCACTTATTTATTCATTCATTGGTTGATTCTTTTATGTGCCCTGACTGGGCATCAAACCTGCAACCCTGGTGTGTTGGGATGATGCTCTAACCAAGTGAGCTACCAGCTTAGCTGGTTATAGGATCTATGGTGCATGCCTTTTTCCTTTAAGTATCTTGTAGATATTACTAGAGTCATCTGGCATTTGGAATTGCTGTGGAGAAATCTGAAGCTAACCTGCTTTATTATTTTTTTCAGCCATTTCTCCTCTAATTGACTCGATCATTTATACGACTGCCCAAATAATGCTTTCTGTAATAAATCCAGAGACTTTTCTAGTATACATACGCCTTGGTGTTGATCATTTTGGTCATTCTCCATACCCTTTCAGTTTTCATATTGAATTCTTCAAGGAAGTTATTCTGGTTTTCATCTTTAATATTATTAGAATTATTATTATTATTATTATTTGTATTTTTCCGAAGTGAGAAGCAGGGGGTGGGGGGAGAGACAGACAGACTCCCTCATGCACCTGACCAGGATCCACCTGGCATACCCACCAGGCGGCGATGCTTGGCCCCTCTGGGGCATTGCTTTCCTGCAACTGGAGCCATTCTAGCACCTGGGGAAGAGGCCACGGAGCCATCCTCAGCACCTGGGCCATCTTTGCTCCAGTGGAGCTGTGGCTGTGGGAGGGGAAGAGAGAGACAGAGAGAAAGGAGAGGGTGGAAGGGTAGAGAAGCAGATGGATGCTTCTCCTCTGTGCCCTGGTTGGGGTTCGAACCCGGGACTTCCACACGCTGGGCTGATGCTCTACCGCTGAGCCAACTGGCCAGGGCCCATCTTTAATATCTTTAAATACTTGTTTTCTTTTTAAGTATTCCAGTTATGCTTATGTTGACTATCATTTGCTTATTTTCTAGCTATCATATTCTCACTAATCACTTTTTCAATGTCTTTTTTTCTATTCTCTGTTACTCAGCATTTTGCAAAGTCTGTTCTCCCTGTGCTTCCTTCCTCATTTCTTCTTTAAAGGTTTATTTCATATTTTAAAAATCATAGCAAAATGTTTGGCCAGAACTTTCTTGTATTTCATGGCAGCATTTTTTGGTGAACTTTGGTAAGGTTTTATTCACTTTTCAGTTGGTGCTTTTGCAATCACTTACCTGATGCTCCAAAATGGACTGATTTGGCAGTTTTAGTCAAACCTGCAACATTTGGGGTTATGGACTATATATTTTTTAATTCCTCTGAATGAATTTACGAACATTTTATAGGACTGTCATAGCTTTTGGGGTTCCCATCGCATGGCAGGACAGTTTGTGAACTCAGCTTATTCTTAAGGACCTTAGACAAGAAGTGACACCTCATTTCTACTCTTAGGGAGCATTGAGTTAGCACTATTGCCTTTGCTTCAGAAATACAGGGAGTTGTTTTTAGTTACTAATTGTATTTCTCTAGTAGGGAAGTTACCATACTGAAAACAGTAAAAGAAATATTCATTATGGTTTAGCAGGCGTCCCCAAACTACTGCCCGCGGGCCACATGCGGCCCCCTGAGGTCATTTATCTGGCCCCCAGCCACACTTCCGGAAGAGGCACCTCTTTCATTGGTGGTCAGTGAGAGGAGCACTGTATGTGGCAGTCCTCCAGCGGTCTGAGGGACAGTGAACTGGCCCCCTGTGTAAAAAGTTTGGGGACCCCTGGTTTAGTTGGTGAAGAACAGTCCGTTTAAGGATGGAATTTATAAGTAACATTGACTGTTACTCTTTTTTTTTTTTTTTAATTTTTCTGAAGCTGGAAACAGGGAGAGACAGTCAGACAGACTCCCGCATGCGCCCGACCGGGATCCACCCAGCACGCCCACCAGGGGCGACGCTCTACCCACCAGGGGGCGATGCTCTGCCCATCCTGGGCGTCGCCATGTTGCGACCAGAGCCACTCTAGCGCCTGAGGCAGAGGCCAAGGAGCCATCCCCAGTGCCCGGGCCATCTTTGCTCCAATGGAGCCTTGGCTGCGGGAGGGGAAGAGAGAGACAGAGAGGAAAGCGCGGCGGAGGGGTGGAGAAGCAAATGGGCGCTTCTCCTGTGTGCCCTGGCCGGGAATCGAACCCGGGTCCTCCGCACACTAGGCCGATGCTCTACCGCTGAGCCAACCGGCCAGGGCGACTGTTACTCTTTACTGGCATTTCTATATTTTATATACATTTCGAATCAGCCAAATTATAACAAGTCTCTGTTTTGTAAAGATTTCAGTGTTTAGGTAGGCCAAGACCTCTCTTTACACATCTGTGAAATGGCATATTAGGGAGAGTCTTGGAGTAGGTTGATGTTTCCTGGTTGATCATATATTTTTATTGGTCAGAAAAAGCCTTTAATTTTGAAGATCATCTTTTGTCCCTAACCCTCAGATATCTTTCTACCTTGCCTGCAAGATTTGGCTTGACCCTGACGATTGGAACTTGCTCTCTAGGGAGGCTGGAGTAGAAAGATAGTCAAGTGCTACTAAGTCTCTTCTCATTCTTGACTACTAAGTCTCTTCTCATTCTCTCATTCCTGTTTTCCACACCCCCATGTACTCACAGACCTTTCTCTATTCTTTGAATATAAGAGAAGATGAATAGCCTTCAAAGGGAGAGTTAAGAAGGGAAAAAGAAGGGTTGGGGCTAGAGTGAGCAGGCTAGAATCTTCTTCTGGATAGCTAGTTAGGTGGTATTAGGGGTAGTAGCAGATTACTCTGTGAACCCTTGGACTTGGGGCAAATTGTGACATGTTGGGAGAAAGGGGCAAGGAAAAACTTAACACCTTCTTTTAGCTCTTCTCACTTAACTTCATTATTCTCCCATGCCCATCTATTCCCTGTAGGAAGGACTTTTTAGTAAGGTGTGCCTCCCTTTTTGTGTGACATTTTCTCTCTTTCACCCTCCTCAAATGACATGAGTCCTAGTCCGATTGAGTGTTTTCTGTGGTCAGGATTTCCTCCTTCATACATCCAGCTCATTCAGCTTGAGTTGACCAAAAAATGTGCTAACAAAACAAGAATGAATTATTTAGTAGTTATTTGAGTGCCTAGGACTATGAGGAACCAAAAATCTTATACATGTATGAATATAAATAGTCTGTAGTAGAGAATTTAGCTGTCTTACCTAGTGTGTATAATTTGGTTTAGGAACACTAAACTAGATAACTCAGAAGTGTTTTTATAGTTCTTTTGTGAAAAAAGTCTTTATTGAGATATAATTCACATACCACACAGTTTACCCATTTAAAGTATACAATTAAGTGTCCTAAATATATGCAATCGTTACTACAATCAAATTGTAAAATATTTTTGTCTCCCTAAAAGAAACCTCATCTGTTAGAAGTCAATCCTTTTCTCTTCTCCCACCCTCTCCTCTGCCCTAAGAAACCACTAATCTAGCCTGACTGTTGGTAGCACAGTGGATAGAGTGTTCACCTGGGATGCTGAGGTCCCAGATCTGAAACCCCAAGGTCACCGGCTTGAGTGTGGGATCATCAACATGATCCCATCATTGCTGGCTTGAGCAAGGGGTCACTGGCTTGGCTTGAGTCCCCTGGTCAAGGCATGTATGAGAAGCAGTCTGAACAACTGAAGTGCCACAACTACAAGTTAATGCTTCTCATCTCTCTCCCTGTTTGTCTATCGAATCTGTCTCTCCTTGCCCCCTACCCCCCCCCCCCGCCCCATCCCCATGAAAATAAACCACTAGTCTACTTTTAGTCTCTGGATTTTCCTATTCTGGATGTAGTGTGTAAATGAAATCATGTATGCAGCCTTTTGTGCTGGGCTTCTTTCATTTAGTGTTCTCTAGATTCATTCATGTTGGAACCTTGATTAGAATGTTCTTGGTTTTTAAGGCTGAATAATGTTTTATTATATAGATATATACCACATTTTGTTTGCCCATTAATTTATCAGTTTATAGACATTTGGGCTGTTTCTACCTTTAAGCTATTGTGAATAATGCTGTGACTATTTGTGTACAAGTTTTTGTGTACATTTTATATTTTCAGTTCTTTTGGGTATATACCTAGGAGTGGAATTACTGTGTCTTAGGGTAATTCTGCTTAACATTTTTAAAACTGCCAAACTTTTTCACAGTGGTTGCACCATTTTACATTCCCAACAGCTGTGATTGAGGATTCCATTTTCTCCATATCCTCACCACTGCTTATTGCCTCTTTTTGCTTATTGCCATCTTAGGTGATATGAAGTGGTATCTCATTATGGTTTTGATTTGCATTTCCTTAATGGCTAATGTGTTTGAGCATCTTTCCATGTGCTCATTGGCCATTTGTATGTCTTTACTGGGGAAATGTCTGTTTAAATCCTTTGCACCCCCCTTTTTTTGTTGTGTTGTCTTTTTATTATTATGAGTTCTTTATACTTTGTATACATTCCTTATCCAATATAATGCACAAATATTTTCTCCCATGTTATGAGTTATCTTTTAATTTCTTGATATCATTTACAGTCCAGTTTTATAATTTGATTTAGTCCATCTTTATAATTTTTAAAGATTTTAACTTTCACTCATTTTCTTCCTTTGTTAAAGAAATAGTGGTTAAAATAATCTCAAAAGGCTTGCATTATATTTCTTAGCCTGTTAACTTGAAGGACTCCACAGAAATTAAATCTAGAATTTTCTATAAGTGGATATTTACATATCATTTTATAGTTTATTTATGCATTTATATATACATATAATTGAAATTTCACATCGTAAGTATACATATGTATCAAGATTAAAACACTTCTAACACCTCAGAAGTCTTGAAGTAAGTCAGAATTGGAAAGTATGTTAGTTCCTTGTTTTAAATATAGACAAACCTGGTGTTAGTTTAGTGACTTTGAAGCCATATAGCTTTAACCAAATTTTATCAGATGGATGTTCAGGCTTTCTTCAGAGTGATATAAACAATACTTTCCAGAGGTGGAGTGTTTCAATTGATTCTTGAACAGCTTTTCCTGATCCAGCTTTTAGGAGAGTTTGCTGGAGTTTTTGTGGGAGACTTTTTAATTGAACTTATTCCCTTCCCTCTTGATAAATTCCAAAATACCAAAAAATGAGTTTGTTGGAAACTTATTAGTATGTTATACCACTTGATGGCACTGTTGCATTGGGTTCATCAATATTGTGAGAAAAGACTCCTAGCATTTGGATGTCAATTTCAGAGTAAATGACCCCATTCTTTTTTATTATATTTCATCTTTTTTGAATCATCATCTTCTTTGTGTTTCCTATGAAGAAATTTTTTTATATTTAATTTATTGGCAGTGTATTTTCTCACATTTTTTCCTAGGCATTTTGAACACATAAACTTAGTAATTTCCTTTTTTAAGAGAGACAGAGAGAGTCAGAAGTCAGAGAGAGGGATAGATAGGGACAGACAGACAGAAACGGAGAAAGATGAGAAGCATCAATCACCAGTTTTTCGTTGCGACACCTTAGTTGTTCATTGATTGCTTTCTCATATGTTCCTTGACCGTGGGCCTTTAGCAGACTGAGTAACCCCTTGCTGGAGCCCCTTGCTGGGGCCAGCGACCTTGGGTCCAAGCTGGTGAGCTTTTGCTCAAACCAGATGAGCCCGTGCTCAAGCTGGCAACCTCAGGGTCTCGAACCTGGGTCTTCCCTATCCCAGTCTGACGCTCTATCCCTGCGCCACCACCTGGTCAGGCCTTAGTAATTTTCAATAAATTCTTTAGAATTTATTTATTTTAACGTATTTATTGATTTTAGAGAAACAGAGAGAGGAAGGGAGGGGGGGGGAGACAGAGACAGAAACATTCATTTGTTGTGTGTTCATTGGTTGCTTTCTGTGTGTGCCCTGACGGGGGATCAAACCTGTAACCTTGGTGTTTGGGATGACACTAACTGACTTTAGATTTTAAAGAGGAAAAAAAAAGCTGAACGTTTCTTAGAGAAAACTGATTGATTATGTGATAAAAACTTTTAAGATAAATTTCTTTTTTCCGTCGGCAACAAATGTGTGTTTGTTTCTGCATTCTTGTTATTACTTATATTTAGTGACTGGATGTTTACTAACTTGCTGATCATTAACTGTAAGGCGAATACTTAATTGTGTGATTGAGGAGACCTTGAAAGTAGAAGCAAGGTTTTATTATTTTGTAAAGAAAAACATTCTTTTAAATAGTTCACTCACTAACTCTTAGTAAAATAATTATCACTCTCCTAGAAGATTATAAAATTTAGTTTTCAGCCTTGGCAGGATAGCTCAGT
The DNA here is from genome assembly GCF_036850765.1 of Saccopteryx bilineata. Taxonomy (NCBI): domain Eukaryota; kingdom Metazoa; phylum Chordata; class Mammalia; order Chiroptera; family Emballonuridae; genus Saccopteryx; species Saccopteryx bilineata. The sequence continues at coordinate 125,770,038 of NC_089494.1, forward strand.
TGGTTAAAGCATTGTCTGGAAGTGGAGAGGTTGCCAGTTCAATCCCCAGATAGGCACATACGGGAACAGTGATGTTCCTGTCTCTCCCTCTTCCTCTCACTAAAATCAAAATTAAATTCAGTTTTCAAAGGAAGGATGGGAAGGATGTAAGTTTATTTTTTAATTGACTTTCAGAAAAGTCAAATTAAATAAAATTATATCTGGCTTACATTTTAACACAGAAATTTACTCTTTATGTTGATTTAAATGTTCTATTTTATGTTTAAATAACTTGAATGTGATTGATAAAGAATTTAGCACTTGTTTCCTTTCAGACTTGAATTTGTAGGAAGGTAGAAGGGACAAAAGCACATTTGTGCAGGACTAACATTGAAAGGTATATTACATTATTTACAAAGTAAGGGATTTTATTTTGTGAAGTAATAAATGGTTATAGAACATGAAGATTTAAATAGGACAGGGTGACATTTAATTTTAACTATTTAATAGTAAAAATATAATGGAAAAAGAAGAATTGGGAACTTGTTAGAGATGGATGTGTTGAGTTTAATAGAGGTAGAGGATTCTGAGAGAATGAAATATCTAATTTCCATGTGGCCTATTCCAAAAGAAACAAAAACCAGTATTACTAACTACCTGTAAAGGCTTAAAAGAGTTGGGACTCTTCCAGGGAGTCAGTCCTTACACTATTTTTTAAATCCCACTGAAGCTGAAAACACTTTACCTGTGTTGTTAGTGCACTGTTGCGAACCTGAGTGGTTAGCACAGACTGTTTTCTTTAAAATAAATAGCTATAGCTACTTTTCTTTTGGGGCTGGGAAAAAACTTTGAAGTAGATTCGGCTAATTGGAAAAATAAAAAAATGAAGCAAAGTGTAAGTGTCTTGCCCAGGAAAAGGAGGAAAGGACCTGGTTTAAAAAAAAAATTTTTTTTTTTAAAGTGAGAGGAGGGGAGATAGACAGACTTCCACATGTGCCCCGACTGGGATCTACCCAGCAACCCCTGTCTGGGGCCCATGAATCAACTGAGCTATCATCCTCAGCACCTGAGAGACCAGCGCCCGAACCAGCTGAACCACTGGCTGCGAAAGGGGAAGAGAGAAGAGAGGGAGGGGAAGAGAAATAGATGGTTAGGGATCGAACCCGGGATGTATGTATGCCAGGCTGATGCTCTATCCACTGAGCTAATTGACCAGCGCCTAGTGTAATTTTTTTTTAAGGGAGATAGGGAGAGAGAGAGAGAGAGAGAGAGAGAGAGAGAGAGGAGAGGAGATAGAGATTGGGACTAGAAGGGAAAGATGAGAGTATAAACTTGTTGTTGCAGCACTTTAGTTATTCATTGATTGCTTTCTCATGTGCCTTGACTGGGGGCTTCAGCTGAGCCAATGATTGCTTCCTCAAGCCAGCGACCATGGGGTCATGTCGGTATCCCACACTCAAGTCTGTGACCCCTCACTCAAGCTGGTGAGCCTGTGTATAAGCCAGCAACCTTAGGGTTTTTTGAACCTGAGTCCTCAGCATCCCATGTTGATGCTTTATCCACTGCACCACTGCCTGGTCAGGCAAAATACTTTGATCCTAAGTTGTAATCTCAAGTTTTATTAAAAAAGACAACCACAGCCCTGGCAAGTTAGCTTAGTGAATAGAGCATCAGCCTGGTGTGCCGACATTCTGGGTTCGATACCCGGTCAGGACACACGTAAGAAATGACCATCTGCTTCTCTTCTCCTCCCTGTTCTCCTTCTCTCTATCTCTTCCCCTCTCGCAACCAGTGACTCAGTTGGTCCATGCATCAATCTCAGGTGCTGAGGATAGCTTGGTTGATTCAAGCATAAGACCCAGACAGGGATTGCTGGATGGATCCTGATTAGGCTATATGTGGATTCTGTCTCTTTATCTCCTCTCCTCTCATATAAAAAATAAAGAAAAAAGAAAACCAATATTAAAATTAATTCTAAAACCTCAAGAGTTGGTTCTTCAAAAAATTTTGCTAGAGAAGCATTTAGAAAATACAAAATGGCCCTGCCTGGTTCACTCAGCAATAGAGTGTTGGCTCAGTATATGGAAGTCTCAGGTTTGATTCCTGGTCAAGGCACACATGAGAAGCAACCATCTGCTTCTCCACCCCACCCTCTCCCCCCCTTCTCGTCCTGCAGCCATGGCTCAAACAGAGCAGGTTGGCCTGGGTGCTGAGGATGGCTCCATGGCCTTGCCTCAGGTGCTAAGCTCGATTGCTGAGCAACGGAGCAGCAGCCCCAAAGAGCAGAGCATTGCCTGTTAGGAGCTTGTCCTCTGGATCCCAGTCAGGGCACATGCGGGAGTCTGTCTCACTGCCTCCTTCCTTCTCCCTTAAAAAAAAAAAAAGAAGAAAATATGAAGAAAAAGAACATTAAAAAGTTTAAGGAGTAAGCCATATTGATATGGTAGAGATATTTAAAAACTACTTGAAAATCTCAGTGAAACAGATAATTGGGGAAAAAAATTACACATTTTTATGATTAAGACAAAATAGATGAGTCATCATGGGAGAATGTTAAAAATTATGTTAATTTTGTCTTGAATAGATAAGACAACTATTGGGTTCTTTTAGTCTTTTATGGAACAAGTAGTTTTTCTGCTGTATTGTTCATTCCAGAGCATAAAAAAGAAAGCCTGCCATTTTACAGTATGAAAAAATAGGCAGAAGTCTGTAACAAAAAAAGAGCAAGGAAGTTAATTAAAAGTACCGACCAATCTCCTTTTTTTTAAAATAATTTTTATTGGTTTTAGCAATGGATGAAGGGAGAGAAAGAGATAGGAACATCAATTTTTTCCTGTATATGCCCTGACTGGGGATCGACCGGCAGCCTCTTCTTCTGTACGATTGCTCTAACCAACTCTACTATCTGGCCAGCACGACCAATCTTACTTTTAAATGTTGACAGAAAAATTCTAAGTATACCACTAACAAATTACATTTAGTATATTAAAAATAAACATCTAACATGGTCAAAGAGGCTTGACCTTATGAATGAAAAGATACTTTATATAGGAAACTTATATAAAACATCAGTAGGGTAAACTACATCATTATTTTACTAATTGAATAGAAGATACTTGATAAATGAGCTTTTGTTTGATAAATATAAAACTATATTCTTATAAAATTTTTTAAGTACTTTTATAATATGGTGAAAATAGACTAAAAGTCAGCAATATACTTAATTTTGAGATACTAGAGACATTTATTATTTAACAAGTGTTTATTGAGCACCTGTTATGATCTAAGCACTGCTTTGAGAGCTGGTAAACTGTCTTTCATAGGGCTTACATTCTAGTAGGGAAGGGTGACAAATGATAGCAAAAACATCACAAGTAAGTTAATTATATAACATTAGAAGGTGATGAATTATGTTTTTATCTCATTTATTTATTTGTCATTAGTTTTAGTGAGAGAGGAAGGTAGGGAGGGAGGGAGAGAGACAGAGAGACAGCAGGAATGTTGATCTGTTCCTGCATGTGCCTTGACCAGGGATTGAACCAGCAACCTCTGCTCTTCAGCATGATGCTCTAACCAACTGAGTTATCTGGCCAGGGCAAATTCTATTTTTAAAAAACAGTGCAGAGTACTGGGGTTTGGGAGTAGTATGGTTGTATAGATTTGTAATTTCAATGGTGCATTCATAGTGGGTCTCAATGAGGGGGTGTATTTGTATTTTTCTGAAGTTGGAAACGGGGAGTCAGTCAGACAGACTCCCTCATGCACCCGACCGGGATCCACCTGGCATGCCCACCAGGGGGCGATGCTCTGCCCATCTGGGGCATTGCTCTGTTGCAACCAGGGCCATTCTAGTGCCTGAGGCAGAGGCCATAGAGCCATCCTCAGCACTCAGGCCAACTTTGCTTCAGTGGAGCCTTGGCTGCGGGAGGGCAAGAGAGAGACAGAGAGGAAGGAGAGGGGGAGGGGTGGAGAAGCAGATGGGCGCTTCTCCTGTGTGCCCTGGCCGGAAATCGAACCTGGGACTCTAGCACGCCAGGCCGACGCTCTACCACTGAGCAAACCGGCCAGGGCAAGACTTGTTTCTTGAGGGGAGTAAGCAGTGTGAATGGATAGTTGGAGAAGTACAGCTGTATTCCAGCTAACTGAGAACAGCCAGTGTGGAGGCTCTGAGGTGAGTGAAAGCTTGCCTGCTGTGTTGAGAATTAGTGAGGGGCTGGTGAGACAGAGCAATGAGCAGGCAACAATAGTACATGAAGTCAGATCAGTTTAAGAGGTCACAGAAGAATGTTTTGATTCAAATGGTTACATAATTAATTGTACTTCTTACTGTTTCTTTAAAGAAGGCGATGATGAGATTTAACAAACTATTGAGTTACCTGCTACAAACTATATATACTGCTTATAGAAATTAGGGATATTTTATCGCTTCATATTCATTTTGAAATATCCCCTAATTTTTGTGAGCAGTATAGTTGAGATAGTTAGAACCCAAGTCTCCTAACTCCTAGTGCATTGCTCTTTGTTATTCGATGACCTTAATTTTTTTTGTGTGTATTTTTCTGAAGTTAGAAGTGGGGAGGCAGTCAGACAGACTCCCTCATGCACCCGACTGGGATCCACCCGGCATGCCAACCAGGGGGCGATGCTCTGCCCATCTGGGGTGTTGCTTCGTTGTGGTTGGAGCCATTCTAGTGCCTGAGGCAGAGGCCATGGAGCCATCCTCAGTGACTGGGCCAACTTTGCTCCAATGGAGCCTTGCCCCAGGAGAGGAAGAGAGAGACTGAGAGGAAGGAGGAGCGGAGAGGATGGAGAAGCAGATGGGTGCTTCTCCCATGTACCCTGACCGGGAATTGAACCCAGGACTTCCACACGCTGGGCCAACACTTTACCACTGAGCCATCCAGCCAGGGCGACCTTAACTCATATCTTCATTTTTTTGATCTGTAGGTGTGGCAGTTGGAAGCGGTGAACCTAAGCATAGGTTTAAAGTCCTATATATTTTTGTCTGGAAATTGATTATGAACTGAAAAAGGGAAACCTAAAACCTAATATTCTAACAAATATATTAAAATATATTCTAACTGAAGTTTGAAAATTTAGAAAGTAAATTTAGTATTAATATGAATCCCTCTGTTATACAAGAACATTAAATGTTTATTTGCCCTAGGCTTTTTTTGCACTAGCAGACATTCAGAAAATTATTACATATTTATGAGAGTATCTTACAATGATATCTTATTTTTGTAATATCACGGAGTAATGTGACCAACGTGCACATTTTCTGAGTGACAGAAGTGTAACCTTCAATTGATAAAACTTTAAAAATAATTTAAAAAACATTTAAAAATTGCCTGACCTGTGGTGGCGCAGTGGATCACACGCCGACCTGGGATGCTGAGGTCACCGGTTCAAAACCCTGGGCTTGCCAGGTCAAGGCACATGTGGGAGTTGATGCTCCCTGTTCCACCCCCAACCCTTCTCTCTCTCTCTCTCTCTCTCTCTTTCTCTCTCTCCTCTCTCTCTCCCCCTCTCTAAAACGAGTAAATAAAAAAAATTTAAAAAAATTAAATTTACCATTAAATGTTTTGATTCAAATGGTTACATAATTAATTGTACTTCTTACTGTTTCTTTAAAGAAGGCGATGATGAGATTTAACAAACTATTGAGTTACCTGCTACAAAGCCACCGTGTTGTTTACTTCTCTCTACACCCGTTTCCTTATTCCTGAAATATAGTGTCCACCTCATAGGATCAGCATGTTAAATAATGTATGTTAGATGCCTAGGCCAGGGCCTCGCACATTAGTAACAAATAAATGGTAATTTTTAAAAGAAATTATAATGGTCAAAAAGAAGTACAAACTTTTTGAGCCTCTTAGGCATGATTTTGAGCACTTACCTCCTCTTGACCTCACCTGTCAAATTTTGTTTGCACTGTTTCTTTCTTCACTATGACCCTTCTTCCAGCTAAGGCTTAATCTGTTCATGCTGGGAGTTTTCCAGATCTAATTCCAAGCTTTTCATGGTATGCAGACTTTGATGGTTAAACCATTTTCATATATTATTCTATAGTGATATAGATTCAGGGATAATTAAGACTTGTAGGATTATTTTTTATTGTTCTAAATGGTTTTAGCCTGTTTTTTTTTAGCTCATTTTTTGAACTTTTATGGTTTTTAGCTTCCTTCCCCACTGTCAGCTCCCATTACTTGCTACTGTCAGTGCTGTTTTGTTTTTATTAGTTTCTCACTGCTTCTCATCCTCAGTGTCTGATCTGTTGAGTGTGTTGAAATAATTGGACAAATTTTATAAAATAATGTCTACAGCAAGAATGAAAAATAAATTTTAGCTAATGTGTTGATTCTGATTGGTAGTGGCCACCTGGAGTGCTGTGTTAAGCAAGATTCTGGAGCTGTATCCAATTTTGATGAGAAAGTGCTCTGATAATGAAAAGGGGATGGCAGTATGAGCAACCACATATTTGCCATTCATTGTCTAAAGTAAGAGTAAATAAATAGGCCCTGCCTGAGGATCTAAGTGGGTTCTACAGTAAGATACATAAGTTAGTATGTGGGTTTGTGGAAGGTAGGATTTTGACCCTTAGATACCTTTTTTGTTATTGGTTACCTTTTTACTTTAGACATCAAGGTTTCCAAATAACTTATCCATGGATAAGTAAAGAAAATGGTTTAAAAGGATTCTGTTTTGCACTATTTAAGTTAACTTTGTTTACTCAATAATTACATGATTAAAATTTTAGCCTATGTCAAAACTTAGTGTTTTTTTCACTTGATATTTTATGTTTTATCAAAATTGAATACCAAGTAAAATTTCAAATATGTGATAAGGCACTGAATGGGAAATACCAGATTATTAATATTCACAAGGCAAATTAAATTTCTGTGTACTTAATTATGGCAATAAATAGGCATGTCTGTATGATTATTATTTTTTATTTAATTTGTGACTATGTCTGAGGAAGTTTAAATTTTTAAATGAATTAGTGTCCTTCCTTTTACACATATCACATATAACTTTTGCAGGTTGGATTTGCTACCATTTTATGCAAGATTGGTTGCTACATTGCATCCCTGCATGTCTGATGTAGCAGAGGATCTTTGTTCCATGCTGAGGGGGGATTTCAGATTTCATGTATGTATTTAAGCATTTATTTTGTAATATGTATATACCTAAAAGTTGAATGAGAACTCTTTAGTTTAAGAATATGATTATTGGTTAAGCATATTTTTGAAATTTGGTATTGGTCTAACACATCAGAATATAGGCCTTCTAAATTTTTAAATGTAAATTTACTCAAAGCTTGAAATGGTAAGTGATATACCAATTTGGAGGTGAGCTGTTGCTGCTATCTTGTTTCCCCATCGTAGGTATTGTACTTTTTGCTTTTGTAAAGTAAAAGCGATTCTCCAAGGTCAGGAGAGCCAGCAAGCCTCATTGGTGTTCCCAGAAGCAACATAGGATTGCTCATGACAAGTCAGGACACAGTGCCTTGTTGGATGCTGGTGTCGGGGGTCCAGAATGTTTGGGGCAAATAAGTTTCCACAAATGTTGCGATCTCAGTGAATGTTGTAGCCCATGATTTTATTAATGCTTGCCTTAAGAATCTTTCCTTGGATAGTAGTGAATTCTTTAAAGAGAACCTTGGTAAGTACTAGGGACCTGTTACCAGACAACTTCCTTCCCTTTCTGGTCCCTGGAGTCTTACTAGACTGCCTATTAGTTATTCTTCAAAACCCACCTTACTCAGTCATCTTGTGGAGCCGTTCAAGTTTCAAAAATAGTCTTGAAAGGAGCAAAATTATACCTTAGAGGTGACTGAAAGTGAACATTGGTAGACTTTGAAAATATATGAAATTCAAGTGTTTATGTTGTTAGACGATGGAAGATTGTGCTTATAAAATTTAGCTTTACAACGAGTTGCTAGGAATGCAAATAAACGTTTCCTGAGCTCCATATGCACTTTATTGCACTTGCTTAACACAAATCAGCATTACCAAGCACCTAGGAAACAATTCCCGAGGTTAGGAATCTCATTATGTAGTTGGTGAGATAAGGCATAAACCCTTACAAAAGCAAGAGAGGGCCCTGGTCCGGTGGCTCAGTGCATAAAGCATCAACCCCGTGCACCATAGGTCACAGGGTTAGCTCCTTCAGTCAGGGCTTGTATGAGAAAAAGTCAGTAAGTACATACCGTTAATGCTAACTAAAGAGAACAACTAAGTGAAACGAGTTGATGCTTCTCTCTTTTTCTTTCTATCTCTCTTCCACCCTCACCTTCTCTCCTTGAATCAATGGAATTTTTTTTCTTAAAAAAAGAAAAGCTAGAGAGAAATTAAATTTTAAACCCTAAATATATTTGATATTAGAAGGAATTGCATGTTTAATTGCCAAATGATATGCTTGAGAGTGAGTGCCTTGAGTTCAAAGGAAGGAGAAAGTATCAGTGATGGGTGGAACCATCTCCAAAGGCTTCTTGCCATAGGTATTAATCTATTTAATGTAAGATGTGTGGTTTTTTTCTGGGCCAGATTTTGCTGAACTATATTTCAGATTTTTATAGTATTAAGTAAGGGCAGGTTTCTATGTTTAAAGAAGTTTGGAAACACTGAGAACAAAAGTGTTAAATGATTTTATTTTTGTTTTAATATAAGAAGTCTGAAAGCTTTAATAGGGTAATGTGCATTGTAAACCTTCTGGAGGGGTTAAATATGTAGTGGGTTAAGAATGTAGGTACTCAAAGAACGCACTTTGATAAATGCTGCTAGTTCAAGGGCAGGTGCATCAGGAGTCATGATAATTCTTGTTGATTTATTTAATCTCATCATACAAACAAGAAACTTGCTAGCAGACAATAAATATGACTGTATTATATTGAGTTATATGCATATGCCCTAAACCAAATCCAAAATTAACAAAACACAAGTTGCTGCATTGAACATAATTAGTGCTTTTGGTAAGAAACTTAGAATTAAGAAAATTTTATTCATGTATATACAGTACTTCTCCTCCCACCTTTGAAACTTGGGATGGGATTTGAGGGAATTGTCATTTTTTGTTACTGATTGCAACTAGAAGAATATCAATTCTAGGAATATACTTCTGTAACCACTGCTCTCAGAGAAGAAAAGAATGGGCACTTGAGGTCATCAATCACCTCTGCTTTTTCCAGGATCTGTCCTTCCCCACCCCCAAATCTGCACACTTTGCCAGTGACCTTTTATTAGGAGTGACCTTTTATTAGGCTAAAATGTGCTTAATACTCACATCCTAAATGAAAATACAATACTAGCAACAAAAATACTTCTCTCAGTCCTGTCCCCCACTATTCTCTTTCATTTCCTTCTTGTTCGAATTTTTTAGAGTGTAAGAGTATTTGTCTCTTCTACTGCTGACATTTATCCTTTGTTCTACCATCATAGCACTCTGGCAGAGACCACCACTGTCTTTGTAACCACCTTATGTTAGTGGATGTCTCTGTAGATTCTAAAATTGCTGGACTCTTCTGTTTTTTTAGGAAACTCGATCTGGCTCTCCCACATGATAGTATTAAACTTTGGCCGAGTTACTTAAGTGTTTTAAACCTCAGGGTTTTCTTGCCTATTAAATAGGGATAATAATTGTATCTTTTAAAATAAGATTGTTCTTACGGAGTAAATGAGATAATGCATATAAAGTTGAACACACAATGCCCAACATAGATATCATAATGATAATAATCCTTCTCTACCACCACTTGCTCCTAGTTCTTGCTACCATTCTCAATATCCTTTGCTCTTTTGTCCAGCTGAGTTTGTATATTGATGTTACCCAGACTTTCTTCCTTCACTCTTCTTTTTGATGGATACATTTTACCAGGGGTTCAGTTAACATCTATTTCCCAGCAACCTCCAATACATATCTCTTGCCAGAACCCCTCTCCTGATGTTTAAGTAAGTTCTCATGTACTTACTAAATATGTTCATAAACTCATTCATTTTTTCTAAAAAATGTCTTTACCCTTCTCTTCCTTGTATCAGCTTCTATTTTCTCCCTATAAATTTGTAATATATTTTATCTGATCACTAAGAAAAATACCACTGTTTTTGTTCCCGTGACTTTTAGTAGCTAGTGGTCACCAAATTGTATTGATACCATCTTCTGAAACACTCCTCTAGGGTTTCCTTTCATGGCCACTGCCACTGCTTTCGTTTTCTATAACTTGAATTGTGAAGATAGCTTTTATGTAGCTGCACCATATTGTCACAATCTGATTTTATTTGTCCTCTGCTAAGAATGTCACCTGAGAAATAAACCTGGTTAGCAAAACTGTATGAAACACATATAGTATTAAAAAATAATTCTACCATTCTAGTTAAAACAACAGATTTACTATTTTGACTGAAAGTAGTAAAACCAACATAAATGAGAAATTCATGTATATTGTGATTGAAATTTGGAGAAGGACTTTGGCAATGTTTTAAGATCCTAAGCCTGACCAGGCGGTGGCACTGTGGTTAGAGCGTCAGACTGGGATGCAGAGGACCCCCTAGTTTGAAACTCCAAGATCACAAGCTTGAGTTCATGCTCATGCGGCTTGAGATGGGGTCACTGGCTTGAGCATGGGATCATAGACATGACCCCATGGTTGCTGGCTTGAGCCCAAGGTCACTGGCTTGAGCAAGGGTTCACTTGCTCTGCTGTAGCCCCCTGGTCAAGGCATATATGAGAAAGCAATCAATGAACAATTAAGGAGCTACAACAAAGAATTGATGCTTCTCACGCTCTCCCATCCTGTCTTTGTGTCCCTATCTGTCCCTCCCTGTCACAAAAAAATAAAATAAAATAAAAAAATTCCCAAGAGCCATTTCTATATTGGACACCCCTGAGAATCTGTCCTAACAATCCTATATACCCCCAAAGCTTTATTCATATTATGAATTGTAATAGGAAAAAAGTGGAAAATAATCTAAAAGCCCAGAAATGGATTAAGAAAACAATATCGAACCATTGAAACTGGTATTTACCAAAAAGCTTTCATATCATAGAGAAGCTGCTATTAGAGGGGGAAAAAAAAGAAAGCTATAAAATCTTATACATAATAAATAAACTTTCAGTTATGTTAAAATGCATAAAGAAATGAATTGTCTAGTATATTAATATGTTAGTAGTGACTGACTTTGAATAGTGAGTAATGTCTTTTTTTTCTTTTCTGGTTGTCTGTGTTCTCCAAATTTTCAGCAGAGTCTTTCATAATGTAAGGGACTTTTATGTAAATAATCATATTACCCTCAGTGATTGACATTTTTAAAATTAGTGTTCTTTTAGCTTTTTAATTTTTTAAAAATTTTTTGTTTGTTTACAGAGTCAGAGAGAGGGATAGTTAGGGAGAGACAGACAGACAGACAAGAAGGGTGAGAAATGAGAAGCCTCAATTTTTTGTTGCGGCACCTTAGTTGTTCATTGATTGCTTTCTCATATGTGCCTTGACTGAGGGCTACAGCAGACTGAGTAACCCCTTGCTCAAGCCAGTGACCTTGGACTCAAGCTGGTGAGCTTTGCTCAAACCAGATGAGCCCATGCTCAAGCTGGCGACCTTAGGGTCTCGAACCTGGGTCCTCCACATCCCAGTCCGACGCTCTATCCACTGCGCCACTGTCTGGGCAGGCTCTTTTAGCTTTTTAAATAAGCCTCTTGGTAAAATAAGTTAACCACATATCCCAGTATTGGCGTATTTATTTACGTTATATGCATTTGCAGTTGTATGAGTTATTTTATGTACATAATAAAACATACAAAAAGTAAATTGAAAAGTCTGATACAGAAGACAAATAGAAGTTCCAAGATTATTTTTCCTCCACACCCCAGCAGATCGAAGAATCTTACCCACTCTTTTTTGGAGATTAGTGGTCCACAGAATAAAATCTTTCTTTGAAAGAAAGTTTGCTTATTTATAGACTTAGTGCTTAGTTAGTGTTTAGTCTATAGTAGATTTTTTGAAAAATTAGTGTAGTGATTGCAAGAATAAAGTTTATGTAAAACAAAATGAGCAAATTATGGAGAACGGAAAGTAGAATATCTCATTGGATGAAGTTTGGAGCAGGAGGTTTCCTCCCTCCCTCCCTCCCTCCCTGAATAGTGAGGCAGGCTCCCAAATGTGTTCTGACCAGGATCTACCTGGAAACCCCATTTTGGGACGATGCTATTTTTAGAGTCTGAGTCTCTCACACTTGCCCAACTGAGCTATCCTCAGCATCTGGGGTTGTGCTCCCATGAGCCATTGGCTGCGAAGGAGAAGGAGGAGAGGGAGGGGAAGAGAAGCAGATGGTCACTTCTTAAGTGACCAATCCCTGACGAGGAATTGAACCTGGGACATCCATGTGCTGGGCTCATGCTCTATCCACTGAGCTACCCACCAGGGCCAGGCCAGGGGGGTTCTTTCTATAGGAGAATAATGAATGATAGGTCTTGGAAATTCTTACTTTTTATATGTTCACATATTTGAAGTGTTTATTTAAATAATGCATATGAATTTATTCAGTTAATCTCAGTTTCAGTTGCCATTAATAAATGAGCTATAAGCACCATTTTTGCTAATGATTATTGATTATACAAGTAAAATCTTACAACACATTATTGACTTTAAAACAGAAAGTATACGTTGGTAATTCACTGTATTTACTTTTGCAGAAGTGTTTGACTCCTTTTTGATCAAAAGGAGTCAACAAATGAAACTGAAAAATATTGAATGAGGATTCAGAATAAGTTTGTTTCTTTAATAAGTGACAGTCTTTTGGAAAATGTTCAGTTTTTTTCATCTGAAAATGAGGCAATGAGCTAATTTATTTCTAATACTTGAAAATTTTTATAATTTTGTCATGTTAGATTGTACCTCCTTAACCTCATTAATGTTGAAGAGTAATTGTGGAGAATACACTATGTTACATGTTTTGAAAGATGTAATGCTCAGTAATACTTAAAATTGTATGATACTCCACAGCAGTTAAGAGTTTGTGCTTCCAGAATCACCCAAGGAGATTTTTAAAAACATGTATGTAGAGAGCTTTCTCAATTCGTTAAGACTTTGCTTCCGGACCCTGGCTGGTTGGTTCAGTGGTAGAGCGTCGGCCTGGCATGCAGAAGTCCCAGGTTCGATTCCCGGCCAGGGCACACAGGAGAAGCACCCATCTGCTTCTCCACCCCTCCCCCTCTCCTTCCTCTCTGTCTCTCTCTTCCCCTCCCGCAGTCAAGGCTCCACTGGAGCAAAGATGGCCCGGGCGCTGGGGATGGCTCCTTGGCCTCTGCCCCAGGCGCTAGAGCGGCTCTGGTCACAACAGAGCGACGCCCCGGAGGGGCAGAGCATCGCCCCCTGGTGGGCAGAGCGTCGCCCCCTGGTGGATGTGCTGGGTGGATCCCGGTCGGGCGCATGCGGGAGTCTGTCTGACTGTCTCTCCCGTTTCCAGCTTCAGAAAAAAACAACAAAAAAAACCATGTATGTATATTTCCCAGCCCTACTGCCACTAAACATTTAGCTTCAGTATGCCATTTTTTACATACTTCCTTACACACATGTTCTTTTGTTTGTTTGTTTTAAGTGAGAGGAGGAGAGATAGACAAACTTCTGCATGTACCCAAACTAGGATCCACCTGGAAACCCCCGTCTGTGGCCAACGTTCAGATCAACTGAGCCATCCTCACCTCTCAGGGCCAATGTTCAAATCAGTCAAGCCACTGGCTACGAGAGGGGAAGAGAGAGTGAAGGGGGAGAGAGAGGGGAAGTAAAAGCAAATGGTCGCTTCTCATGTGTGCCTTTACTGGGAATCAAACCCAGGATATCCTCATATCAGGCTGACACTCTGTACACTGAGCAAACTAGCCAGGGCTACTTAACACATTTTTTTGTTTCTTTTTTTAAATTTTTTTTTAATTTTAAATAATTTTATTTTTTTTAATGGGGCGACATCAATAAATCAGGATACATATATTCAAAGATAACAAGTCCAGGTTATCTTGTCGTTCTATATTGCTTTAACTCTAAAATGAACACATGCTCAGTGTAGATGATTTAGAAAATATAGAACATACAAAGTGGGAAGATGGGGAAAATCCATAATTTCATCACTTAAAAGTAAACCTTGGTAATATTTTAGTATATTTTCTTTACCTTTAATCCTCTGTAGTTTTCCATGGATGGATTCGTATTATATATACAATTTTCCATTCATTAATTACTTCTCATGCACAGAAGTATTCAACAATCTCATTTGAAATACTTCTTAAACATCATTTGAAAGGTTGTATAATCTTTTGTTTTGTATATTACTTGCTTAGTATCAAGTGAATTATAGGTATAATCATTACCACTATCACCATCATCCTTATTTTTATCCTTATTTTACCAAGTGAGCCAGCAGGTTTCAGGGAGTTCGTGTGAATTATCCAAGATCAAATACTTTTTAAAAAAATGACACAAAATGATCATAAGGGCTCAGACATTCTGACCATAGATCTTGTTCTTTTGTTACTGCAACACATATATAAACATTAAACATTTTTATTTATTTGTTTACTAAACAAACATTTTTTTGGTGTCCATGTATTGTGATATAAATATACAAAGATAAATAAAATTAAAGTAACTAATATTTTTTGGACTCTTCCTGGTCCCTATGGGTAACTGTTGCATGTGTTTTATGTATATATACCAATTCATGTAAGACTTATATCATCCCTATGAGGCATGTTACTTTTATTAATTCCATTGTACAGATGAGGGAATTGAGGCATAGGGTTTAAGTAACAGCTAGTAAAGGATAGAGCTGGGATTTAAACTCAGCAAATCTGGTCTAGGTACACATTTTTTTTTAAATTTATTCATTTTAGAGAAGAGAGACAGAAAGAGAGAGAGAAAGAGAGAAGGAGGAGAGGAGCAGGAAGCATCAACTCCCATATGTGCCTTGACCAGGCAAGCCCAGGGTTTTGAACCGGCAACCTCAGCATTCCAGGTCAACGCTTTATCCATTGCGCCACCACAGGTCAGGCCAGATCCACATTCTTAATCTACCCTAGGAGTTCACAAAATAAGAGGAGCTTTTTTTTTTTTTAAATTAAGTAAAAGGAGGAGAGGTAAGTACCCTGACTGGATCCACCTGTTAAGCCCACTAGGGGGCAATTGCTCCTCCCATCTGGGGTGTTGCTGTATTGCTCAGCAACCGAACTCTTCTTAGTGCTAGAGGCAGAGGCCATGGAGCCATCCTCAGTGCCTGGGGCCAGTTTGCTCAATTGAGCCAGGGCTGCAGGAGGAATTGAGAGAGAGAGAGACAGAGAAGTGAGAGAGAGGAGGGATAGAGAAGCAGATAGGCGCCTCTCCTGTGTCCCCTGACAGGGAATCGAACCCAGGACACCCACATGCCACACCAGTACTCTACCACTGAGCAAACCGGCCAGGGCCAAAAGGAGCTTTTTTTTTTAAAAACTTTTTAAAAATTCATTTTAGAGAGAGGAGAGAGAGGGGGGGGGGAACAAGAAGCATCAACTCCCATATGTGTCTTGACCAGGCAGGCCCAGGGTTTTAAACTGGCGACCTCTTGCCAGTTTCCAGGTCGACGCTTTATCCACTGCGCCACCACAGGTTAGGCAAGAGGAGCTTTTTATATGCAGTGCTTATCAAACATTTATGAAAGGGCCTTTTTTTTTTCTTTTTTCTTTTCCTCTTTTCTAAGTGAGAGGAGGAGAGATAGAAAGACTCCCGCATGCACCTCCACTAGACTCCACCAGGCAATCCCTATCTGGAGCTGATCCTCTGCACATCTTGGGCCTTGCTCACAACCAAGCTACTTTTAGCACCTGAGGTGGAGGCTCCATGGAGCAGTCCTCAGCAGCTGGGGCTGATGTGCTTGAACCAATAGAGCCATGGCTGCAGGAAGGGGAGAGAGAGAGACAGAGAAAGACAGAGAGAGAAAGAAGGGAAGGGGGAGGGTGGAGAAGCAGATGGTTACTTCTATGTGCCCTGACCGGGAATCAAACATGGGACATCCACATATGGGACCGACACTCTACCACTGAGCCAACCAGTCAGGGCCTGAAAGGGTCTTTATGAAGACTGTACTGTTTTCTAAATTTTAGGGCTAAAACAGTCAAGTTTCTTTGGGTAATTTTAATATTAGAAAGTGCAGTCTAGTTAGTTATATTTTTCCCTTTTATCTCTAATCCAAAGCTATTTGAATGCCTAAATGAGATGATTAAAATAAAGTTCTGTAAGTTGAATTTTTGTGATTTTATTTTTAATTGATGCAGTTTTATTGATGCTTTAGTTAAATACCATTATAGTGAGGTCTAACTTTTTTAAATGAGTAAACAGTTTTATTTAAAAATTATCCCAGATCTAAGATGTCTAAATACCTATCTATGCATGCTACAGAAAGTAGGTCCTTAAAATAAAGGTGATAAATTCCATTTGTGTTAGCAGTGTATGTAGAAGTCTAGTATATTTATATAAATGATTATCATTAATTGTCCAGCTCCTGTCCAGGTTAGGCCTTGTTTTGAATTCCAGCACATTCTGTTTTAATGGAATTCTCAAGTAACAGAAGACTGGGATTTTAGTACTGATCCTTAGGCAAGTTATTTGATAGATTTGTGTTCTTTTGTTGTTGTCTTAGCTGTTAAATCAGAACTGTAACAGCTATTGTTTCCTTTAGAATGTTAACATGGAACAAATATAGGATAGTATTTTTTTAAAGTTTTTTTTTTATTTACTCATTTTAGAGAGGGTGGGGGGGGGAGAGAGAGAGAGAGAGAGAGAGAGAAGGGGGGAGAAGCAGGAAGTATCAACTGCCACATGTGCCTTGACCAGGCAAGCCTAGGGTTTTGAACCAGCAGGATAGTCTTCCGAAAAAGTAAAAAACACCAAACTAGTTCAAGGCACCACCACAGTATTGTCCTTATTGGTCAGATAAAAGGTTTCAGGACTGTAGGTTTGGTTTTCTGATGAAATATTATTCTGAGGTTAAATTCAGTTACATTTATCTTGAGGTGTGTGTTCACATTGTACTGTTGTAATTGGATTTTGTGGTATTCAGTATTTCTTGAAGTATGTGTCTAAGTAGGGGGTTATATATACAACAGACTTGAACTTGGATATATGACTTTGGACTGATGATGAAGAAGGATAGTTATTATATTGGGAATTTCATTATAATGAATTTATAATAAAATACAATATAAAGTTTGTCATTATACTAACGCACTAACTGAGCCATAATAATATTTTTGCTTAAGTGAGCTTTTGGCATTCATTATTTTTTAAAGCAGCATCTCCTAAAGTATGTTCCTTATAATATTAATATAATCGGATATTAACTAGTTATTGTTAGCATTTCAAAAGGAGGATTTATATTGCCAAATAAATTTGAGAAAAATTGAATTAAATTTAAGTTAAACAGATTTCTTATTTTGAGATCTTCTTTAAGTCTGATAAAATGCATTATTTCCTCAAATTATTTGAGCATGGCACTGTTTTGCAAAGCACGTCCTGGCACTGGTGTTGTACAGAACTTGTTTTTGCCTTAACTTAAAACAGTTTGAATATCAAATTTATTTAAAATATTTGGAGTGAATTCAATCTTAAAATAACAAATCACAGAGATTTCAAAATGTTAATTAAGCAGTGTTTCTTTTAATTTGTAGGTACGAAAAAAGGACCAGATCAATATTGAAACAAAGAACAAAACTGTTCGTTTTATTGGAGAACTAACTAAGTTTAAGATGTTCACAAAAAATGATACACTACATTGTTTAAAGGTTAGTGCTGAATTATTTTGAATTATTTTTAATAAACGAATTTAAAGTTTTAATTACAAATACTAGAGAAAATGAAATAATTAAGAAATATTTAATTAACATAAAGGAAGGCAAGAAGGGAGTAAAAAGGAAGATTAAACAATTGAGCAAAATAGAAAACAAATAGTAAGATGATAGATACAAAATACAACTGTGACAGTAATTACATGAAATATATATAAAAGGACTAAATACATCAAATAAAAGCCTTAGGAATAGAAGACTTGATTAAAACAACACCCTAAGTGCTGCCTATAAGAGACATACCTTTAAATACAGTGTTGGGCAAAAGTAGGTTTACATGTAACAATAATTTATATTGTATTATTTATTAATTATTGTAGTACTTATTTGTACACCTGTAACCCTACTTTTGTCCAGCCCTGTATAAAGATCAGAAAGCCTAAAGTAAAAAGAGGGAGGAAATATCCATGGAGATAAAGTCAAAAGACAGCTGGCTGCATTATTATCAAAGTAGACTTTAAGGCATGAACCTGAAACCTATGTATCTTATTCATCAGGGTCACCCTGTTAAGTTTAATTTTCTAAAGAAAAAAATAAGAAAAAAGAAATAAGTTACTTGATAGTGATAAAGAGGTTATTTTAACAGGAAAGTGTTACTTCCTGAATCAGTATGCATTCAATAATGTAGCTTCAAAATATATAAAGTGGCCGTGGCCGGTTAGCTCCGTCAATTAAGAGCATTGTCCAGAAATGACAAGGTTGCGTGTTTGATCCCCAGTCAGGGCACACAAGAAGTGATCAGTGAATGCACAACTGATTGGAACAAACAAATGAATGATTCCCTCCCCCCCCCTTTTCTCTCTCTCCCTTCTTCTCTCTGTTTTTGTGTGTGTGTGTGGGGGGGGGAGAGACAGAGTCAGAGAGAGGGGCAGATAGGGACAGACAGGAAAGGAGAGAGATGAGAAACATCAATTCTTCGTTGTGGTTCCTTAGTTGTTCATTGATTGATTTCTCATATGTGCCTTGACCGCGGGGGGGTGGGGGGCTACAGCAGACTGAGTGACCCCTTGCTCTAGCCAGTGACCTTGGGTTCAAGCTGGTGAGCCTTGCTGGTGACCTCAGGGTCTTGAACCTGAGTCCTCCACCTCCCAGTCCAATGCTCCATCCACTGCACCACCGCCTGGTCAGGCTATTTATTTATTTATTTATTTATTTATTCTTTTTTGAAGGTGAGAAGAGGGAAGATAGTCAGACTCCCTCATGTGCCCTGACCGGGATCCACCCAGCAACCCCATCTGGGACTGATGCTTAAGTATGGAGCTATTTTAGCACCTGAGGATGATGTGCTCCAACAGAGCTATTCTCAGCCCCCAGGATCCATGCTTCAACCAGTTGATCCACTGGCTGCAGGAAGGGACAAAGGGAGAGAAGGGTGGGGGAGAAGAATATGGTCGTGTCTTATGTGTGCCTTGACTGGGAATTGAACCCAGGATGTCCATACACCAGGCCAATGCTCTATTCAGTGAGCCACCGGCCAGGGCTTTTCTGTTTCTTAAAAAAAAAGATTAAAATAGTTGCCCTGGCCAGTAAGCTCAGCAGTAGGGCATTGGCCTGGTTTGTGGAAGTTTCAGGTTTGATTCCTGGTCAGGGCGCACAGGAGAAGCAACCTTCTGCTTCTTCACTCCTCTCCCACTTTTCTTTCTCTTTCTGTTTCTCTCTTCCACTCCCTCAGCCATGGCTCTAATGGTTTCAGCACAATTGGCCTCCGGCACTGAGGATAGCTCCATGGCCTTGGCCTCAGGCACTAAAATAGTTGGGTTGCCAAGCAATGGAGCTGTGGCCCGGCTGGGCAGATTGTTGCCTGATAGGGGCTTGCCAAGTGGATCCCTTTAAGGGTGCATGTGGGAGTCTGTCTCTGCCTCCCCACCTCTCACTTCAAAAACATCAACAACAAAAAAACCAGGCCGGATAACTTGGTTGGGTAGAGCATTTTTCCAGAGCGAAGAGGTTGCTGGTTTGATTCCTCAGTCAGGGCACATACAGGAGCAGCTTTTCATGTTACTGTCTCTCTCGTCCTGCCTCTCTCAAAAAAAGTAAATAAATAAAAATAAAAATGTTATATATATATATATATATATATATATATATATATATATGGCAAAAATTGACAAGGAAAAGAGAAAGAAACAAATCCACAACCATAGTGAGGGACTTGAAAATGCCTTTCAATAGCTGAAAGGAAAGGTAGACAAAATTAGTAAGTACTGTATGTACAGAATTGAACAACACAGTTAAAAATCTTGAGTTGGCACTCTACCAAACAGAATCAGAATTTGTAGTCTCTTCAAATGGACAGGGACCATTTACAAAAATCAACCGTAAAGTCTCAGCAAATCAGAGAAGAGTGAAGTTACTCAGATTATGTTTTCTGTCCACAGTGGAATTTGAACTAGAAATCAGTAACTAATTGTATATGGTAAAGTTGATGCAGCATAGATGAAATAATTCTACATTTGGAATTGATCTTACTAACAATATTTTTTATCAAATTGATTTCCTTGTGATATTACTAGATATATCACACTAAAGTGGATCTCGTGGATTAAAATACATTTGGAAAACCCTGAGTTAAACTTATTTACTTCATGATTTATTAAGAATGTTTAAAATACTAATTAATAGTCATTGTAAATATTCAAGGGGGTAAGTTTTCTAAGTCTCCTTGGAGCATCTCAGGACAATGCAAAGTACATTTAGGGAAACTCGAGAGCATTTTAAGAGGGATTGTGAACGTTTTATCAATGCTATAATTGAAAGGAATAATTTTAACATATTAATATATCTTTGGACTAATTATTAAAAATTATATAGGGATGATACATAGTTTTGACACAAAATTTCATTTCTAGAAATTTGTTTTAAGGAAATAATCATAAATGTGTGGACAGATTTATCTGTATGAATGTTTATTACAACACCATTATTTATAAAAGCAAGAAATTATTAGTAATTTGAATATCTAATAAATAAGAATTAAGTTTTGTTTTTGTTTTTGGGTTTTTGGTTTGTTTTGAGAGAGAGGAGGGGAGATAGAGGGACAGACTCTCACATGCACCCTGACCGGGATCTACTTGGCAACCCCCATTGCTTGAATCAACCGAGCTATCCTTAGTGCCTGAGGCCAATGCTTGGACCAGCCTAGCCACTGGCTGCGAAAGGGGAAGAGAGAGAGAAGGAGGAGAGGAAGGGGAAAGAAGCAGATGATCACTTCTCACGTGTGCCCTGTCCAGGGAACGAACCTGGGCTGTCTGCATGCTGGGGCGCACATTATCCATTGAGCCTACCAGCCAGGGCCAAGAATCAATTAAGTTTTAGTATAGTTTATATTTTGGTTTTAAAGTTTCTTTTTTTTTTATTTTATTCATTTTAGAGAGGAGAGGGAGATACAGAGAGAGAGGAGAGACAGAGGGAGAGAAGGGGGGGAAGAGCTGGAAGCATCAACTCCCATATGTGCCTTGACCAGGCAAGCCCAGGGTTTTGAACCAGCGACCTCAGCATTTCCAGGTCGGCGCTTTATCCACTGCGCCACCACAGGTCAGGCAGTATAGTTTATATTATACAGTATTCTGTACCTTTTAAACATGCCATAGTAGGATAAATAAGGACATGAAAAATAGTCATGTTGCTGTTCCCTGCTCAAAAAAACTCCCAAGATATTAAATAATATGATATGTCTGAACCTATTTTGGTTCAGAAAATATAGATAGAAAAAGATTGGGAGGCTAAGTATTACTAAAATATTATGGTGATGGCCTGGCCTATGGTGGCTCAGTGGGTAGAGCATTGACCTTGAATGCTGAGGTTGCCGGTTCAAAACCCTGGGCTTGCCCATTTAAGGCAAATATAAGCAATCAGTGAACAACTAAAGTGAAGCAACTATGACTTGATACTTCTTGATCCCTTTCCTCTTCTTTCTCTGTAAAATCAATAAATAAACTCTTGAAAAAATGTTGTGGTGATTTGTTGTTTTAAAATTCATACAGTAAGTTTTTTTGTGGTCAGAATTATAAAAGTAAGTGTTATTTAAACCAAAACAATCATTTAGAAAATGTTAGTTATGTATGTGATGAGTTTAAATATGTGGCATTTAGTAATACATTTAGAAAGGGCTTTGATATTAATTTCCATATAGCTATCTAAAACGAAAGACATTAAATATATTGAAGATTTTAAATAAAATTTTTATGGCAAAACACAAAAGATGCCTAGCAATGAAGATCGTTAAACTAAACAGACCAGCTTTTGTTTTTTATACTGACATTTTTTAAGTTGTTACACACATTAGAAGTACAATATTTTTTTTCTCTAATAGGATTGAAGTAGTGTCCTTGTGGTTTTTTTTATTATGATTGTTATTACAGATGCTTCTATCAGACTTTTCTCATCACCATATTGAAATGGCATGCACCCTACTGGAAACATGTGGAAGATTTCTTTTCAGATCTCCAGAATCGCACCTGAGGACCAGTGTACTTTTGGTAAGGGCTTGAGAATCCTAGCAAGAGCTTGAGGTTCTTGAGTTACTTCAGGGTTATAAACATTGATCAATGCCTGCTATCTTGCTCTGCCATATAAATATGAATATTTCTGCCTCAACTAGAACATCCCATACATATGAGCTGCCATTCCTGGAGAGCTGTTGGAATTTTTCTTACTTGGCTGCCGTTAAGTTAACAATGTTTTAAAGGGGGATTAAATTTAACCAAAAAATAACTTTTGACATGATGCAAATGAGCAGGTACTCTTTCTATTGCATTAGGTTGATGTGTCATAAGCACATAAATTATAAAAACATACAAAATTAAATTTTGAAATGAAAAAGAAGTTATTTCTTAAATTAGTTAGGATGCTGAAATGACCATCAAGTTTATTAAGCAATTAAGTTGTTATGCTTATTGAAAATATCCATGCATTTTGCTTATAGCCTTTGGTGGAGAGGAGTAGGGGTTGGTGTTCATGTTCAAGAGATCTCTCTGGTTTAGGAGTTCCTGGGCATACTCTGTCATCAGTGTTGTTACAAGTCGTGATTGTACTATTTTTTCTAGATATGTTATTTTTTTTTTAGAATCCAGTTGTGGGCCTGTATACTCTGCCAGTGATATCTAAAAATGAAGAAAATGTGAGAATTTATTTCTCCTAAAGGGAAATATTAATGTGAAAGCCATCAAACGGAATTGATTTTTCTCCTTGTTTATATCACATTAAACATATAATAGCTATTTCAAGTTCAGATTGTTACTGTAACAAAGAGAAAACTCTTCCTCCTCTTTGGTTCATATTGCTAAGGCTAAATGAGACATTGCATAGAAAAATGTATTAGTTGAAACTTATACAGTATAATGATATTAACCAATGTTACCACAATAAATTTAATTAAATAAAAAATTAATAGAGATGCTAGGAAAGTTTAGTTTTTAATGCCCACTTTTTATTTACAGCATTGAATTCTCAGTATTTTTTATGATGGAAAATATATACTAATTGTGGTGGTATGGATGAACATTGCGTTGTTGAAAAGCAAAGTCCTTTCTGCCTGTCTGGATTCTTGGTTCAGTCCATCATTTATTCTCTTGCATAGTAGCAAAAGAAGCTAGCCTTTATCATTGATTTTCTTGTTGTCTGGATAGGAGCCTTGTTTATTTATCATTTAATATTTTTGTAAGTTTTATATATCAGGCATATTATAGCTGCTTAAGAGGAATGGTACAAAGAATGAGATATAGTTGCCATCCTCAAAGTGGTCCACATCTAGCTAATTCTAATACAGTGTTGCTAAGTGCTTTAATAGAGGTATGAAGAGAATATTATGAGCTCAAGGAGAGGTACTTGAGCCAGACCGATGAGTTAGTAAATACCTTCCTTAACAGCTTTATATTATTCACCAAGTACAAACTCTTATGTCAAACCCTTGGGATGTAAAGATGAAAGAGATAGTCTATGCTTTCATGGAATCTTAATAAGTCAGAAGAGTAAATAGGCAATTGGAATACATGGTGGGAAAGGCATTAATAATATGGGTAAGCCTAGGGTATTATGGATGTAGATAGAAGTTAATCTAGACACTTAACTAGTCTGAGTATGTCAGGAAACATTTCCTGGAAGAATCGTGTTTATATTCAAGACTAATCTGAATCTGAAAGGCAGAGAAGGAAGACACATTGTATCAAGCAGCTACAAATACGACTGGAGAGGCAGGCAACATACTAGATGAATCAAGAGCCCTGAGTGCTTTACCAGCAGTTTGCCTACACACTTAAAACCCAAAGTTTTTACCATGTCTGCAGAGTCTGGTATTACCTAGTTCTCCTCACACTTAAATCTCATCTCATGCAATTTCCTGTGATCACCTGGCCTTCCTTTAGTTTCTGTAACATATAACTCTCCTCAAGCCTCTGCTCTTCTGCAGTGAATGCTCTCCCCAGGGCTTTTGTCAATCTTTCCTTGTCTTTCTGATCATAACTTAGATACCACTTTCTTAGGAGGCTATCCCTTATCCACCCTACCTAAAGTAGGATCCTTGTGACTCTCTTAGTGCCTTATTATTTTCCTTTATACCACTGATCACAATTATTATTTAAAACCGTGGTAGTCAACCTTTTTATACCTACCGCCCACTTTTGTATCTGTTAGTAGTAAAAATTTCTAACCACCCACCGATTCCACAGTAATGGTGATTTATAAAGTAGGGAAGTAACTTTACTTTATAAAATTTATAAAGCAGAGTTACAGCAAGTTAAAGCATATAATAATAATTACTTACCAAGTATTTTATGTCAGATATTTGCTAAGTTTGGCAGAATAAATCTTTATAAAACAACTTACTATAGTTAAATCTATCTTTTTATTTATACTTTGGTTGCTCTGCTACCACCCACCATGGAATCTGGAATGCCTACTAGTGGGCGGTAGGGACCAGGTTGATTACCACTGATTTAAAAGATTGCTAGTTTATTTGTTGACTTGTTTATTTTGTCTTCCTATGTCTGACTGTTACGTAGGAATCATGTCTTTCTTATTCACTAGTGAGTTCCAGCACCTGAAATAGTGCGTAGCACATAGTAAGTGCCAAGTAAAATGTTTGTTGAATGACTAAATAAATTCAGTAATCTTAATGTTTAGTATGATGCTGTTTTAAGAATTAGGAGTGCTATTTGAAGATCTTCAGCTAGGCGGTGATTCTCAGCTGGTATCTAGTGGGTAGAGGTCAAAGTTAACATAAAACATCATAAAATGCCCAGGAAAGCCCTCATTCTCCCACAGCAAAGAATTACCTCATCCAAATGTCAGCTTGAGAAAGGTTAAAGCTTAGATGATGATTGACTAGATCCGTGGTTTTTAGTCACCTTCTCTGAGTTGATGCTGAGGCCCCTGGACACCATATAAGACCTTGGGTTTTTTTTGTTTTGTTTTGTTTTTTGTATTTTTCTGAAGCTGGAAACGGGGAGAGACAGTCAGACAGACTCCCGCATGCGCCCGACCGGGATCCACCCGGCACATCCACCAGGGGGCAACGCTCTGCCCACCAGGGGGCGATGCTCTGCTGCGACCAGAGCCACTCTAGCGCCTGGGGCAGAGGCCAAGGAGCCATCCCCAGCGCCTGGGCCATCTTTGCTCCAATGGAGCCTCACTGCAGGAGGGGAAGAGAGAGACAGAGAGGAAGGAGAGGGGGAGGGGTGGAGAAGCAGATGGGTGCTTCTCCTGTATGCCCTGGCCAGGAATCGAACCCGGGACTTCTGCATGCCAGGCCGACGCTCTACCACTGAGCCAACTGGCCAGGGCCGAGGGGGTTTTTTGTATTGTCTTTAGAGCAGGGGTCGGGAACCTATGGCTTGCGAGTCAGATGTGGCTCTTTTGATGGCTCCATCTGGCTCGCAGACAAATCTTTTTTTTTTTTTTTTTCATTTTTCTGAAGCTGGAAACAGGGAGAGACAGTCAGACAGACTCCCGCATGCGCCCGACCGGGATCCACCCGGCACGCCCACCAGGGGCGACACTCTGCCCACCAGGGGGCGATGCTCTGCCCATCCTGGGCGTCGCCATGTTGCGACCAGAGCCACTCTAGCGCCTGGGGCAGAGGCCACAGAGCCAACCCCAGCGCCCGGGCCATCTTTGCTCCAGTGGAGCCTTGGCTGCAGAAGGGGACGAGAGAGACAGAGGAAAGTGCGGCGGAGGGGTGGAGAAGCAAATGGGCGCTTCTCCTGTGTGCCCTGGCCGGAATCGAACCCGGGTCCTCCGCACGCTAGGCCGACGCTCTACCGCTGAGCCAACCGGCCAGGGCCGACAAATCTTTAATAAAAAAAATAATAACGTTAAAAATATAAAACATTCCCACGTATTACAATTCATTCATTTCCTACCGCTCATGTTCATGGTTCACAGGTCGTTGTATGGCTCTCACAGAATTACATTTTTTTTTAATTTATTCATTTTAGAGAGGAGAGGGAGAGAGAGAGAGGAGAGACAGAGAGAGAGAAGGGGGGAGGAGCTGAAAGCATCAACTCCCATATGTGCCTTGACCAGGCAAGCCAGGGTTTCGAACCGGCGACCTCAGCATTTCCAGGGCGACGCTTTATCCCACTGCGCCACCACAGGTCAGGCCCAGAATTACATTTTAAAATATGTGGCGTTCATGGCTCTCTCAGCCAAAAAGGTTCCTGACCCCTGCTTTAGAGATAGGTCAGATTTATCTGGTACAGTATTGAATGGCACAAGCTCTGAGAGTAAATTTTTTCTCAGTTGTATGGGGAACAGCCAGAGTCACCCCTTTATTCATATTTTTGGTCTTCAATTTCAGTCACTCATATATATGAACCTTGTTGTACTTAGAGTCATGTAGTTTGGCAGAGTAACATTTGTAGCAAAATTCTCTGAGTTTTATTGGCAAGGCCTATGACCAAGCAGTTACTTAGTTCTAAACAAATGATTAGTGGTATAATAATTACTGTGCTTGCACACTCTTAGAAATACCTAGTGATTTTTTTTCTAGCCCTTTCTCTTGAAACCTTATCCAAATAGAAGTTTTTTTAGGCATAAAGGAACCTTAAAATTAAAGTATTTTGACCAATGCAGAGTTTTTATTTTAGGAACAAATGATGAGAAAGAAACAAGCAATGCATCTTGATGCAAGATATGTCACAATGGTGGAGAATGCATATTACTACTGCAACCCACCTCCAGCTGAAAAAACAGTGAAAAAGAAACGTCCACCTCTTCAGGAATATGTCCGGAAACTTTTGTACAAAGATCTATCTAAGGTTACCACTGAGAAGGTAAATCTTAATGGAAGCATGGAATAATGGTCAACTTGAGATTTGAAATAGTTATGTAATATTCAACTAAATTAATTCTTTTTCATCCTAATGATAATAGATTGCAAAGCAGTGCACTTCTAGCCTGTGCATGAAATTGTTTTAAGTCAGGGACATATATAATAGTTTTCCTATTGTAGATCAGTTTGTTTACAAATTGCTTCAGTGCCCCACAAAGTATAGATAAGGAATGCAAGTATCTTACATTATTAACATTTTATAAATGGAGAATTTGAAGCAGAGCTATTAAAGTGCCAGCAGTGAAGTTTAGGAGCCATTATGATCGACTCTATACAAGTCATCCTAAGAAGTAATGGATTCTCATGATGATACATAATATATGGGGGATATATGTTTTGTTTTTCTGTTATGATAATAACTTCTTACTCTTACTAAAATGGTAATTCCTCCAACTTGAATTTTGATAGTGTATATATATTTGAAACTTACTTTGTCTCTGGTATTCTGTAATGAATTTGTCTTTAAATATTTTGCTTGAGATCTTAACCTTGAATGGGCTTTTGGAGGCCCATGGCCTTCTGAAATTTCATAATTTTGAATTCTGGGGCTGTCTGTATTTTTCTGGAGAGAAGGTCTGTAGTTTTCTTTAGATTCTTGGCAGGGGTCACTTTCCAGAAAAACTGAAGAACCACAAATCTGTGATCTTAGGTACTGTAGTTACCTTGTTAGAAACTTCACTTTTAAGTAAGATGTGTTGAACAAAACATCTCTTGGTTAATTCTAAAAGTTGAAACCATACAGTGTAGAACTTTTTTATTTTTAAGAAAATAATAAATTAACTCTGGACAGAGAAAACTTATGGGGAGGATAAAAGGCATGGAGTAATTAATATATGGGTGGTATAAAGGGTAATAAGAATGATAATGTGGCTTTATAAATTGAAACCAGCTTTCAGAAAGTCAGAAAAATAGTAGTTTAAAACAGCAAGGATTTTGACAGCTGTTTAGAATTGACTAAAAGTTTTAAAAATATAGACTATTTATGCAGTTGAGACATTATAATTTCCAGTAAAGCTCATATGAGAACATATTTAGTGCTTAAAAGGTGGATTGTGGGTGTAGAGATGAAGGAATACTTTGCGGTCTGCCAGAAGAGCCTTTTCCCCCACCATACGAAAAATGGAGAGAACTTTTTAGGTAGAGCTGTACTGATTATCTCATTAGCAGAATTTTTGAAATAGTAATAGCTAACTTTTATGGGGTACTTACAATGTGCCAGAGACTCTCCTACATGCTTTACATGTTTTTACTTGTCTAATTCTTCACTCAAACTGAAGTGCTTTTATTATCCCCCCTTTTACACACGGGGAAACAGGACACTGTGTAATGTCAGTCTTGATGCTGTGTTTTCCATCTTAAGTGATCTTTTAACCAGTTCACCTTGGGTTTATTTATATATTGGAAATTTTTGATTTCTTAAAAGAAGTGTCTAAGGTTATTTACATAAGTAACGCACAGGAGAAAACATTATTCTTTTTTTTTTTTTTTTTTTTTTTTTTTTTTTCATTTTTCTGAAGCTGGAAACAGGGAGAGACAGTCAGACAGACTCCCGCATGCGCCCGACCGGGATCCACCCGGCACGCCCACCAGGGGCGACGCTCTGCCCACCAAGGGGCGATGCTCTGCCCATCCTGGGCGTCGCCATGTTGCGACCAGAGCCACTCTAGCGCCTGAGGCAGAGGCCACAGAGCCATCCCCAGCGCCCGGGCCATCTCTGCTCCAGTGGAGCCTTGGCTGCGGGAGGGGAAGAGAGAGACAGAGAGGAAAGCGCAGCGGAGGGGTGGAGAAGCAAATGGGCGCTTCTCCTGTGTGCCCTGGCCGGGAATCGAACCCGGGTCCTGCGCACGCTAGGCCGACGCTCTACCGCTGAGCCAACCGGCCAGGGCGAGAAAACATTATTCTTTGTAAGCGTTGAATATTTTTTTCAGAGGTCTTCGTATATAAGTGTATATTCTTAGCTTGATTGAAGACCTAGAAACTCTAGGAAATTTGGGAGCATTATGGAAAGATGTAGGAAAAATATAAATACATTTTTCCAATAATTAGAAAATTTTCATGTTTAATTTATAAAGTACAAAAACTGATAGAAGAAGATCTCTAAAGTATTTCCTATTTCAAAAGTTCTTTATCTGCATGATCATAATAAAATTTTTATATTATTGGGTATATTGGACTACTATTATGTGCTTGACTTACTAACTTAAAATTCTTTTTTTTTTTTTTTTGTCTTAAAATTCTTTTTGTGAAGGTTTTGAGACAGATGCGAAAGTTGCCCTGGCAGGACCAAGAAGTGAAAGACTATGTTATTTGTTGTATGATAAACATCTGGAATGTGAAATATAATAGTATTCACTGTGTGGCCAACCTTTTAGCAGGACTAGTGCTCTACCAAGAAGATGTTGGAATCCATGTTGTGGATGGAGTGTTAGAAGATATTCGATTAGGAATGGAGGTAACAAGGACCCTCTTTAAAGTTGTCAAATTGGAGTTTTGGGGAAATTTAAACAACTTTTAAATCCTGTTATTGAAAAATAATAATTTGAAGACCTTCCTTTCCCCATATGGTTTTGTTTACTATTACTTCTTTAGAATTAGTGGTTTCTTACTAAACCCTAAGGTACTAGATTTCCTAGGCTTCTCTCAAGCTAATACTGGGGTTTATTTTACCTCTGTCTCAAGTCCAGTTAAGCTTATTTTGGAAGGAGATAGTACATTTTTATTGTTTCTGGGTTACTATTGGGACTCATGATATAGGATTATAAATTTATTAATTAGGAAAATTGGTAATCATTTAATAAGACTCTAAGCAGATCCCTTTCTGTGGGCTTATTGTTTTCTTAATTCATGGATTATAGAGAAAATAGGTTATGTGGGGCGAATTGCATCTTGTTTTATGGACTGTCAATTCATTTAATAATAGCTTAATACTAAATTTAATATTTAATGTTATTTTTAATTAAAACATTTTATAGATAGCCATTTTCTAGAAGGAGAAAAAGTATACAAGTGACCACCTTATTAGAAAAGAAGGAAAAGAACCCATTATTTTTTCTCTATTCAGTGTTCTTTTAGTAATTGATATTGTCAATGACGGGGGAATTTCACCACTTTTTAACTCATTATTATTCTTTAATGCAAATCTCTTTTTGTTTTTCTTTTAGGTTAATCAACCTAAATTTAATCAGAGACGTATCAGCAGTGCGAAGTTCTTAGGGGAACTTTATAATTACCGAATGGTGGAATCAGCTGTTATTTTTAGAACTCTTTATTCTTTTACTTCATTTGGTGTTAATCCTGATGGCTCTCCAAGTTCACTGGATCCTCCTGAGCACCTTTTCAGAATTAGGCTAGTGTGCACTATTTTGGATACCTGTGGCCAGTACTTTGACAGAGGTTCCAGTAAACGAAAACTTGATTGCTTCCTTGTATATTTTCAGGTATATAAGTTGAAAAATGCAGACTGGCATCATTTAATAAATTGCTTCTGTTAAAAAAGTATCCAAGCAGAAACATTAGCATTCATATATCATATGAACATATGTTCATAATTAGACTAGATTTGATTTATTCTTCCTGCATGGATGCTATAGAGAATTTAAAATTTTGATGAATTTTAGCATGTAAACATTCTGATTGCCTTGTAACTTTTTTTTTTTTTTTTTTGCCTTGTAACTTTTATGGTTGATTGTTAATTTTAGGAATTATTTTGGTATACTTTATGAATTTGTATAGTAATTTATTAATTATAGTATTTGGTATAGTAATTTATGAATTTAGTACAGTAATATGAATTAAATTACTTGTGATTTTTACATATACATTCTCACTTATCTGTCTTCTGGTTTTACATCTAAAATTCTTGGTTTCTAAACGATCTTTCTTTAAAGTAAAACACTTACTCTGGAGAAAATATGTTATTTTTAACACAGGAAGAAATATTTGTTCATTCATTGGTATACTCTTGGGTTGTGCTTTCCATATCTTAATTTTAGTTACTTATGTAGGCTTCTGATTTAGGATAAGTATAGTATAAATGAAATTCAGATACAAGTCCTGGCCAGATAGCTTGAGCATTGTCCCAAAGTGCAGAGCTTGCCGGTTCCATTCCTGGTCGGGGCCCATATAGGAGCAGATCGATGTTCCTGTCTCTCTGTCTCCCTTTATCTCTCCTTCTCTCTCTCTCTCTCTTTCTCTCAAATCAATACAATAAATCATATACAAATACAGAGACATTTCTACAACTTGTATAAAGTTGGTGTCCAAAAGTTAACTTTGTAGATTGGTTGTTCAGAACCCAATCACTATTTCCTATAAAATATTGTAAATACTGATGAGGAGGAACAGCTCACAATTGAATTGTCCAGATGTTACTGAAATAAAGTACCAATGGTACTATTCAGTTCTATGTGATCACTAGTGTTAGTGTTGTTTTTATTCATCCAGTGATGAAAATAAATTTGTAACTGGAGGCATCAAAAATGCATCCACATAGTGGCTGGTGTTAAGTGGAGGTAAATACTCTTTGGGAAGAGCAGTTTGTTAACTTTCTCCTACCATAGGGAGGAGGATTGCACATTGAGAATCAGATTTCCTGTTGTCTCTAAGGACTGTCTTAGGTTGGAGACTGCCTGTACTGAAAACCAGAGTTTTGCTGCAAAGTTTGTTAGCCATCATTATCAGCATCCTAAAGTAGAATCTCTCTGAGAAGAGAATCCTTATTAGCATTCAATCTGACATCCTAAGTGGAGAGAAAGGAAGCTATCCCAAACTTCCCAAGAGCAGAAAGAGGCAAAAGCATTTTCCACACTGATTAACAGGCAGAAATATGCAGCAGGGATAATAAACCTGGGCGAAAGGTAATAAACCTAGGAGAATAGGAGTAAGAAGTGAGGCCTGTGGATGAGATCAGTGTGTTTTGCCCAGAACACATAGCAAACAGTTATGTATTGGAAGGCCAGGTAGAAAGAACCATAGCAGTGCTTCTAAACTTTAATGTACATACACATCACCTGGGGATAGTGTTAAATTGCAAATTATGATTCTGTTGGTCTAGGATGGGGAACTAAGAGTCTGCATTTCTAACAAGCTCCCAGTTGAGGTCCACACTTTTGAGTAGCAAGGGACCTTGAACAAACTGGGGAAGAAGAGTGAAGCATCCAGAGGAATACCTGTTTATATACAAGTAAATTCTTGGCTTGTGCTCTTTAGTTAATGTTAACTTATAAATTATGAGTATAAAAAAAAAGGGAGCCAGGATAAGAGAAGAGAGGGAAAATCTCTAAACAGTGACATATACACAACAGGTGTTCAGTAAATGATTGTTGATTAATGACTTTTATATGTTAAAAAACCATAACTTCAGATACTTTAATTGACCTTTTTAAAAATCAGAGTAAGTAGCATAGGGAAAATAATGAGCATTTATCAAAACTATGGCTTTGAGGATCTAGTTGTTTTTGTAAAATTTAATATTTAAACCCTGTTTGGGAGTGGGTTTTCAGACTTGTTTTACTACCTGGAAATTCATTTGGTATTTTATTTATAATTTGTTCTTTTAACAAGATTATGACAATTATAATAAAATAATGTTTAGATTCAAGTCACCAAATGGCTTAGAAACTAGACAGAGGGAAATAATTGGAATTAGGATTATTGCTGTTGACCATTAATAAAAATGGTAGCTGTTTTGTACAACTTTTTAACTTAGTTATTATAACTAAGTGATATCACATACAGATTATTATTTTAAAATATTTTTGTTATGAATATCTTATAGCTAAATTTATTTTTTATTTGTTATCAGCGTTATGTTTGGTGGAAGAAAAGTTTGGAGGTTTGGACAAAAGATCATCC
The DNA here is from genome assembly GCF_036850765.1 of Saccopteryx bilineata. Taxonomy (NCBI): domain Eukaryota; kingdom Metazoa; phylum Chordata; class Mammalia; order Chiroptera; family Emballonuridae; genus Saccopteryx; species Saccopteryx bilineata. The sequence continues at coordinate 125,803,060 of NC_089494.1, forward strand.
ATTTCCTATTGACATAGATTACATGATCAGTGACACACTAGAACTGCTAAGACCAAAGCTCAAACTCTGTAATTCTCTGGAAGAATCCATCAGGCAGGTACACGACTTGGAACAAGAATTCTTAATAAAACTAGGTAAGCAATTAATTATAGAGAGAAAATGAAGGTGCTATCTGGCAGATTGTTTTTAGAATTTTACTTTGTAATGTTATCAGAGTTTACTTTTGTGTACTTTCCATTTTGATAGAGTGTTACATAATATAGTAGTAGTAAGTAATACCCCATCAAAAAATATGGGGACATACTTTTTGATTTTATTGAATCCCAAAGTGGAGGTAAATAGTCATGTAAGACTTGAAGCCAGTGACAGTGATGGAAAAACACAATCCTGTTGGTCTGTCTTAATTTTAGAATTTTTCATTGCTAATACAAAATTTACTTTTAATTAGAGCAACTCTTATAACATAGTATATAATTTCAACAAGCATTATTTCCTAAAACAATGTAGACTAGAAACTATAGAAGGGGAGTACCTATTAGAAATTTGAAGCATTTCTACAGGATATGACCTTATTTACTGGGAGAGTTGGCTCGATTCTAAGGACTAGAGAAAATGAGAAGTGTGCTGACTGGTCTGTTTATGTTCTTAGTGTCCTAAGATTGTTGTGGAATAAGAGGTAGCTCTTGATAGCTCTCCCAAGGGTACTGTGTCAGTAAAAATAAATGAAACAATGTGTAACCTTGTTAATCTGGTTTACTTGCAAATAGTTGCTACCGTGTTTCATTTTAGTTATTTCAAAGTGATCTATGTTTTCCAGCCATTAAGCTAGTATTTCCTGCTAGCACTTGGGAGCCCTAAGTCTGTCATTAGCATAACTAGTGAAGGTAAGAAATCTTCACTAGTTATGCTAATTGCATAAATTTATTATATTGCATATCTGAAGAACTACTTTTCGTGGTGATTTCTTTTCCTCTAAAACTACTTTTTTCATATTATATCCAGCATATTAGTAGGATTTCTTTCTCCAAAGGTAAATCCTCTTTTGGAGAATATGATTGCTATTATCTATTTGAGCATTAATTTCAAAGGTGCTGATGATTATGCAACTATTAATTTTTCTTACTACTCAGTCCATAAAGGCATATGTGGTTATTTTTGTTCTTTGTATTTTGTCCCAAATTATCTATCTTTTCCTGTATAAAATGATCATTTTAAACAAAGTGCTTATCTACTTACTCATTTCACTTAGGTACTTTATATGCTTTGAAACAATTGAGTCTGAGTGTTGTTTCTCAAAGACTTTTATGAATGACACTCTGTATAGTACTAGGTTGACATCCAGTTTGTTAGCAGTAAAGGGAGCACTGTGGTCCTGGCTGGATAGCTCAGTTGATTAGAGCATCGTCCCGAAGTACAGAGATTGCTGGTTTAATCCCTGGTCAAGGCACATACAGAAACAGATTGATGTTCCTGTCTCTCTCACTCTCTCCCTTCCTCTCTTTAAAATCAATAAAAGTAAGTAATAAAGAGAGCAGTGTGTTTTATTCTTTATAGACTATAGGGTTAAAGTACTTCAGGCTGTGTGTCTTAGGGAGTCTGTCCTTATTTAGAATATGGAAAGGGAAAAATTGGTCACCATGTGCAAATGAAATTAAGATGCTGCCAACTTAGACATTATGCTACGAAGTTGTCCCATTTTCATCCTGCTTTAGTCTAATATCAGGGAGATCTACTTATATTATCAGTTATATTAAATTTGTTTCCTGTTGATTAAACTCAGGAGATAATATAGTATCAAGAGCCTTTGGTAGAATTTTGTGTTCAAGCACATAGCAAATTCATTATCTCAGTTTTATAGCAACCCAATGCTAGCATAATAATAGTTAATGGGAAAACACTAAACACTTTCCTTGTAATAATGTTTAAAATCATTTTTATTAATATTAAAAGTAGCAGATATGCATGGCAGAAGTTTCAAAAAATACCAAGAAGACAAAAATCATTAATATTCCATATTTAAGAATAATTATTTGTTAACATTTTGATATATTTTTTCTATTAAATTTTTTTCACATGTTCTCACAGTTTTATAACTGGATTTTTCCCTAGATAATACTTAATTTTGTTGTTTGACACTTAGATTATTTCCAATATTGCACCACTCTAAATCACATTCTTGTGTTACTTTTGTGTGCATTTTAATTTTTTTAGTATACATAAAATTACACCCAAGGACATTCTCTTTAAATTTAAAAACAAAATTAAAATGGTGATAAGTATTATTATTTAATTGTGGTTTGGAAGTTCTAAATAGTATTATAAAAGGGACAAAAAAGAAGGAAATAAAGGTGGAAAAGAAAATATGACAGCCTGACCAGGCAGTGGTGCAGTGGATAGAGCATTGGACTGGGACAAAGAGGACCCAAGTTCGAAACCCTGAGGTCGCTGGCTTTAGTACGGGGTCATCTGGCTTGAGTGCAGGCTCATCAGCTTGAGCCTGGGGTCGCTGGCTTGAAGCCCAAGGTCACTGGCTTGAGCAAGGGGGTCACTCTGCTCTGCTGTAGCTTCCCAGTCAAGGCACATAAGAGAAAGCAGTCAGTGAACAATTAAGGTGCCGCAATGAAGAATTGATGCTTCTCTCTCTCTTACTGTCTGTCTGTCTGTTCCTCTCTCTTTCTATTTCTGTCTCCATCACACAAAAAAATAAATAAGACAAAAATAAATTATATTAAAAACTGAGAGTATATTTCATAAATTAGAAATAAAATCAGTAGCGTAGAATAAAAGGCCCAAAGTTGCCCCAGTTAAATACAAAACACTTTAGTGTAGCCCTGGTCAGGTGCCTAGTGGATAGAGCGTCGTTCCAGTGTGCCCAGGTCACAGGTTGGATCCCCAGACAGGGTACATACGAGAAGCAGTGAGTGCACAACTAAATGGAACAACTAAATGGAACAAGGAGTTAATGCTTTTCTCTCTCTTAAATCAATTGGAAAAAAATAAAGTGCGTGAGTCAATGGCTTAAAAAAAATTTAGTGCATGATAAACTAGAAATGTTATAGATAGGATAAGGGCAATAGGTGAGCATTTAGAACGAAAATTGATAGAGAACTACATCTTACATTGTCAAACTCTAGGTGGATTAAAGAGTTAAATATTTACTTTTTAAAAGTTAAAAATAGATCTGCAGAGGTGTTAATTTTTCTAAATTTTAAAATGATAGAAGAAAGCACATATCTAGACAGATTTGGGTGTTTAAAACTTAATAAAACATTTGCCCTGGCCAGTTGGCTCAGTGGATATTGTGTTAGCCTGGTTCAATTCTCAGGGCACACAAGAGAAGCAACCGTCTGCTTTTCTCCCCTTTCTTCTTTCTCTCTCTTCTCCTCCTGCAGCCAGTGGCTCAGTTGTTTCAAGCATTGGCCCTGGGCACTGACAAAAGCTTGGGTGATTTGAGCATTGGCCCCAGACAGGATCACTGAGTTGATCCCAGTTGAGACACATGCAGGAGTCTGTCTCTATATCTCCCCTTCCTCTCACCTAAAAATTAATATGAAAATAGTTTTCTTGTCAGGGTATTAGTGCTTACATAAAGGGCACAGGAAAATTGATAATAAAATAGAACATCCCAATAGAAAAATTAATATGATATAATCAAATAAGGTAGGATAGGGAAGAGTTGATGTTTTTATTGAGGACTATTTGCCAGAAGGGTAGAGAAAGGTAATACTACTGGTATTTGACAGATGAGTAAAGCTCAAAACAAAACACTAGGTTAAGCAGCCAGAATTCAAAGACTGTTCTTTCTGACATGTTAAGTATATGGGGAAAATGCTCAATGTGTCTAGTAGACAGAGAAATATAAATTAAAACACAATATGAAAGTATTATAATTTTATATTACCATCTCTGTTATGAGTAGGACAACTGTGGCACCAAGCAGTTCAAAATTAAGATAACAATGTTTGATTTCTGTCCCCGAGTACACTTAATTCTGACACCTTTAAATAATTTACTGTCTAGAGCCCTGGTTGGCAAACTGCGGCTCTTGGCCCCTTGAGTGTGAATCTTCCACAAAATACCACGTGTGGGCACTACTTGATATGGAATGTACCTAACTATATAGTTTAAATTTTAAAAATTTGGCTCTCAAAAGAAATTTCAATCATTGTACTGTTGATATTTGGCTCTGTTGACTAATGAGTTTGCCGACCACTGGTGTAGAGTTTACATTTTGTCACCTCTTTTTTTATGTATATATATTTTTATCTGCATTATTTTAGATTGACAGAGATTTATGGGTCAGTCACTGGATAGTTAAGTAATTTAGCAAATGCAAACTATAATGTTTATAAATTGTTTTTGAAACTAACTTGCAATATAAATAAAAGTATGTTAGAAATAGTATTTTCCTTAAAAATTAGAAGTATGGCTATCCAAACAAAGCTACTTACACGATATATATAGTTCTCCCCATGACGCATATTTTAAGTGGATATAACAAGCATTTGATAGTATCTCATGTCATGAATTTATCACCACTGACATTTTTCCTGAAATGCTTAGGTTTATATGATCCTGACTTTCATTTTTTTTGCTTTTGGTAACTTTTAACTATTCAATATTTACTCTTCAAGTCCCTGTAGATAAAATTTGTAGATATAAAATCTGTATCTATAAAAACTAATAAATAATAGGTAGAAAATATTTAAGTCAATGGAATATAAATCTGAGACACCAACTTTTTTCTCAGTATTGTTTTCCATTTAGGATGGATCCTTCTGAGCTTCATCCATCTTCTCAATTTTTTTTTATTCCAAACTTGAATGTACCTACTTTAATCACTGTACTTTCATAGTTTTGTCAGTTTTTAATTTGTTGCTTAGACTTAGAGCACTGGAGTAATTTTTTACTTTAATTGGCTGTGTTATTCAAACTGGGCTTCAGTATTTTTTATAAAGTGGAAGAGTAAAATCACATCACTAGTAAAGCTTTCTGCTCTAATTGTTCAAGATACTGTGATAAACAATTATTTATTAAATACCTACTGTGTATTTAGCAATATATGGCCTCTGCTAAATTTTGAATATATGTATGAAACAAATTCTTTGTCTTTAAGGGTCCTCTAAATCTAATGTAACATTTGTGAAATCATTTGAAAAATACTACATGGTATACCTTAAATGTAAAGTGTTATGATAAATTCTCCAATTGCTTTAGAAGCAAGTAGTGGGGAAAGGAATGAATTTTATGTTGAGAAGAGTATTGATGAGCAAGATCACAAGGTAGTGTGCTTTAATGACAAAGAGTCTGACCTCACTATAGCCGAAGGGTTGGGAGAAAGCATGGGAAAGAGTCAGATCAGATGAGGCCATACTCTGTGCCTTTTGAAAGTAGAGAGAGTAGTTTGAAATTCACATGATAGGAAGAATTGAGTAGACAGTGAAATGTGAATGAATGTGGAGAGATGGAAGCAAACCCAAGCCAGACAGTTCCCATAGAAGGAGAATGCTATTACTGTTAGGTGTTTCACCGAATCGTTTGCCTTCCCTTAGTCTTAGTTTGCAGACATTCAAACTGTAGCCAAATGTGACTTCTCCATTAAAATGACATAATTTTACATCTTTGAGTTTTTGTAGATTCTTGAACTACTTGATTAAAAAGTGGGACTGAGGTGCATCTTACATGCTGAGACAGCACCTTCAGTGCTGCCTTTGCCTTTGTTTTTGAGACTGAGATAAACAGTTTGAAGCTCTATGAAAAGAAGGAAAAAAATGTTTATATGTATTTTTTCTTTTTAGCTAGCGACTTGAGAAATTTATCAATTTAAAATGAAGTTCTGTTTCATTTTTTGTTTTGGAAAATGGCTGTTGAATTTTCTTACTACATACTTTTAGATGAAATGGTGTAATATAGAAAATTTGCTTTTATCTTTTTAAATGTATTTTCCTGCTTTTTCTCATTTCAAGGCCTAGTAAATGACAAAGAGTCAAAAGATTCTATGACAGAAGGAGAAAATCTTGAAGAAGATGAAGAAGAAGAAGAAGGAGGAGCTGAAACAGAAGAACAATCTGGAAATGAGAGTGAAGTAAATGAACCTGAAGAAGAGGTGATAACTTTTATTTATAGCAAATAGGTACATTTGTACAAGAGTATTTTGATTTTGATTATATTAGCCAAGATTTTCTTTATAAAATAAAATCTACCCTTCAGTTTTATTATAGTAAATGTAATTAATATTTAAATGTCTGTTATAAATTATTTTGATTAATTAAGGATATTTTCTAAGTAAATGCTGATCATAGAATTATTATTTTTAAGACTGTTTTAGAGCTGTTTTAGGTTTGTTGCAAAATTGAGGGGTAGGTACAAAGATTTCTTTTGCATCCCATACCCCCAGACATGCACAGGCCTCCATTATCAGATCCTGTACAGAGCGGTGCGTCTGGTACATTGATGAACCTCAGTGACACATCATCATCAGCCAAACTCCATGGTTTATGTTAGAGTTTGCTTTCAGCACTGTATTGTCTGTGGACATATGTATAGTGACATGTATCCAGTATTATGGTTAGGATTTATATTTAATAAGCAATTTGAAGGAAAAAATTGATCTCCTGTGTATCTTAATCTCACTTTTGAATATGGACTTTTAACCTGCGTGTTTTATGAAAACAGAATTAACTGATGTAATGAACTTTATTTTTCTCAGCTACAATGGTATATGAAATCTGAAAATTATCATGCACCATGATAACATACCCTGTTGTTTTTACAACTCTGTTAGGCTAAACCATATGAAATTGCTTTTCTACTATTTCAGACCTATCAAAATACCATTTTCATATGGTTTAAACTAATAGTTTTAATTTTTTTCCTTTTATCTTTTAAACCTGAATAAATTTTAAAAGTTCCAACTGAAATAATAGAATGTCTGAGATTTGCTTCATGATCTTGAGGTTGACTGTTGAATAAATTAGGGATTTAGAAGAAACTATAAACTGACTATGAGCTAATAGTTGTTCAGTTGTGAAATAAGTAACTTAGGGCTCATGAAACTATTCTGTGTCTATTTATATATATATATTTAAGTTAAAAGTTAAAAACTAAAAAGCAGCCTGACCAGGCAGTGGCGCAGTGAGTAGAATATCAGCCCAGGACACTGAGGACTCAGGTTTAAAACCCTGAGGTCACCAGCTTGAGCATGGGCTCACCAGCTTGAGTGTGGGGTGCCAGCTTGAGCATGGGGATGCCAGCTTGAGTGTGGGATAATAGACATGACCCCATGATCGCTGGTTTTGAGCCTAAAAGCCGCTGGCTTGAAGCCCAAGGTTGCTGGCTTGAGCCCAAGGTCACTGGCTAAAGCGACCGGTTACTGGCTCAACTGGAGCCCCTGGGTCAAGTCACATATGAGAGAGCAATCAGTGAACAACTAAGGAGCCACAACTATGAGTTGATGCTTCTCATCTCTTTCCCTTCCTGGCTATCTGTCCCTCTCTGTCTTGCTCTCGCTAAAAAAAGAAAAAAGCTTAATATTAAGGTGTGTATATTTTTTGTTTGTTTCTTGGATGCTTAAAGCATTTAGGACTGTGATAATTTAAAAGTATTATTTTAACTTTTCTGAGCCTTAGTTTTTCATGTATAGAAATGGGGACGATGCCTGACTAGTGGTGGTGCCGTGGATAGAGCATGGACCTGGTATGCTGAGGTCCCTGGTTCAGAACTGCAAGGTCACTGGCTTGATCATGGGTTTATCTCACATGACCACAGACTCACTAGCCTGAGTGTGGTATTATCAACATGAACCTGGGGTCACTGGCTCAGGTGAGCCCCCTAGTCAAGGCATGTGTGAGAAATAATCAGTGAACAACTAAAGTTACACAACTATGAGTAGATATCTCCCTTCCCACCCTCGCTTATAAAAAATGGGAGCGTAAAGTTTATCCTTCCTTCTTCAGAATTGCATATAACACAAATGAAGTACATGAGAGCAGCTTCCAAACTGAGGTACTTTTATACAATGTAGTACTTTATAAAATTGAGTCACTGCTTTCAACTGGTAATGTTAAAATTGAACTATTTATTGCTTATCTTTGCACAGTTGGGTGGATATCAAAAACCAGTTATGACAAATTCAGCCTCTTTAGTTAGGGAGTAGAAAATTCAAGAGGTTAGGAAATGCAATCCTTGTGTAATTCAAGGAAGAGATTTTACAAAGGATCTTTGTATTATTAGATCAGTTTAAGATAGTGAAATGGAGTTTCAGCTACTGGGTATGTAGTAGCTGTTGTCAGCTGACTTTGCCCTACCATTGAGAGTATTAAACAATTACACAGATGTTTTAAAATCTTTTTAAGGCATGTAAATGTAATAAAAATGTTTTAATCTTTTCTTAATATTAAATAATTTCAGGAGGGTTCTGATAATGATGAGGATGAAGGAGAGGAAGAAGAGGAAGAGAATACAGATTACCTTACAGATTCAAATAAGGAGAATGAAACTGATGAAGAAAACACTGTACGTATGGCTGAAATTCGTTTCTTAAAATTGTGTAACATTTGGCCCTGATTGGTGGACTCAGTGGAAAGTGTTGGCCCAGTGTGCGAACACCCCGGGTTCAATCTCCGTTCAAGGCACACAGGAGAAGTGACCATCTGCTTCTCTTCCCTTTCCTCTTCCCCTTTACCTCTTCCCCTCTCACAGCCAGTAGCTCAGTCGGTTTGAGCATCAGTCCTGGGCACTGAGGATAGCTCAGCTGATTTGAGCATCGGCCCCAGATAGGTATTGATGGGTAGATCCTGGTTGGGGCTCATGAGGGAGTCTATCTTCCCTCCTCTCACTTAGAAAAAATTGTGCTGGCCCTGGCTGGTTGGCTCAGTGGTAGAGCGTCGACCCAGTGTGTGGATGTTCCAGGTTTGATTCCTGGTCAGGACACACAGGCGAAGTGCCCATCTGCTTCTTGACCCCTCCCCCTCTTACTTTTTTCTCTGCTCTCTCTCTCTCTCTTCTCCTCTCCTCCTACAGCCAAGGTTTGATTAGAGCGAGTTGGCCCTGGGCACTGAGGATAGTTCTATGGCCTCCGCCTTAGGCACTAAGAAATGGCTCCAGTTGCAATGGAGCAAGGGCCCTAGATGCGCAGAGCATCGTCCCCTAGTGGGCTTGCCAGGTGGATCCCAGTCAGGGCTCATACGGGATTCTGTTTCTGCCTCCTCTCCTCTCTAAAAAAAAAATTGTGTAACATTTTCATAGTATTTCACTAAATAAACTTTAGGCACTAAAAAAAACCTTTGTCACTGAAGTTTTATTTCTTGTGATTATTGAAAAATATTTCTTTAGAAATTTATTTTCAGTTTGTTTTCCTAAGTACTTTTCTTTAACATGCTCTTTTAACTTTTAATAATGTTATATATTTTACTCATTCCTTGAGTATGTGGAACAAGTTATCAATATAAAAGATTCTGCCATACAAAACATTACAGTTAAAATTTCTGGTCTGATTTCTTGTTTTGTTTTAATAAGGAGGTAATGATCAAAGGAGGTGGACTTAAGCATGTACCCTGTGTAGAAGATGAGGACTTCATTCAAGCTCTGGATAAAATGATGCTAGAGAATCTTCAGGTATGAAACATCGCCCTAGCCCAACCTATCTTCTCAATACAGAACATTGCAGCACAGTCAGTTCTGGTTAATAGGGTCTCTGTGATCTCAACATTTGCCTCTGCAGCATTTTTCCTAATGTATGCAGTTTGCAGTTGCCAGTACTTGCATTTCATGTCCTGGTTTGTATAAGATAGAGTGAGGAGAAATGTAGTAAATACAAGTCTTAGAATACAGTAATGTCATTGTACCAACTTACCTCTTCTTTCTGAATTATCTCTATTTCTAAGACCTTTTATTTGCAGTTTGTTCAGAGTTGTACTTTGCAGAAGATAGATATTTGGGGAAATTTAATTTTGTAGATTCCTAAGTTTGATTTATAATTTGAATATTAGGGATATTATTTTGATGTTTAAAGAAATGCTACTTAATGTATTCATAGCATTGATATATTAGATTTTATGAAAAGCCCTATCATTTCAGTAATTTAGAGTAATTATGTTTTTCTGTAGTTAGAGGTATAGTATCATAGATTGTTTACTTTAGCCCAGTGGTCAGCAAACTCATTAGTCACCAGAGCCAAATATCTACAGTACAACGATTGAAATTTCTTTTGAGAGCCAAATTTTTTAAACTTAAACTATATAGGTAGGTACATTCCTTATCGAGGTAGCGCCCGCACGTGGTATTTTGTGGAAGAGCCACACTCAAGGGGCCAAAGAGCTGCATGTGGCTCGCGAGCCACGGATTGCCGACCAAGGCTTTAACCCTATGGTAATAGCTGTTGTTAAATACTTTGGTGACTTGAAAAGAATGCTTTGTTGGAATGGTGGGATGAAAATTCCCTGGTGTGGGGCGAGGTGAAACTGCTGGATGCAGATATAGCTGATTCTTGAGGAGTTTTACTAGGAACAGAAGAAAAATGGGGAGGTAGAGAAGGTCAAGAGTTAGAAGAGGAGGATTATTACTAAGGTGGAAAATATTGGAGTGTTAAATGCTGGTGGAGAGTAATCCTTTAGAGGAGAGTAATGGGTTTTACTAAGGCTGAAAGCTGTGACAATGTACAAATTATTATTACAGGTATATTAGGCCAATTTGCTGCTTCCTACATATATAATAATTTCATTGTATACCTCAGAAGCTCTTAATTTATGAACTAAATTATATATTCATGTCATTTAGGAGCAGAAATCAAATAACTGTACAATCAGAATGATCTGTAATCCCTTTGAAGAGATTTCCTATCTTACATGAATCAGTAGCCACTTAACTTAGTCATCCATTTGTCTAGCAAGTATTTATTGAGCAACTACTGTGTGCCTAACACTGCCAACAGATTAACTATAAAGTAGTAAATAAAAACAGACCTGCTTTTTACTGTCAGATAATGTAGTTTTATGGGGAAGGTACACATTTAATGACTAAACAAATACATACTCTAAAATTGTGACAAATGCTAAAGAACTAAAAGAGCATAGTGCTTTGATAGAGAGTAAGGGAAGGGCCCTCTTTAGATAAGACAATCAGGGAAAGCCTCCTGAGATCATGACTTTTAGACAAGATAGGTAAACTTGAGTCATCTAGGTGAAATATGAGAATAATCTGTCAAACTTCCTGAGGCAGAAAAGAACTTGTAATGTTTCAGAAAAAAAAAGAAGGCCAGTATTAATAGGACGGAGTATGTGAAAGGATGGCACAGCATGAGAAGGGAGAACTGGATTGGATTCCTTTGAAGTAGCCTGGTCCTGTATGGAGGTGGCTCAGACTTAGACTAAAAGCAGAGATACTAATCTGATAGAAGGTTGTTTTAGTAACCCCAGGTAAAACACGATAGTCACCTGTCTAGGATAGTGAAGGGTACCTGGAGAGAAGTCTGGATTTGAAAGCTATTAAGAATGAACTGGATTTATTTGGTGTTTGATATGGATAGTGATGTGGGGAACAAGGAGTCTAGGACAACCCTCAGTTTTTTAGCTTGCGCCACTGGCTAGTCTCTGACAGGAAATGGGCAGAGTGAGCCACGTTCTACTTGTTCATGATCAGTTTGAGAAGGCTGTGGGGTGTCTAAATGGAGATGTCTGGAGATCAGAAGAGAAACATAAATGGAGTGGTTGTTGAGAGAGAGAGAGAGTATGTATGTATAGCCAAGACATTATGTGAATCACCCATGAATAAAGTGTGGAGAGTTGAAACCTAAGGAAGCCCTAGTTGTATCTATAATTTATAGATAATTTACAAATCAAGATTCCTCTAACACAGTCCTTTCAAATTTTAAATAAAAAGTTTTTATAAATCTTAAAAATCTTAACCTGGGAGGCCCTGGCCGGTTGGCTCAGCGGTAGAGCGTCGGCCTGGCGTGCGGGGGACCCGGGTTCGATTCCCGGCCAGGGCACATAAGAGAAGCGCCCATTTGCTTCTCTAGCCCCCCCTCCTTCCTCTCTGTCTCTCTCTTCCTCTCCCGCAGCCAAGGCTCCATTGGAGCAAAGATGGCCCAGGCGCTGGGGATGGCTCCTTGGCCTCTGCCCCAGGCACTAGAGTGGGTCTGGTAGCCCGCAGAGCGACACCTTGGAGGGGCAGAGCATCGCCCCCTGGTGGGCAGAGCTTCGCCCCTGGTGGGCGTGCCGGGTGGATCCCGGTCGGGCGCATGCGGGAGTCTGACTGTCTCTCCCTGTTTCCAGCTTCAGAAAAATACAAAAAAAAAAAAAAAAAATCTTAACCTGGGAGAACTTCTAAAAAATTGGAACTTAGAAATCAAAAACAATAAAGCCTTACATCTTTATGACCATTTTGCTTGGTTTGCAAGTCTATATGGGGCATACATTAAAAGACTGTTTAAACCAGGCATCCCCAAACTACAGCCAGTGGGGCGCATGCGGCCCCCTGAGGCCATTTATCCGCCCCCCCCCCACGCACTTCCGGAAGGGGCACCTCTTTCATTGGTGGTCAGTGAGAGGAGCACTGTATGTGGCGGCCCTCCAACAGTCTGAGGAACAGTGAACTGGCCCCCTGTGTAAAAAGTTTGGGGACCCATGGTAAACTGTAGTAAAACCATTGAAAACCTTCACGGCCTTCTCAGCATGACATGCTTAGCTTTGAAGACTCATGTTTAGCTCTTTCCTCATTTGTGTTCCATTCATCAGACAGAGAATTTGCAGTTTCCTAAATGTACTCTGCTGTTTCATATCCTTTACTCCTGTCTCCCACGCAGCTTATATAACTTAGGTCAGTGATTTTCAACCTTTTTTGAGCCGTGGCACATTTTTTACATTTACAAAATCCTGGGGCACACCACCTACCAAAATGACACTCTAACACAGTACATATTATACATATAGTTAATAATATAGTTTCTAACTGTATTTATACTCAGTGTGAAACCTGGGCCTCTTTCGATGAACACAAAAGGGATATCCTGGCAGGAATGGTAGAAAGACACATACGAAGCTCTTCCTCAACAGTTCTCAGTCTCTCTCTGTTTTTAGTTTTTATCACAGTCAAGCTTGAGAAGCTCAGCTCACATAGATATGTGGTTGAAAACAGGAGCAATGTCAAAATAGCTTTGTTGGCCAAAATGGGGAACTCCTTGGCAACAGATAACCAAAAACTGTCCAAAGGAAGATCAGCAAACTTTAGCTTTAAAGTTAGATAACATTGTGATGCATTGTATATCACCCTCTGCGGGGGCCTCTTTTAAAAAGAAAAAGGTCAAATATCTATATACACCATCAGGATAGACATAACCAGCTGAGGCTGAGGCTTCATCTAGTGGTGGCACATTTACCTCCAGTCCTGACCAGGATTAGAAATCGGTACCATAGGGAGGAGTAGCAGCTTCAACTACTCGCCGCGGCCACACAATGACAAGTGCGCGGCGGCCCGAGCGGGACCTTCCTGGGTGTGGATGAGAGGCGGCCTACTATTGGTTCATCGCTAGTGGTCGGGATGAATCCTAGAAGGTGATTGGTCAGTGAGCGTTCCCTGTGCCTCCACTCTTCCTGTCGCTGATAGCTGGAGGGATTGTGAGGGGAATGTTTATGTTCGATGGAGGCGGCTGGCGGCGGGCCGTAGTTTGGGGACCCATGTTTAATTTCCCCACGGCACACCTGACAATGTCTCACAGCACACTGGTTGAAAAACATTGACTTAGGTGAATCATATTTAATTCATTTCTTTCTCTCTTGCTTAACAAGTTTATGAGTTCTTTGATAGTAACTCAGTAGAGACTGTTTTTTTTTTAATACTAATATCTTCAAGCCTAACACAATAAGTCTTCAGTGAAGGTTTGTTTAAATAAATTGATTGATACACCTAATATAAATGTTAAAAATAATTGATGCTAACAAACAAGAAGTTAATCTGAGCATTAATGGATTCCATTTACTTTTGAATGTTAGTTAAGTATAAGACATTGCTATAGAACACTAGGGAAAAGGGTAGGGAAATTCTCACAGATAAGCAGGTAATTACGACATATAAGAAGAATGAAGGGCCTGACCAGGCGGTGATGCAGTGGATAGAGTGTTGGACTAGGATGGGGAAGGACCCAGGTTCGAGACCCTGAGGTTGCCAGCTTGAGTGCGCACTCATCTGGTTTGAGCAAGGCTCACCAGCTTGAGCCCAAGGTCACTGGCTCAAGCAAGGGATCACTCGGTCTGCTATAGCCCCCTGATCAAGGCACATATGAGAAATCAATCAATGAACAACTAAGGAGCCGCTACGAAGAATTGATGTTTCTCATCCCTCTCCCTTCCCGTCTGTTTGTCCCTATCTGTCCCTCTTTCTGACTTTCTGTCTCTGCCACAAAAAAAAAAAAAAGGAAGTATGAAGGAAGATGTATGCTGTTAATATGAATGAAAGGGCACAGTCCATCCAAGGACCAGAGAAATTTTGTAAAACCTACAACATTGTATGTTTGAGCTTGGAGAGATTGGAGTGATAACCAGGAGCCAAGTCACAGTTCTTCTAAGCCAGATGTAAAGGTTTGGGGGCCCGGGAAGGCAATGCTTTAATTTTCATTTCACAAAGATTACTCAGGTTCTAATAATTGTGTTTTAAGAAATATAATACTGAAGTAATTGTTTGCAGTATATATATATATATATATATGTGTGTGTGTGTGTGTGTATACACCCACATCTCCATCCCTGTGTACCCTGGAGTTTTTATATTTTTTCATTTCTGTCTTTAAGCAACGAAGTGGCGAATCTGTTAAAGTGCACCAACTTGATGTTGCTATTCCCTTGCATCTCAAAAGCCAGCTGAGGAAAGGACCCCCGCTTGGTGGTGGGGAAGGAGAGGCAGAGTCTGCAGACACAATGCCATTTGTCATGTTAACAAGAAAAGGCAATAAACAGCAGGTAAGAAATGGCCCCCTGTGAATTCACAATTGATTATTATCAAGTGAAAGTGATGTTTTATAGGTTCAAAATCTCTTGCCAACAAGGGAAAAGAGTTGAAAACATTGAAAGTATTCAGTGGTAGAAATACATAATTTTATCTAACATATGTATAGGCACATCTGACTAGTACTGATAGAATTTTCGAATGGAAAGGACATTTATTTCAATAGGAAGATTTCCAAAATATGCTCAGAGTTGGAAAGGAAAAGAGGATGATGACACATCTCAAGAAAATTCTCAGTTGTCAGTATTTCTCCTGAAAATCATTGTTTTTTGACTCTGAATCCTCCATTCTCCTTAGACTGCTTCCCTCTCCTTTCCTGTAATTTACAAATGGCCCTCAGAACCGCTACTAAGGCTATTAGTTACTTCAGGGATTCATACATTGACAGCTCACATCCTGCTGAGGGAGCTAGACAAACATCTTACTTGCAGATGGTGAAAAAATGCTGTAAAGAAAATAAAGCCCAGCTTTCAGATATACATTACCAAAGCTGTCAACATTTGAAATCAAGCTGCCTCTTAAAGTAGATGGAATCCTAGGATAATTGGTAGTATTTTTCTGTTTTAGTAGTATGTAAAAATAATGGTGCATCTTTTTTTTTTTTTTTTTTTTTTTGCATTTTTTTTTTTTTTTGCATTTTTTTTTTTCTGAAGCTGGAAACAGGGAGAGACAGTCAGACAGACTCCCGCATGCGCCCGACCGGGATCCACCCGGCACGCCCACCAGGGGGCGACGCTCTGCCCACCAGGGGGCGATGCTCTGCCCATCCTGGGCGTCGCCATGTTGCGACCCTCCTGGGTGTCGCCATGTTGCGACCAGAGCCACTCTAGCGCCTGGGGCAGAGGCCACAGAGCCATCCCCAGCGCCCGGGCCATCTCTGCTCCAATGGAGCCTTGGCTGCGGGAGGGAAAGAGAGAGACAGAGAGGAAGGCGCGGCGGAGGGGTGGAGAAGCAAATGGGCGCTTCTCCTATGTGCCCTGGCCGGGAATCGAACCCGGGTCCTCCGCACTCTAGGCCGACGCTCTACCGCTGAGCCAACCAGCCAGGGCTATAATGGTGCATCTTATGATGGAATCTTAGTTTATGAAACAAGGTAGCTACTACAGCTTCTCAGAGATAAGTCTAATACCTGGCTTCCACATTCATTCAAAGAGCCTTTTAAACCAGTGTTCTTCAGCTGACAGCTGTGGACTGGTGCCAGTCTGCCAGAATATGCCAGTGAAAGAGATAACCACCCTGATATTATATGAAGGTTAGAGAGTCAAGACTCTATAATCTTCATCTAACATCAGGGTGGTTAACTCTTACGTGGACCAGCATCTGTTTGCAGACAGGTGGTTGACAACATTGGATAGATGTTTATTGTTGACTTGCTATGCACCATGCACTATTCTATGTGCAGAACATACAGCAGGCAAACAAAGTCCCTCTTCCTGGGAATTTTCATTCTAGTGTTGGGAGGCAGACAATAAAATGCATAATATCAGATTGGGAAAATGCTATGAAGGAAAATAAAGCCAAATAAGAGAATAGAAAGCTACTGGGATTGGGAAGAGGCCATTAGAGGGAGATTGCTGTTTTAGATGGGTGATCAGGGGAGACCTGTAATAGGTGTCACCTATGATAGTATGTTCCCTCCCTACCACTGCAACCTCAAAGACATGATGCTTAAATTTTATCTCTATTTTTGTCATGTAATGTCTTGTTTACATAAAGGATCAAAGTTGTACAGTATACTATTATTTTGCTGTAGTGCAAGTAAATCTTGAGATACGAAAACTATATACCAATTAAAATATGATATGGATGACTGGAGAAGATATACATTGTAACTCATTTTAATTGTTAACTTTGACTTAGGTTCAGAGCTGCTGTAACTTTTTCACACTGTCCTTTAGTTTCTAGTCATCAGGCCTTTCCTCCATTCTCTGGTTACTGTGCTTTCCAGGAAGATTTCACCCTGTCTCACCCTCAGGTCAAGGTTAAGCCCTGCTATTTCCCCACTCCTCTACCCTCCACTTATACCCTGGAAAAATTAGGACTTCTTTTGATCTTTGTACAACTGCTCTCCTCAGTGTGCTTAGAACTGCTAATTCCCCACAGTTACCAGGATATTCAAAGTTCAGAGTGTTTGGTTTTCTTGGAACTAAGTTCTCTGAACTAGATTTTTTCTATTTCCATCATCACATTTTAGGTCTGCTTCATTTTCTCTTCTCTTTTCTTCTCTTTGCTTTTGTTTTCTTTTCTTAAAGCTTTCAGTCCTTAATACCTTAGATTTTTTGTTGCACTAAAGGAAAAAAAATATTATTTTAACTGTGAAGGGCAGTTCATGGTAACTTCATTTAACTGTATATCTTAGTTCCCATTCCCTTGCAGCTACTGAACATTTGTATTACATTGGCCTTGAGCCTTGGTTTTTCTTAGCTAGAAGGGAGTTTAGGAATATAATTACACAAGAGTACATAATAAGTTGATTCATGTGTCCCTCCCTTTTGTGAGGCACACATGAAAATTCATTATACCCTTATCAACTCATACACCCTGTATGACCTTTTCAGAATGAGTACTTGTAAATTAAATCAAAACCGACTGTTAGAAACTTTTGAACTTTAAAAAATAAATTTATTTCTGCAGCCCTAAATTCTAACTTATATGGTTCAAAATAAAAGACTATGTGCTTATTTCTAAAGAGGAATATTTTTAGTTTAAAGTAGGTAGATTATATATTGTGTGACCCATATAACTTTATGTAAAGTAATTAGAAGTGTTTACTCTTAAAATGTAAAATTTTAATTTTTAAGGTAACTTTTCTTGAACTTTATTTAAAAAACATTAGCAAACATGAAGTGAGAAGTCAGAGTACATGGTTATTAAGTAAATTTTCAGCTCAAACTTTATTTGGAATTTTGGAAAATGTTCAATTTTAGGAAGATTATTTGAAGAAACATCACTGGTATTTTGTGGCCTGCAAAAGAAAATATATTTTGTTCTGATTTTTATTTCTCTATTTGATTTTTGGGTGTTGACCATGTTTGGGGCAACGGTTTTTCTAGGAATGTGAAATGTGTTGCCTTTATAGAACTCTTTAATTCTTACATGAAAGATCTCTTTGTACACAAATTTGTGCTTAGAAATAACTTTTATTTCTGTAGTCATTAAGTATAATGCTATTGGTCATTTATTTCTAGATTTAAATATTTGTGAGATAGAATACTGAATTGAAGTAAAATGTTTTGATTATTAAATTAATAGAAACATTTAAACAAATGCACAATATATTTTAGTTTAATACTTACAAGCAGTCCTTTTTTTCCCCAGTTAGTATTTATAAGGAATCCTGATCTGTATTACATATCTTCTGATTGGAGATATTGATGTTATCTATCATAGTAACTTGGGGTTTGTATATATATTTGGATACATACATACATATTTTTTCCAATTTCAGCTCCATTTGTGAAGTAGTTTTAAAATATAATGTAAAGTATCTTTATTCATTATCACATTCCAAGAAATTAATTTGAGTGACTACAATTTTTTGTCATCTAATTTGCTATAAAGTATTTTAAAAGTATTTTAGTGGCTTTATGGTGAAGGTACTTGATAAGAGTGGCATCAGTAAAATTTGTCTCTCATGCTCTGTATTTATTACTGTCTCTTTTCTGTTTTTTTTTTTTTAATTTTTCTGAAGTGAGAAGCAGGGAGTCAGAGACAGATTCCTGCATGCACCTTACCGGGATCCACCTGGCATGTCCACCAGGGGTCGATGCTCTGCCCATCTGGGGCATTGCTGCATTGCAACTGGAGCCATTCTAGCGCCTGAGGTGGAGGCCAGGGAGCCCTCCTCAGTTCCTGGGCCAACTTTGCTCCAATGGAGCCTTGGCTGCAGGAGGGGAAGAGAGAGACAGAGAAAGGAGAGGGGGAGAGGTGGAGAAGCAGATGGGCACTTCTCCTGTGTGCCCTGGCTGGGAATCGAAATCAGGACTTCCACATGCCGGGCCGAAGCTCTACCGCTGAGCCAACCGACCAGGGCCTCCTTTCTGTTCTTTTAAAGCACATGATACTTGAGAACTATTCTTTTTGTAAAACTTTTCTCAGGTCATAGTGTTTTTGTCTTTTACTTGCAATTATTTTCCTTTAGAATATATTTAACTATTTTCTTTGTAATATTTTATACTGTTTCATCAGTATGATTAGTACCATCCTCATTAGGCTTGACATTACTGATTTATGAAGGAAATTTCAAGTGTTGTTATCAGGAACCTACTAAGGGGGGGAAATGGTCAGCCTGTTTTCTGAATATGTTAATGTGACAGATAAAAGCATGTATGTCCTTCTGAATTTTGAAAAATAGAAAAATTTATTACAAGGAATGATAGTTATTTTGCTTAACTTTGTTTTGGTTTGTTTCTGTTAGTGGAAATAAGAAACAGTTGAGGCAAGTCCCATTGGATATAGATGCATTCTGATACAGATTACTACACAGGCCTAAGGACAGGTATACAGAAGTAGTTAAGGATTTGTTTCTTAATGCATTTAAATGCATTACTAATAGGTAATATTTATAGAGTACCTGCTATATGTAGGCCCTATCTTATATGCTTTACATATTTTTTTACATACTTATTTCTCACAGCAACCCTAAAAGGTAGTATTGATATTTCATTTTACTTACGATAAAAAGAACGTTCTTTTTTTTTTTTTCTTTTTTTTAAATTTTATTTTATTTATTCATTTTAGAGAGGAGAGAGAAAGGGAGAGAGAGACAGAGACAGGGGGGAGGAGCTGGAACCATCAACTCCCGTATGTGCCTTGACCAGGCAAGCCCAGGGTTTCAAACCGGCGACCTCAGCATTTCTAGGTCGACGCTTTATCCACTGCGCCACCACAGGTCAGGCAAAAAAAGAACGTTCTTAACTGATTAGCTAGGTCATACCAATAAATGATAGGGCTGAGGTATGAACCCAGTCTGACTATAAAAGTCTGCCTTCTTAACTTCTTTGCATTACTGCCTGGCAGGTATGTAATTCATGGAAGAACTGATTGTAATGTCGAAATGAAACTTTGGAGAAGGAGCAGAAAAAAGACAGAATTCATAATTGTGGAAGAAGGAAAAATTGACCATCATCAGGCCAAATACCGTAGAATTTAGAAATAGTCTACAAACAGTAATTTTTAAAGATGAGATTTAAGAAGATGAGGTGCATTTAAAATGTGCAGGGTCATGAGAATAAGTAAGGGTAAATAAATCCTACTGTTGGGGGAGAGGTTGTGTAAAAAACAACCATTCACTTTCTCTTTTATCAACAAGAAAAATTTCAACGTGATTGAGTAAATTAAAGATTGAGTAAAATTAAAGTGTCCAAGGGGATAATTTATTTACTTCAAATGAGTCCCAGTTTTTAGGCATAAACAAATTCTGTCCTCAAGGACTGAAAGAATTTCTATATGAAATTGTAGAGCAGTTGTCATTAACTTAGAAAAATGTTATACATGGAACAGTAGTTAAAAGACTCATAGTGGGCAAGTATTTCCTTTTTCAAAGAGCAGGAAAGATTCTGAAAACTATGCAATTCGGTAAGCTTGATTTCAGCTTTTAGCATAATTCTGGGTTGAGTTTCAAAATAGATGATTTTGGTTATTAGAAAAAGAAAATTAAAATTAAAATGACAATAGTACTATATACTCACTAGAATGGCTAAAATACCAAGTGTTGACAAGAATATGAAGGAACTGGAACATTCATATGCTACTAATTGAGTGTAAAATGGTGCAGCTGCTTTGGAAAACATTTTATCACTTTCTTAAAAAGTAAAATACACTGGATATTCCCAGCATTTTTAATTTAAAAGAAATGAAAATGTTTCCACAGAAACATTTGTACATGAGTGTACAATGTATTTGCAATTACCCAAAACTAGAAACACCAAATGCTATCAATAAATAAATGGATTAACAAATTGTGGTATACTTGTACTAGGGAGTGCTACTCTACAATTAAAAGAAACTATAGTATCTATGATGACATGGCTACATCTCAGAATCATTTTACTATGTAAAAGAAGCTGGATAAAACAGAATATGGATTATATGGTCCAATATGTTTAAAATTTCAGAAAGTGCAAACTAATCAATAGTGACAGAAAGCAGGTTAGCAGTTTGTTGCCTGGGGATAGGGTAGAGGAAGATATGGGTTACAGTGGGGGACGAGAGGAACCTTTGAAGATGATGGATATGCTTGTTATCTCGTGTGTATGCATATGTCAGAACTCATCAAATTGTACATTTAAAATATGTGCAGTTTATGTATGTTAAGTACACCTCACTAAAGAAGATAGTTTTGAGCTCATAATTGAAAGTGCAAGTGGCAAAACATTTGTACTAGACCACTAAGAGCAGGTTGTATCAGACTTAGTTCAGTGGGGAGAAGGGATGAGGTTTACTATACTGATAGCTTAAAGGGACTACCTTAAATGTATTTTAGTTTTGATTTGTGAGATATTTAATTATCTGTATTGTGATTAAAATGAAATATACTTAGTTGGGTTTATAGATAGTTTCAGACCTGCACTTAATACTTTTCACTTCAGTGTTTCTGGCCTTAGTGTTCTGCGTATTATTAATATTTTAACACTATGTGTACCATAAAAGAGAATAAATACAGTACCAAGAAAGGACATCTGAGATAATACAGAGAATCAGATTGTCCAATCAAACTCAAATGAATTGGAGATTTTTTTTTTTATAAATAAATTTTTATTTTAATGGGGTGACATCAATAAATCAGGGTACATATATTCAAAGAAAACATGTCCAGGTTATCTTGTCATTTAGTTCTGTTGCATACCCATCACCCAAAGAGGGATCGTCCTCTGTCACCCTCTATCCAGTTTTCTTTGTACCCCTCCCCCTCCCCTTCCCCTTCTCCCCCCTTCCCTCCCCCCACCCCCTGTAACCACCACACTCCTGTCCATGTCTCTTAGTCTCGCTTTTATGTCCCACCAATGTATGGACTCCTGCAGTTCTTGTTTTTTTCTGATTCGCTTATTTCACTCCGCATAATGTTATCAAGGTTCCACCATTCTGCTGTAAGTGATCCGATGTCATCATTTCTTCTAGCTGAATAGTATACCATGGTGTATATGTGCCCCATCTTCTTTATCCAGTCTTCTATTTTTTTTTTTTACAGTGATTAAAAGCCTTTAAGCAAACTCTTGGCCAATACAGCAAGAATCCATAAAAGAGTAGTGTCCTTAACATGTTCACCAAGTCCAAATTGGCCCCATCACCATGCCAAATCCCTGAAAAATGCAACCCAACCACAGTTCAGTCTGTTAGGAGCTGTCACAGGGAGCAGGAGTCCAGGAAAAGTCCACACAGGAAAAGTCCTCATGGCACTGGAATTGTTGTCACTATTCTATACTTTGCAGTTCATGTCCAAGTCCCAGTGACCGCTGCTTCTAGCTGGTAATGATTCAGGTAGACTGGAAAAGCCATTTGCAGCATGCGTGGATATGGAGCTTCTGTTCTCCTTTGCCTGGAGAGTTGAGACCAGGTTGCTTTTCCCTGGAGCTCTGCGATTTCCGCCACGCGAGTCTCTCCCTGCTGCCACCGTTTGCTCCGGGGAGCTGGGCAGCCCTCTCTGCGTTTCCCCGTTTCCATTTTTCCTACCAGTCTCTGTGTGGCTTCTTCAGCGTTCCTTGGTTGAAGAGTCCTCTTAGTTTAGTCCAAAGTTGGTTTTTCCAGATGATAGTTCATAAAATTAGTTTGTAATCCACTTTGGTTCTGGGAGGTAGATGTTGGTACGTCCGCCTACTCCAGCGCCATCTTGTCTTTCTGAATTGGAGATCTTAAACAGTGTTAAGCTTTACTAATAATTTCAAGGATGCAAATATTCAAAAGTCATAGATCAAGCAGGGAGAGGTCTGAGATCCTGAACACAGTGCTCCAAGTTCTTTCTTTCTGCATCAGATGTGCTTTTGGTCCAGAGTATTAGAGTAGCTCTGTTAAGTGAGAGGTTCAAGTTATACACAGCAGAGAAAATTTAGGTTATGAAACATCTCTATTTACTACTCAGATAGTTACATAGCTTACTCAACAATTTTCAGGGAGCCTATCAATTCATAGATTCTATCTTCTTTTGTTTGCCTTGCACAATTCTTTATTTTTTATTATTTTATTTTTTTCATTTTTTTGAAGCTGGAAACAGGGAGACAGTCAGACAGACTCCCGCATGCGCCGGACCGGGATCCACCCGGCACGCCCACCATGGGGCGATGCTCTGCCCACCAGGGGGCGATGCTCTGCCCATCCTGGGCGTCGCCATGTTGCGACCAGAGCCACTCTAGCGCCTGAGGCAGAGGCCACAGAGCCATCCCCAGCGCCCGGGCCATCTTTGCTCCAATGGAGCCTTGGCTGCGGGAGGGGAAGAGAGAGACAGAGAGGAAGGCGCGGCGGAGGGAGCAAATGGGCGCTTCTCCTGTGTGCCCTGGCCGGGAATCGAACCCGGGTCCTCTGCACGCTAGGCCGACGCTCTACCGCTGAGCCAACCGGCCAGGGCGCCTTGCACAATTCTAAACCAAGAATACCCTGCTAAAAAAAAAATATTCCGTAGATAAGGACTCTCTCCCACAATAGAAATGGATCTTGTATGTTTCTTTTAAAAGAAAAATTCTAAAATTGTATTTTTCTGAAGCTGGAAATGGGGAGAGACAATCAGACAGACTCCCGCATGCGCCCGGCCGGGATCCACCCGGCATGCCCACCAGGGGGTGACGCTCTGCCCTTCCGGGGCATCGCTTTGCTGCGACCAGAGCCACTCTAGTGCCTGGGGCAGAGGCCAAGGAGCCATCCCCAGCGCCCGGGCCATCTTTGCTCCAGTGGAGCCTCGCTGCGGGAGGGGAAGAGAGAGACAGAGAGGAAGGAGAGGGGGAGGGGTGGAGAAGCAGATGGGCGCTTCTCCTATGTGCCCTGGCCGGGAATCGAACCCAGGACCTCTGCACGCCAGGCCGACGCTCTACCACTGAGCCAACCGGCCAGGGCCGATCTCGTATGTTTCTTAACTCTTCATCCTTTCCAACATCACAGCTATCTGTAGAAATAGGACGATTTATTAATACTGAAGGTGGACTAGATTTGTACTGTATGGTTCAGGAGAGTAAAACTGCTTCCGGAGAGTAGAAATGAAAAGGATGCAGAGCGGGTTGTTGGGGGGGGGGGGGCAGGGAGTAAAGAGGCACAAGTATATGGTGATGGAGAATGATTTGACTCTGGGTGATGGGCAACACCACACAATCATCAGTTCAATTGCTATAGAAATGTTTACCTGAAATCTATATAATCTTATTGATCAATGTCACCCCATTAAATTTAACTTTCTAAAAAAAAATGATTGCTATTTAAAGCCTTTCTGACAATTATTTGTACATTATAGAGTCTACAGAATGTGCTCATTGCTAGTTATGCGCTTCCAAATGGTGCAGGAAAGAGGAGCTTCTGCTTTTCATGGAGGTTGGACTCAATGGCCTCCACTTAACATCCAAGTCTAATGGGTTTGTCTCTAGTAGAAGAGTACTATCATCTGTTTATGTTCTTAGATTTTTCTGTCTTTATTGACTTTTACAGAAAGGAAAGACATTATTTTTCTAAACTCATTTAATTTTACTTAATATTATATTTGAAATCTTTTTTCTCTTGATTTTTTCTCAAGTCATTTGTGATTTTTTTCCCTCCCTCAGTTTAAGATCCTTAATGTACCCATGTCTTCTCAACTTGCTGCAAATCATTGGAACCAGCAACAGGCAGAACAAGAAGAAAGAATGAGAATGAAAAAGCTCACACTAGATATCAATGAACGACAAGAACAAGAAGATTATCAAGGTATAAAGTCATTTTAGGACAGAGATAGATAATTTGATGCGTTTTGGGCTTTTTAAATATAGAATATCAAAGCTGTTATTCTCGATCTTTTCATGCCATGTTTGAATATTTTAGTCTGAGAAGTTGATTGTTTTTCATTTCCATTCTGTCTTCATTTTTCTCTCACTTATATGTAAAATAACAGTAATCTAATTGTCATTATAATTTGCTAATTCTGTGTAAGGCCAGAATTGCGGCTGCTGTCACTGCCAGGCAGGTGCAGGTTCACATTAGATTTGGACAGATGATAAAGAAACAACGGAGCCGAAAAATGCTGGGCTATATCTTTATTTTAGCCTCGCACTGGTAGGCGAGTAAAAACAAACACATTGGGCTCCAAAATCTACTCATTCAGCGCTCACAAAGCTACTAACACATCCAGGTTTCCCTAGAACCAAAGCCCCTCACCAGACTCAGTCCCCTCTGGTTCCCCATCTCCCTTCTCTCCGCACACACTCTGCACAAACAGGCTTCTCCTATAGCACCGTGCCATCTTGGCTGCTTCTTCTTCTCCTTCACTCTGCAAAATCATGGCCCCCTTCCTCCTCCTGTTTCTTTTTTTTTTTATATATATGATTTTATTTTTTTAATGGGGCGACATCAATAAATCAGGATACATATATTCAAAGATAACAAGTCCAGGTTATTCAATTATGTTGCATACCCATCACCCAAAGTCAGATTGTCCTCTGTCACCTTCTATCTAGTTTTCTTTGTGCCCCTCCCCCTCCCCCTTTCCCTCTCCCTTTCCTCCCTCCCCCTGTAACCACCACACTCTTATCAATGTCTCTTAGTTTCACTTTTATGTCCCACCTACGTATGGAATAATGCAGTTCCTGGGTTTTTCTGATTTACTTATTTCGCTTCGTATCATGTTATCAAGATCCCACCATTTTGCTGTAAATGATCTGATGTCATTTCTTATGGCTGAGTAGTATTTCATAGTGTATATGTGCCACATCTTCTTTATCCAGTCATCTATTGAAGGGCTTTTTGGTTGTTTCCATGTCCTGGCCACTGTGAACAATGCTGCAATAAACATGGGGCTGCAAGTGTCTTTATGTATCAATGTTTCTGAGGTTTTGGGGTATATACCTAGTAGAGGGATTGCTGGGTCATAAGGTAGTTCTATTTTCAGTTTTTTGAGGAACCACCATACTTTCTTCCATAATGGTTGTACTACTTTACATTCCCACCAACAGTGGATGAGGGTTCCTTTTTCTCCACAGCCTCTCCAACATTTGCTATTACCTGTCTTGCTAATAATAGCTAATCGAACAGGTGTAAGGTGGTATCTCATTGCAGTTTTGATTTGCATTTCTCTAATAGCTAAAGAAGATGAGCATCTTTTCCTATATCCGTTGGCCATTTGTATTTCTTCCTGGGAGAAGTGTCTGTTCATATTCTCTTCCCATTTTTATATTCGATTGATTGTTTGTTGTTGAGTTTTATGAGTTCTTTGTATATTTTGGATATTAGGCCCTTATCTGAGCTGTTGTTTGAAAATATCATTTCCCATTTAGTTGGCTGTTTATTTTGTTATCAGTTTCTCTTGCTGAGCAAAAACTTCTTAGTCTGATGTAGTCCCATTCATTAATTTTTGCCTTCACTTCTCTTGCCTGTGGAGTCAAATGCATAAAATGCTCTTTAAAACCCAGGTCCATGAGTTGAGTACCTATGTCTTCTTCTATGTACTTAATTGTTTCAGGTCTTAAGTTTAGATCTTCGATCCATTTTGAGTTAATTTTAGTACAGGGGGAGAGACTGTAGTCCAGGTTCATTCTTTTGCATGTGGCTTTCCAGTTTTCCCAACACCATTTATTGAAGAGGCTTTCTTTTCTCCATTGTGTGTTGTTGGCCCCTTTATCAAAAATTATTTGTCTATATATATGTGGTTTTATTTCTGGACTTTCTATTCTGTTCCATTGGTCTGAGTGTCTATTTTTCTGCCAATACCATGCTGTTTTGATTGTCGTGGCCCTATAATAGAGTTTGAAGTCAGGTATTGTAATGCCCCCAGCTTCATTCTTTTTCTTTAGGATTGGTTTGGCTATTCGGGGTTTTTTATATTTCCATATAAATCTGATGATATTTTGCTCTATTTCTTTTAAAAAAGTCATTGGAAGTTTGATGGGAATTGCATTAAATTTGTATATTGCTTTGGGTAATGTAGCCATCTTGATTATATTTATTCTTCCTAACCAAGAACAAGGAATATTCTTCCATCTCATTATATCTTTTTCGATTTCCCTTAACAATGGTTTATAATTTTCATTATATAAGTCCTTTACATTCTTTGTTATGTTTATTCCTAAGTATTTTATTTTTTTTGTTGCAATCATGAAGGGGATTATTCTTTTGAGTTCGTTCTCAATTGTTTCATTGTTGGCATATAGAAAGGCTATTGACTTCTGTATGTTAATTTTGTATCCTGCGACCTTACTGTATTGGCTTATTGTTTCTAGTAGTCTTTTTGTGGATTCTTTGGGGTTTTTGATGTATAGGATCATATCATCTGCAAAAAGTGATACCTTTACTTCTTCTTTTCCGATATGGATGCCTTTTATTTCTTTGTCTTGTCGGATTGCTCTGGCTAGAACCTCTAGTACCACATTAAATAAGAGTGGAGAGAGTGGACAACCCTGTCTTGTTCCTGATTTAAGGGGGGAAAGCCTTCAGTTTAGTGCCATTTAATATGATGTTAGCTGACGGTTTATCATATATGGCCTTTATCATGTTGAGATATTTTCCTTCTATACCCATTTTGTTGAGAGTCTTAAACATAAAATTATGTTGTATTTTATCAAAAGCCTTTTCTGCGTCTATTGATAAGATCATGTGGTTTTTGTTCTTTGTTTTGTTGATATGGTGTATTACGTTAACAGTTTTACGTATGTTGAACCATCCTTGAGATTCTGGGATGAATCCCACTTGATCATGATGTATTATTTTTTTAATATGTTGTTGTATTCGATTTGCTAGTATTTTGTTTAGTATTTTAGCATCTGTATTCATTAGAGATATTGGTCTGTAGTTTTCTTTTTTTGTGCCATCCTTGCCTGGTTTTGGTATGAGGGTTATGTTGGCCTCATAAAATGTGTTTGGAAGTATTGCTTCTTCTTCAATTTTTTGGAAGACTTTGAGTAGAATAGGAACCAAGTTTTCTTTGAATGTTTGATAAAATTCGCTGGTATAGCCGTCAGGGCCTGGACTTTTATTTTTGGGGAGGTTTTTAATGTTTTTTTTCTATTTCTTCTCTACTAATAGGTCTGTTTAGGCTTTCTGCTTCTTTTTGACTCAGTCTAGGAAGGTTGTATTGTTCTAGGAATTTATCCATTTCTTCTAGGTTGTTGAATTTAGTGGCATAAAGTTTTTCATAGTATTCTACCATAATTCTTTGTATATCTACGGTGTCCGTGGTGATTTCTCCTCTTTCATTTTGGATTTTGTTTATATGAGTTCTTTCTCTTTTTTCCTTGGTGAGTCTTGCCAAGGGTTTGTCAATTTTGTTGATCTTTTCAAAGAACCAGCTCCTTGTTCTATTAATTTTTTCTATAGTTTTTTTGTTCTCTAATTCATTTATTTCTGCTCTGATTTTTATTATCTCCTTTCTTCGGCTGGTTTTGGGTTGTCTTTGTTCTTCTTTTTCTAGTTCCTTAAGGTGTGAAGTGGTTCACTTGGGCTCTCTCTTGTTTGTTCATATAGGCCGAAGTGATATGAACTTCCCTCTTATCACTGCTTTTGCTGCATCCCATAGATTCTGATATGTCGTATTGTCATTTTCATTAGTCTGTATATATCTTTTGATCTCTGCACTTATTTCTTCTTTGACCCATTCATTTTTTAAAAGTATGTTGTTTAGTTTCCACATTTTTGTGGGATTTTTTTCCTCTTTTTTGCAGTTGAATTCTAGTTTCAAGGCTTTATGATCAGAAAATATGCTTGGTACAACTTCGATTTTTCTGAATTTGCTAATGTTGTTTTTGTGGCCCAACATATGGTCAATTCTTGAGAATGATCCATGTACACTGGAGAAAAATGTATACTCAGTCACTTTGGGATGAAATGTCCTGTAGATGTCTATCATGTCCAGGTGCTCTAGTGTTTTGTTTAAGGCCACTATGTCTTTGTTGATTCTCTGTTTGGATGACCGATGTAGAGCCGTCAGCGGTGTATTGAGGTCTCCAAGTATGATTGTATTTTTGTCGGTTTTTGTTTTAAGGTCAATAAGTAGCTGTCTTATATATTTTGGTGCTCCTTGGTTTGGTGCATGTATATTAAGAATTGTTATGTCTTCTTGATTCAGTGTCCCCTTAGCCATTATGAAATGGCCATTTTTGTCTCTGAGTACTTTTGTTGTCTTGTAGTCAGCATTATCAGATATGAGTATTGCTACGCCTGCTTTTTTTTGGATGTTATTTGCTTGGAGTTTTGTTTTCCAGCCTTTCACTTTGAATTTGTTTTTATCCTTGTTACTTAGATGAGTTTCCTGTAGGCATCATACAGTTGAATTTTCTTTTTTAATCCATTCTGCCACTCTGTGCCTTTTTATTGGTGAGTTTAATCCGTTTACATTTAGTGTAAGTATTGACACTTGTGAGTTCCCTATTGCCATTTTTTATCTTGCTTTCTGGTAGTTTTGTGTCTTGTTTGATCCTTCTCTTTCGTTTTTTTATCTTTTGTTTTTATTTGGTTGTATTCCATACATCTTTCCTCTGTTGCTATCTTTTTTATTTCATGTGCTTCTGTGGTGGTTTTTTCAATAAAGGTTACCTTTAAGTAATGAAAAGGGTTCCTACCCTGTTCATTGTAGCAAACTATTTTGTGAGTACTTTTGCACTCCATCGTCCTTTGCTACTGTTAATCTCCATCTTCTCCCCCCCTTTCTTTTTGTTGTTGTCAGAGTTTAAATTTAGTTTTATTGTGTTCTTCTTGGAGCTTTTACTTGTGGCTCTGTTTTCTTTTGTTCTTTGTATCTGATTGGAGAACCCCCTTTAGTAATTCCTGGAGTTGGGGTTTTCTGATGATAAATTCCCTCATCTTTCCTGTATCTTGAATGTTTTTATTTCTCCTTCATATTTGAAGGATAGCTTTGATGGGTATAGTATTCGTGGCTGAAAGTTCCTCTCTTTCAGAACTTTAAATATTGGGGTCCACTCTCTTCTAGCTTGTAGAGTTTCTGCTGAGAAATCTGATGATAATCTAATGGGCCTTCTTTTATATGTTGTATTCTTCTTTTCTCTGGCTGCCTTGAGAATTTTTTCTTTGCTTTTGGTTTGTGCCAGTTTCATTATGATATGCCTTGGAGTAGATTTGTTGGGGTTAAGAAAACTCAGAGTTCTGTTTGCTTCTTGAACTTGAGGCTTTAGTTCTTTCCACAGGCTTGGGAAGTTCTCATCTATTATTTGTTTGAGTATGTTCTCCATTCCATTTTCTCTCTCTTCTCCCTCTGATATACCTATTATTCTTATATTATTCTTTTTGATGGAGTCAGATAATTCTTGTAGGGCTATCTTATTTTTTTAAATTTTTGAGTCTCTTTCTTCTTCTCTCTGTTGTGCCTCAAGTTGCTTGTCTTCTGTTTCACTAATCCTCTCTTCTATCTGACCTGTTCTATTAGCTAAGCTTGTTACTTTGTTTTTCAGCTCGTGAATTGAGTTTTTCATCTCTGTTTGATTTGTTTTTATAGTTTCAATTTCCTTGGACATATATTCTTTGTGTTCATTGAGTTGTTTTCTGAGCTCCCTAAATTGCCTTTCTTTGTTTTCTTGTATATCTCGGAGGATTTTTAGGATTTCTATCTTGAATTCTCTGTCATTTAGCTCCAAGGTTTCCAGTATATTAAATTTTTTCTCCATAGATTTTTCCTCATCTAGCTGTGTTACCTCTCTTTCTTTTGTATCCATGATATTCGATTTTCTCTTCCTTAATGGCATCTGAGGATGGTTTTGTTGATAGTATTAATGAGATTTAATAAAGAATAAAAAGTTAAAAAAATAAAAAATCGAAGAGTTGTTTTTTTAAAAAAAAATTAATAATGAAATAAAGAAAAATAAAATAAAATAAAAATTTTTAAAAAAGGAAATTATTTCCCCCCTCCTTTTTTCCTCTCCTCTCCTCTCCCCTCTTTCTTTAGAAAATCTTGTGGTGAACTGTGAATTATAACAAACAATGCCTGTAATGGAGGGCTTGAATTGGGGAAAAGTAATAAAGAGGCAAAAAAAAAAGAAAAGAAAGAAAAGAAAATAAAAAAGAAGGGGGTATGGACCCACAAAAAGCAAATAAGGAAAAATTTTGGGTCAAGAATAAAATGATTTGCTTTTAGTTGTTGGTTGACTAAGAGTTATGATAAGAGGAATAAGAGGGAAACAGAAAAATGGGGGGACAAATTAAAAAATTACTGTTGTCTTCAGTGGAACAAGAACTAGATAAAATGGAGAGCCAGGGATGGGAGCACTGCTATTGAGTTAAAAAGGTGAAGTAAAAACCCCTGAAAATGCCAGAAATATAAGTTTGAGTCCCAGATAAGATAGTTTGTTATTGAGGTTTGAATGAGAGGAGATGTAAAGGAGAAAGGAAGAAACTAATATATAGGGAGAAAAGAAAGAGAGAGAGAGAAAAAAAGAGGGAACCACTAAAAAAAGAAAAAAGAGGAGAGAGAGAGAGAGAGAGTTAAGGGTTTTGGAGTGCAACCCTCATAGAGAGAAAGGAAGAGGAAAGAAAAGATAATGGGAGATGTAACACTTATGGGTAGTGTAGTTCAAGGAGAGGAGAGAGTAAGACCGGCAGAGAGTTAATCGCCAAATTGGAGGAGAAAAAAAATATCAAGAATGAAGATAAGAGAAACAAACAAACAAATATAAAATGGGATAGGTTATAAAGTCTGCCGATTCTTGATTTTGAGAGGTTATCTTCTTGCTTTTTCTTTCTCTCCCTCTTCCTGGTTGGTGACTCTGTACCCTGGGTTCTGCCCCTTTGGCACGCTCAGGTAGAGGTTTGCAGTTGATAAGTCTCTATGGCGATGTCATGTATTGTGCTTTAGTCTCATTGGCAGACGAGGCTCATTAGCATTTATAGGCTCCGACAGTGAGAGAGTCTGTGTTCCTGGAGCCTTTCTCCTAGTCTTTCCTTCCTCAATTAGTAGCCTGATAATCCAGCTATGGGGTTGTTGCTGCCTCTGCCTGGATAGTAAGAGGTTCAAAGAGCTGGCAACTCCCCACTCTATTTTCACTCAGCACAGGGCTCTGGGTAAGGTTCAGTCAGTCAGAGCTGCTAGCATAATCAGGCAGGCTTTCCGCCCACTCAGAGACCTCTGGCTCTGCCACTCTGTCCGGTAACACAGGCGGGCACCCACTCCCGGGGCGCTTGGAGGAAACTCTCGCTCACTATCTGCGTGCGCAGACCAGGATATCTGGCCGGCAGTCTCATGCTCTGAGTGAAACTCCCAACCGCATGGAAAAGTTCCAGCGTTGGAATTGGCTCTCGCTCCGTCCCCGTGCATGGCTTTTGCTAGGCGCTGGGGTAGCTCGAGATTCCGTTTTGGCCCACACAAAGGCCCCTGACTCTGCCCCTCTGTGCGAGAACACGGGCGCGCACTGCCAAGGCCCTCAGAGGAATCTCTCGCTATCTGCGCGCGCATACCAGGATATTAGACCGGCCGCGTTTCCCTCTGAGTGAAACCCCCACCAGCACGGAAAAGTTCCACCGTTGGAATTAGTTCTCGCTCCCTCCTGTGTGCGGCTTTCCAAGGCGCTGAGGCTGCCCAGAGATTCCGCTTTCGGCCCACGCAAAGGCCTCTGACTCTGCCTCTCTGTGGGGTAACACAGGCACCCACTCCCGGGGCTTTGGAAGAAATCTCTCGCCCACTATCTGCGTGCTCCGACCAGGAGATCGGGTAAAATGGCTGCCCCGCTTGTCTTTCTTTGTCTGGGTTTGGAGCGAGTGTTAGCTTTTATTGCCCAGGTTGCCACAGGAACAGTTTTTCCTCTGCTTGGATCTCCGTGCCACAGCCTGGTTCGGCCGTTTGTGCCGCGGCCTGGATCTATTCACCCCCTTTGCCCGCCTCAGTTTCTATATTCACAGATCCCAGAGAAAGCCGCCCTGTTTAGCTTAGTGACGAAGGCGGAGCATTTCTTACTCCCTAATTCCTTTAGGGTTTGGTTATATATTTAGCCAATTTTTCGCTCAACCATACCTTCGGGTGTATTGCGAAACATCTGGAGGCTCCAAGGATAGGTTTTTCTGTTTCTGGTTGAAGATCTTGTTGAGTTTTGGGGGAGATTTATCGGTATCGCTTCCTACCCCGCCATTACTCTGACGTCATCTCCCCTCCTCCTGTTTCTTCACAAACTTTTCTTGGTGTAAAAACCCCTCCTCCAGCACACATCAGCATAACAAAGCTCCTTCCCAAGCAAGAAGGTAATTAGCAGTTTCACCTGGGCAGCGCCATTTTTAACAAAGCATAAAAATCACATTTTACAAACTTATTTGCCCAACATTCCATAATTCAATTCAATTCTATACCATTGAGCTATGTTTGCAAATGAGACAATCAATTTTTAATCATGTTGTCAGTCTACTGTGAGCCTATTTAGTATTTATTATCTCATTTTATCTGTTTGGGAATCCGGGTCTTAAATATAACCCATGTTCTTTCAGATTCGAGGTTCTTTCAGACCCTCAAATTAGGGGTCTTGTTTTATGCAGACATTTTTAGCGTTCTTGGATTGACTGGAACCTTGTGCAGCGTCCATGGATACCTCGTATGCTAGCCTTTGGCATTTCTATGGCACCAGTTTAGAGCCATAACATGGTTGTTCATATAGTGCTGTACTGGCAAACTGCTTTTTGTGCAAGAGATTGTTGTGTAAATAATACTTGGTTTTCTGTCTTTAAATTCCACTTCTAGAATTACCTCTTCCAGTTGATAGCGAGCATTCTTAAAAAAATAAATGATAATTAAGATAACACTCAGTATAAGTGCTTACTTACTATGGGCCAGACACTGGTTTTCTTGGGGGGGGGGGGCTGTTTTTGGGGGTTTTAAAATTTTTTATTTATTGATTTTAACCAGAGAGGAGAGAGGGAGAAAAAGAGACAGACAGAAGCATCAATCTGCTCCTGTATGTTCCCTGACCGGGGATCTAACTGGCAACCTCTGCACTTTAGGCTGATGTTCCAACCAACAGAGCTATCTGGCCAGGACCAGACACTGTTTTATGTA
This sequence comes from Saccopteryx bilineata, assembly GCF_036850765.1. Lineage (NCBI taxonomy): Eukaryota > Metazoa > Chordata > Mammalia > Chiroptera > Emballonuridae > Saccopteryx > Saccopteryx bilineata. The sequence continues at coordinate 125,837,198 of NC_089494.1, forward strand.
CTTTTTCAAAGCATTTAATCCTCACAACAATTCAATAAATAATTATCCACATTTTACATTTAGGGAAGCTGAACCCAAAGTCCCACAACTAGTAAGTGGCAGAGCTGAGATTTGAACCAATATTATCCTGTTCTAACACTATGTTCTAAACACCATGCTTATTTATAATTACTGTATTATACTGCTTCTCATACTGTTTTACTACCGCACAAGACACTTATATGGAGCCCAAGTTGACAATACGAGAGAGATTGGATTCATAGAGCACATCTCGTCTTTAAATGTTCTCTTTTCAGTACTTCTTAATCATTTTAGTCAATTTGTGGTTATTTTTCTTTTAGTCAGCAACCTGACAAAACTAATAAACTTGACTTTCCTAGGGTTTTATTTGCTTTGTGGCAGGAGTACGTTTACCAGAGTTCACCACCTTTTCTGTTTTGCTCCTCACAACAGAAATGCTGCAATCTCTTGCCCAGCGCCCAGCTCCAGCAAACACCAATCGGGAGCGGCGGCCGCGCTACCAGCACCCAAAGGGAGCACCTAATGCGGATCTAATCTTTAAGACTGGTGGGAGGTAGGACATCTCTCCTTTCTTCCTTAACTCTTTGGTTTTCATGATGTCCATGTGTAGCTGTCAGTTACATGAAATGATAATGGCCTGATCATTAGCAAGATAGAAAGTCTTTGTTTTGGAGGTATTTGAGAAAAGAAAACATATTTATAAAATAGTTACAGGTTTGTTTGTTTTTTGTCTTGATTTCAGTCACACTTGATTGTGGCTTTCACTGTCTCTAACTGGACTTCTGGTGTTTTAAGGTGTGTTTTTTTGTTTGTTTGTTTTTGTTTTTTTTTTTGCATTTAGAGAGAAAACTTTATAGATTAGTTTGAGAGAAATCACAAGTTTTGTGTTAGTATCTCTTTGGTCAGTGTTAAGTCATATTAATGTTTACAGAAATTTAAATCTTGTTTGCTAGACTTACAAGTGTGGAGGTTGAGTTTGTTTTTGAGATATTTCGTTTGTTTTTTTGTTTTTTAAATTATGAAATGTCCTGCGGGGATTTATGCCAGTTCTATTTGGAACTTGAGTTTCTTTCTTTTTTTTTTTGTTTTTTTTTTGTTTTTTTCTGAAGCTGGAAACAGGGAGAGATAGACAGACTCCCGCATGCGCCCAACCGGGATCCACCCGGAACTCCCACCAGGGGGTGACGCTCTGCCCCTCCGGGCGTAGCTCTGTCGCAACCAGAGCCACTCTAGCGCCTGGGGCAGAGGCCAAGGAGCCATCCCCAGGGCCCGGGCCATCTTTGCTCCAATGGAGCCTCGGCTGCGGGAGGGGAAGAGAGAGACAGAGAGGAAGGAGAGGGGGAGGGGTGGAGAAGCAGATGGGCGCTTCTCCTGTGTGCCCTGGCCGGGAATCGAACCCGGGACTTATGCACGCCAGGCCGACGCTCTATCACTGAGCCAACCGGCCAGGGCCTGGAACTTGAGTTTCTTAATGTGAAATAATTAAAATTCTATAAAGAGTTTCATGTAAATCATGTTCCCTAATAGGGTCTCATTCATCTGTTTTTAAACAATAAATTATTCAAAGTGTTTCTGGGACCTGATCTAAAGACCTATACTATCAATTCAGTTTTCTGTCTTATGGTTGGGTTATGGGGAAGTGACATTGGCTTTGCTGCTCTCACTGATCTTCCTCCAGGTACTAGTGTTTAGGTTGAGGATATACAGTAGTCCTAAGATGTCACCTTGTCCTTGTGAACAGGTGTAGAAAGGAGTGTGCTGGGAGTAGAAGCAAAAGTAATTCATTATGAAGAGGGTACATTAGGGAAAATGCAGGTGTTGTTAGAGCCTATGTCTTTTACTAACAAAATATATTTGTGTGATCCTGATAATGGTTTTCTTTGAACTATATGCTCAGAAAACTCAAATCAAATTAAAATTGTAAAAATTGGTTTGTCGTGACTGTATAATGATTTGTATTTTAACATCTGTTGAGTGTAATGTTTTTAGAAATCCAAGTTAGAAATGTTAGGAAGGAAAGAAGGGGGAGCGAGGGAGGTAGGGAAGGTGGGATGGAGGAGGGAAGAAGGAAAGGAAAAGAAAGAAATGTTATACAAACCCATCTAATTAGGCATAATGCGATATTAAGTTATATTTAATCATCTAAACTTTATTAAAGTTCTTTAATAAAACCTTTTATTGCTGCCAAATGTAGAAGCAGCTAGTTAGGTTAACAGGCCATTAAAATGTTAATTTCCTGCTTTTATATTTTTTAGAGTAGTTTTAAATATATACCATCGTGTTCTTCATAATACCTATTTCCTTTTTTCTTTCTTTTTATTTTTTTGGTCTTGTGATTGGAGGACAGAACTGTTAAAATATTTTTATTTGATGTTTTCCATCAACCTCACCTGTCTTTACTGCAGCCCAGCCTCTCAGAACAGTATTATTTCTATTAATGTCTTAATTCCTTGTCTAGTCAGATATTTTAAGTGTAGCATCTTTTCCTAATTTCTAAATGATTAGTTGACTTGATAGCATCAGTAACTATGATATTTGAGACCTAACTGATATCTGCAGTAGAATTTGCTCCTCTCTGCTTATATACATCCAGCACCGACCTCGGGTTCAGTCCTGCGGTGTGAATAATTGAAAAGTAGGGGGAAAAAAGCCAGTTTTAATCTTCAATCTTGTAGTCCAGTGGGAATACCAAGTGCAGATAATTTGAAAGAGCTAATTCTGCCCTATTCATATATTTCTTTTAAAAATCATTGGTTGATAGTCTGTTAGGTACCAAGCATCTCTTAGGCAGTAGGGAACAGAAATATGGGAAAAGAGATGTGTAAATTTACATGCTATAATGGATGTGTGTGTGTGTGTGTGTATATATATATGTGTGTGTACACACACACACACACACACACACACACACACACACACACGGTTTTCAGTCATTTCTCAAAATCCATTGTTAATGTTTGTTTCTCTTTCCTCCCTCCAGCCCCTCTTTCTCCCCTGGTTGGCATACTTGAAAGAATTGGATACATTTTTTCTTTCTCACTGCTCACTGTGTGACCAGCTGTGGCCTACTGCCTCATCGGCCATTTCACTGAAACTGCCTTCCTGAGCCACCAGGCTGCCTCCTGGTGCTTTCTCAGGGGTCCCTAGGGCTGTCAGAGCACTGAGCATGTGGGCCCTCCTTTTCCTTTTGTACACTCCTCCTCTGACAGCACTGCTCTCTTCTGGTCTTTTTCCTCCCTTAGTTCTCCTACCCCTGTCTCCTTCCTGGACTTGTCTCTTCCTAGAGATGCTGATGTCTTTAGTTTCTGATTATATATCCAACTATCTTCTAAGCAGCCACCTATACATCTCAAAGGAACGTAAACCTCAGCATGTCCCTCACCCCCAAGCCACTCTCCTCCCCTGTTGTCCTGGTTCGGTGAATGGAAACACTGTATACTGAGTTGTCCAGACTAGAAATGAAGGTTTTTAGTTTAGATTTCTCTCTCCCTCAATTTCCACATGTAGTTAATTAACAATTCTCTTCTCTGATACACTGCTGTATGGCTCTCCCACTTCCCCATTTCATTCCACCTTTATTGTGAGATCCTAGGTCCGGCTACAATCTCTTCTCATTGCATTACCACCAAGCAGCCTCCAGTTTCATCCTGTTTCATTCTCTCTGCTTACCCAGTGTTCTTTCTAAAATGAAATCTGCTGTCTGATTATGTGAGCTCTTCAGTGGATCCTCATGACTTGTAGCATCAAATCTAAACTCTTCAACTTGGTTAACATGTTGAAGGTTTACTTACCTTACTGGCTTTATCTCTTGCTCTATTTTTCCCTACTCCCAACCAAGCTGGCCTTTTAGTTCTTTCTACTGTCTTTTTGCCACCCTCTGTTTGGAACCCTCTTGTGCTTTTTCCCAAGATAACTCCTACTCCTCTAGCAGGTCTGACCTTGGTGTTATAAAGTCTGACTGTTATATAGATCAGTGTATATTTGCTGCCCCAGCTCACGTCTTTCTACAGATGCTGGTAATCTCCTGCTAGCTTGTCTTTGTTCCCATGATATTGATGAATGGGGATAGAGGCAAAGCCATTATAGTTTCTCCATAGCTCTCAGGGCCTGGCACATAGTAGATGCTCAGTAAATATTTGCTGAAAATACAAAGGTCCTTTTACAAATCTGTGTGTAGTCATTTACTAAACTTTTTTCATGTTTTCTGCTCCCTAGCTCTTCTCCCTCTTGTCTTCTGACTTTGTGAGAATCCCAACTCTTATGCTACCCTTTCTCCCTGTTTTGAATCTCTTCTTGGTCCTGGACAGTGTAGAGCATCAGCCCAGCATATGTATGTCCTGGGTTTGACTTCCCTCTCCCCCTTCTCTCCCTCTTTCACTTTTGCAGTCAGTGGTTCAGTTGGTTTAAGCATAGGCCCAGGCCCTGAGGATGGCCCTGTGGTCCAAGCATGACAGCCTCAGATGTTAAAAATAGCTTGGTACTCGAATATCAGCCCAGATGGGATTGTTGAATGGATCCCAGTCAGAGCAAATGCGGGAGTCTGCCTCAGTGTCTCCCCTTCTCTCACCATAGATAGATAGATAGATCTCTTCTTGAAATCATAACTCAAAAAAAAAAAAATTCTAACATGTCCATCACTCTTGAAAATGGCCCCCTACAAGCTATTTTGATTTTTTCAAAGCCAGTGCTATTACAGTGGATAGCAGTGCAGAAGGAACAAGTAGACATGTAAATGTGAGTTTTTAAGCCTGTAGGGCACCAAATTTTTTTTTGTCACTTTTTAAACTTGTTTTTAAGTGAATAAATGTAGTCATTTGAAAGAATGTAACTGATTGGGTGGAGTCTCCTGGTGGTTTGGCTCCTCTTTATTTTCTTCTATTTTTAACCTGGGCCAGACTTAGTAGAAAGATGTGTATGTAGAGCAGTGGTTTGCTAGATTATCTTCAGGAGAACATGCTAATTGAGGAATTCCTCTACAAAAGAGCAAAAATAAAATTCTGTGAATGAGGTCTCAAAACTATTTTCAATTTGACTCCTAACTTGGCTAGTGCTTTAAAAAAAAAGTTAATATTGTTGAAGTTATTTGGCAGATAAAAGGAAATTTACTTGGAAACTGGTTATCAAAGATGTTTAATGTTTTCCTTACCTGTGGATTTTGATAAGGCTCCTAGGAATTACATTTTTTTCATTTTCTAATTAGAATTGAAGTAGGGCGATAAGTTAAAATTTTAGCCCTTCTCACGGGCAGTAATGCTGTAACAAAGTATAATTATTTGCTTGTAATGAGTTAAAATAGCAATAGTTCTCTATAAGTAAACAATTATCCAGGTATCCTATAGTGCAGAACAGGGTTGTTTTATACTTTGCTAGTGTTGAAAAAACTTCAACTTTGCATTTTTGGTAAGTGGTTAGTACTACAAGTATTTGCTGCAGATTCACTTGGATTACATATGTGCTCCTCAAACTTTAAAATACATATTTTAGTCATCTTGACTTTTATTAAACTGCTGGTTCTGACTGGTTTCTGACAAGCTCCCTGGTGATGTTGAAGCTGCTAGAGCGTGGACCACACACTGAGTAGCAAGGGGCTATATATTTTTTTTTTGTATTTTTCTGAAGCTAGAAACGGGGAGAGACAGTCAGACAAACTCCCGCATGCGCCCGACTGGGATCCACCCGGCACGCCCACCAGGGGCGAGGCTCTGCCCACCAGGGGGCGATGCTCTGCCCCTCCGGGGCGTCGCTCTGCGGCAACCAGAGCCACTCTAGCGCCTGGGGCAGAGGCCAAGGAGCCATCCCCAGCGCCCGGGCCATCTTTGCTCCAATGGAGCCTTGGCTGTGAGAGGAGAAGAGAGAGACAGAGAGGAAGGAGGGGGGGGGGTGGAGAAGCAAATGGGCGCTTCTCCTATGTGCCCTGGCCGGGAATCGAACCCGGGTCCCCCGCACGCCAGGCCGATGCTGTACCGCTGAGCCAACCAGCCAGGGCCAAGGGGCTATATTCTGTCAGACATTTTATAACCCATCTTAAAGGAGTGTGTGCATTTCTTTTTATTAGCAATTTTCTTTATGTCCTTATTTTTAGGTTAAATAAGTAATAGTTTTGTTCTAAAATAGAGTTCCTTTAGAATAGCAGTTAAAGAGTGTAAATTATAAGCACTTTGGGGCTGTTAGATTTTTAAATCTCTCAGAACCATTGCTTATAAATCAATCAAGTAACCATCCTACACTATAACTAGTGATGTATGTCTTACTTACCAAAGACTATGAACATTTTTTTCCTATCATTCATTGCATTTATTTAAATAATTCTATTTTAGACTGTTGCTTTCTCTTGACTTCAGGAGACTTATCTTCTCTTTCTCTCAGGGAATACTCAGGTTAATTGACCTTTTCCATTTAGTTCAGTCTGTACGAATTATGGCTGTATCCAGCTGAATATATACCTTTTCATATTTGCATTTTCTTTGAAAGTTTCTTGCTAATATACTTGCCTTGAGAAAAACAAACTGTTCGTTTGCTAGAACTGCCATAAGAAAGTACCACACACTGAGTGACTTGAACAACAAAACTATTTCCCTCACAGTTCTGGAAGCCAGAAATCCAAGGTGAAGGTATCTGCACAGTGGGTACCACTGAGGGGCTGTAAGGGAGAGTTTGTTCCATGCCTGTCTCCTAGCTTCTGGCACTTACCAGCAGTCTTTGGCATCGCTTGGCTTCTGCATCACCTAATCTTTGCCTTCATCTTCATGAGGCATTCTGTGTTTGTGTGTTTGTGTCTATTTCCAAATCTCCCCTTGTTCTAAGGACACGATTATACTGGAATAGGGGTCCATCCTACACTGGTATGGCCTCATCTGCAGTGACTCTATTTCTAAAGAAGATCATATATTGAGGTACTAGGAGTTAGACTTCAACATTTTGAGTACATACAATTCAACTATAACACAAATCATGAATTTTCAGCATCTTAGAAAGAAGTTGTAGGAAAGATACCCAGATCATTGTCCAAATTGCTCTTTTAGTGCCCCTTTGCAGGCTTCTATTGTCCTAGTGCAGCAGGAGTTTGTGTGCTCTTTAAAAAGCACTGATTAGTCTGGAGATGTCCCTAAACAGTGGCTGGTGGTATTTATGAGTTCTTTTCTTGCCAGAGGTTTGTCCTCAGTACTAGTTCTTTAATGTTGCCCTGTTTGTGCCTCTAGGAGACGTTGATCCAGCAGCACGTGTCATTTCATTAGGTCCTGTATCTGATGTTGTGGATAGTGGAGTCCTCCAGCAATTGAATGAGAGCAGTGGACACATCTCAGCATGTCGGTCTAGAGAGTTGCGAATCTGAACCTGGGACAGGCTGGGGCCATGAGGCGGAAACAGCAGCCTCTGCCAACACCGGAACAAGCCGCTTCCAGATAAGGCATCAACAGCCTTTTGTAATGGAAACCACGTGAGGGTTAATCTTCTCTTGAGAATGGCAGTCAAGAAATGAGATGGCTAACTTGACTACTGAGCAGTTACACCCAGAAGAGCATCAACGAGATGACTGAGCCGGAGAAGAAATGGTTGTAATGGTAATGGTATGGGGGAAATGAACTTGAGTTTTAAACTTGGTTTGAGTTACAGTGTCTCTGAATTGAACATCCCATGTTGGAAGAAGATACATTTGGGGGCTCCAGGACTACAGTAGAAAAGTATAGCACAAGCAGTAAAATCTTCTAGTAAAAACTTACATGCAGGACAACAAAATGAGTAAAAGATATCCAAATACCAGATAATCCACCAGGAAGGCTTTTGTTTAGGCATTTGTTTCAAGAGGAGCAAGGGATGAGGGAGAAAAATCGGTTTTATCCACCAGAGCCAGTGGTATAAATTACCTATTAGGGTAAAAGAAAAATGTGAAAGACTGTTAGTATAACAGCATGGATTCAGATGGCTTAGGGAAGTCACACCAACCTGAGAGGAGGGATACTGAGCCCATTGTAAGTATCATTGAAAACAAACAACGTGCCAGTCAGCATGTCACAAAGTGAATGAAGGACAACAAGCAGTGGATCAGAAGATTTTGTTGACCTTCATGGGTTTACAGCCTCTGTCTCTAAACAAAGTATGGAAACAGGAAACAGAGTTTTTATTTTGCTTTTGTTTTTGTTTTGTTTTGTTTTGTTCCTCCCTCCCCACTTCCCCACCCCTACTAAATAGAAATGAGGGTTCTTAGTCTGTTTCTGGCAGTCTGTTAATTTATTAGGATAGTTGTCTTTCGTTTGCTTTTCAATAGGCTTAGTAAATTTAGTTAAAGAGCACATCTGTATGCTACAACTTGATTACATCTTTTTTCTAGCTATTTTGCATTTTTTTTTCTTTTACCATGTTTCAGTTTCTGCATGTAGAATTAAATAAAAACCAAACTTGTAAAGTTGTAACATTTCACATGGAAATGCTGCCCTATCTTCACCAGCTTCAGAAATCTGACCTTTGCCAATGCTGCAATAAAGTGTTGTAATTTAGATCTGCTCTGGTTGCGTTTTATTTGGTTTGGGTTTTGGAAACCTATTAACTGGATAAATCAGTGTCTTTCAAGGTTATTCTTCGTCCTTTATAAAGTAGTCTCAGAGATGATTTCTTCAGCATGTCACTAGTAATGTTGCTCTCACTTCAGCATTGTGTGTTTGCATTGCTCTCTTGGTGCCTGACTCGTTCGCTTACCTTTGGGTCCATACAAAAAGTAGCCTGTGGAGTCCAGTGGAGTAAATAAGCTTAAGCTAGTTTAGATGGAAATTATTGGCATTGCATGATCTAACGTGTGTTCATGATTTTACGTGTGTGCAACAGGGGTGATAAAAGCCTCTGTAAGGCAGGCGACTCAGAAACGAATTGCAAGAACCATTGCCTTCCCTTTCTAGGTGTTCATTTCAAGGCTGACTTACACAATCCAAAGGAATGCCTGTAATCACTGTTGCTAAAATATCTAAAATTCAGTAAGAGTCATTAGAATTCAAAAAGAAATAGAATTTTTTAACCAAAAGAAAGTTTCAAAAGTCCTTAATTCTGTTAATGCTATTTTCCAACCCTCTTCACTGGTCATATTGCTGGTGTTAAGCCAGGAATGATTATACTGTATATCATGCACAGGGCAGACACTATTTGAAAGTCAGCTGTAATTCATCTTCATTCACCTTTCATAAGTTGTCTAGAAAGAAAAAGGTCACTAAACAGGTATAATGTATTTGAAGAATCATAAAGTAGGTCAAATAAGTTGGCACTTTATTCAGTTAGACTATTCTAGCAAAGATAGATTAGTGGTGACCAAAAGACTAGTAACATGTAAGGTAGATTCTGTGACAGCCACCAATAAGCTTGCCGTATCATTTTTTTAAAAGGAGTTGGGGGGGGTAGACCTGATTTTTGGAAAATACTGTTATTCTCATAATCTTGTCAGTCTTTTCAACTTCTCCTTCACCCTGGTGATCTACGAAAGGAAGATGTTAACAAATCAGATGTTAGCTGTCAGACTTTGCCTTTTAATCCTTTGATCCCTCTGTGGGAACTAATAAGCTGAAGAGGCCTCTGGGAACCTAAGAGTCTGTCCAGGGGAGAGCTGCCCAGGCTCTTGAGTACTCTTAGTCTCCGTACAGTCATTACAGACTTGACCCATGGAAAACCCAGTGGTCAGACAGAAGAAAGGATACAGATAGCACACAGTAGCTAGATGAGCTAAACAAGAAGCAAGACTAGAAAAATAAACACGTAAGCAAGACTCAGAAACACAAAAGAGCAGAGAGCATGGCCCAGACCCCTGGGAACTGTGATCCTGGAATGTCTGGAATGTTAGCATGGGAAGAAACAGTTTGCAGATGGGGGATCATCAGAGGTATGGGGGCTTAACTCTTTTCAGTGTTGTGAGATCAGTCATTGGTGGTGTTAGTTTTTTGTGATTAGCAGAAATAACTTCATTAAAGGAAGTAAATAGACTAGAATAGTGAGGCCAACAGCAAAGAAAGGTAGGCTTCAGATTTCTTAATAGCTACAGCCATATCACATCATACTCCTGGAAAACTTGAGGGTATGCTTTTTGTTTCTGTTTTTAGATTATACTGATTTTACAGAGGGTTAGGGGGACAAGAAGTATCAACTCATAGTTGCTTTGCTTTAGTTGTTCATTGATTGCTTCTCATATATGCCTTGATAGGGCAAGCCCAGAGTCTTGAACCAGCAACCTTAGCATTCCAGCTCTATGCTCTATTCGCTGTGCTACCACAGGTCAGGAACCATTATGGTTTTTTAAAAACAACAAAATATTTCTTATAAAAGGCAGAAAAGAACCAAACCAGTGGTGGTGCAGTGGATTGAATGTCAGCCTGGGATGCTCAGCATCCTAGTTTGAAACTCCGAGGTCGCCTGCCAAAGTGTGTGCTCGCCAGCTTGAGCGCAGGGTTGCTGGCTTGAGCGTGGGATCACTGACATGAACCCAAGGTCACTGGTTTGAGCCCAAGGTCGCTTACTTGTTAAAGCACTTATGAGATCAATAAACAACTAAAGTGAAGCATGATGCTTCTCTCTCTCTCTCTCTCTCTCTCTCTCTCTAACCCTTCCATATCTCTCAAAGGGGGGGGCAGAAATATATCTCAGGTATCCTACTAAAATGGCTTCAAAGTTTTGTGTTTTTTTTTTATACTCAGGGTTAAATTTCCAACTATCCAGAAGCCAATGTTACTTAGTTGCGAACGAAAGGTACCCAATTTAAATTCACCTAAACTCACAGGAGATTATTGTAAGGATCCTAAAGTTTAAGAACAAGACAAGAATATTGTTGGGCTTTGGAAATAACTAAATGGGCCTGACCTGTGGTGGTACAGTGGGCAGAGCATCAACCTGGAACACTGAGGTCACCGGTTTGAAACCCTGGTCTTGCCTGGTCAAGACACATACAGGAAGCAACTACTATGAGTTGATGCTTCCTGCTTCCCCCACTTTCTCTCACTCTCTTTCCCACCCACCTCTCTCTAAAAATCAATAAATAAAATTTTAAAAAAACTAGATGCAGTCTGAACTCTTCATGTGCTTTCTGCTGCTCGACTTTATTCTTCCTCACTGTTGGTGTGTGCTGTGGCTGCCATAATGTAATACCACAGCCTGGGCAGCTTAAGCAGCGAGCATTTATTCCTCTCAGTTGTGGAGGCAGGAAGCCTAACATTAGGGTGCCAGCATTGTCAGTTTCTGGTGAAGTCTTGGCTTGCTGTTGGCTGCCTTCACACTGTGTCCTCACATGGCCTTTTCCTCTGTGCACTGGTATCTCTTCCTCTTGTAGGGACACCAGTCCCATTGGGTTAGGGACCCACCCTTATGACCTAATTTAACCTTTGTTCCTTCATGAAAGTCTTCATCTCCAAATACAACCTCACTGGGAATTGGAGTTTCAACCTATGTATTTACTGGGGGTGACACAATTCAGTTCATAACACTAAACTTGGCTGAGAAAAGTCCCTGAGTGTTAATATCTTACAGCTATAAACATGACATGGACTTCACAGCCCACAGACTGGCCAGTCGTGTTTGGTGTAGGTGTCTGTCATTGATCTGTGGTCATGGGTGTAGGCCCTATGGAATAATGGTTGCTCTCCAGGATCCTTCATAATTACCTGGGGGAGGACCACTTACTATATTCAGTTATGCTAAATTGGGGTTCTATTAAGATTTTAAATATGAGGTTTGCCATATAGCTATAAGTGTATGTAAGGCCAGCAGTTGCTGCGGTGGTGGCCATGCAGGTTCACACTGGATTTGGGCAGATGATAAAGAAGCAGTGAAGCCAAAAAATGGTGGGCCTTCCGTTTATTGAGGTCTCCCACCGGCAGACAAGCAAACACACAGAGAAGACCGCTTCCCTCTCATTCAGAGCTCCCAAAGCCCTGACACATTCTCCAGTTCTTCCTGGAATCAAAGGCCCCCACAAGCCTCAGTAGGTCTTCCAAAGCCCCTCAGCATTCTGCATCTGCATTCCTCCTCCTCTGTGAAAACTGGCTAGGGCAACCAAAAACCCCTCCTCCAACAAACAGCAAAGCAATGGCCCTTCCCAAGCAGGAAGGTAATTTGTAATCTGTCGCAGCCTTTCACAGAATACATACACATGGCACTGCCCAATACAAACTATAAGGGAGCAAACTAAAACATTTGTTAGAACTTATTTGCCCAACAGTGTATTTCTAAAATTTGGTTTTTAAATAATTCCAAATGTATTGTCTATACAAGCTCTCATCAAAACATTCCTTTTACCTTGTGTGGCTGGTGCCTGGGGGTAGCTATCCCAGCTCTCAGTCTGGTGTTCTTCCCTAGACTTGTTTTGAATGAACACAAAATGGAGGTGAAGTCAATTTAAAGTAAACTTAGAAATCTTTAGTGTGTTTCAAGTAAAGTCATCTTTTAGGCATTCGTGTGTGTGTGTGTGTGTTGGCTTTTTTCTTGTTTGTTTTTTACCTTTGGAAGTCCAAAGTAAATTCAGCCATCTTCTGTTGTATCAATAGATATGCTTCTTTCCAGAAGAGAAACTTCCAAAATTGTTGGATTATTAAAATGCTCATTTTCTTAGAAGCAGTTCTAGTTTTATAGTTATTGGGAAAAGCATTTCAAATTCTGTTGGATGTGTGCATGTATGTGTATAAGTACTCATGTTTTTACCCTTTCTTTGGCTTTCTACATGATATTGTATAGTCAATTTTATTTTGGATTCATGGGCACACAATGCAATACAGATCATGTACCAGAAATGTACACTAGAAACCTATTTAGTCTTATTAACCAGTGTTGCCCAGTAACCTTAATTTAAAAAATAAAACCAAAATATATACATAAATACTTGGCAACTAGTGGACGAGAAAGATATGTTGACAAATAATTTATTGACTCTGTTCTCTATTGAACTGATAAAAGCACTGAACATACAGTGGTGCAGGGGGAACTTCCTGTCCTTATGGAACTGACATTTTAGTAAGGGAAAGAGATAAGATGTGAAAAACCTAGTGAATTTTTTATGGTATCTGTAAAGTGCTTATTGTAACGAGTGACACATAGGAAGGGTTTGATTGATGACAGCTACTGTTGTATTATACCTTTGCATCTGCTGTTTCCTCGGCCGGGAATATCGTGTCCTTTACTACCTACCTGGCTTGTGCTTTTTGCCTCTCAAAATTCAGTTCAGGCTTTGCCTCCTCTAGGAAACCTTGCTCTCCTCACCACCCACTATTTGATTTAGGTACTTTTCTTGAGATTTATTAAAATGCCTCTCTGCCAGCCTGCCTGCCTGCCCCAGGGGCAGATGATTTTTAAAGGAGTGTGGTTACTCAGCTGCTGTTTTGCAAAAGAGACAAGCAGAGCCCCCTGTATAGGACTACATGGCTAGGGATAGGGACCCCTCTGAAGTGTTCAACAAATGCTTCCTTCCTGATATGGGAATTCTGAGGGCATCTGCTCAACCCTCAAGAAGTGTGTGTGGCCATGTTTTGAACCACCTGCCGCGTTCAGAACAGGACTTCTGCACTTGACCCAAATTCTGCCTGACCTTACTTTAACTCTTAACTTGCCTTGTCTGGTTTGACCAGTTGAGCTCAGGAATTTAGGAAGTGGAAACAGGTCCCACTAGTCTTCCATTTCCTGGTTTACACTGACCAGATGGTGGCATGGCAACTTTGGGGTCAGCACTAACAGGAAATTTCTCATCTAGATTGATGGGCAAAGAATGTCATTCCAGTTCCATGAACTGTTTGCTTTGTAATTGAAGAGGTGAACAGGTGGGATTCATGTACTCACCAAGAGCTCTATGCACCTATTTTACTTGCCATTAGGGGGTGCTTGGGTCTGGTACATATTTTCAACATAGGCCTAGAGCAGCGGTTCTCAACCTGTGGGTCGTGACCCCGGCGGGGGTCGAATGACCAAAACGCAGGGGTCGCCTAAAGCCATCGGAAATACATACACAGGGGTCGCCTAAAGCCATCGGAAATACATATTTATTATACAATACGTGACCCACAGGTTGAGAACCCCTGGCCTAGAGGCTAGAAATACCTACTGTGCTCTGACCGGCAGTGAAGGTGCCAAGCTGACTATTGGCTATTCACTCATTTATTAGATGTTTATTGAGGACCAGCTTTAATACCTTCTATCTGTGACTTTGGGTAGTTACTAACCTTTAGACCTCAGTTTTCTATAAAATGAGGTTATTAGGGTTGTATGCAGACTCAATGGGGCAGCAGGCATAAGGGTCCTCATACAGTGGCTGTTGTATAGTGAATGCTCAAGGAAGGTTAACTGGTATCACTACCACAGCTTCTGTGCGCAGATGCAGGGTTGGATACAAAGTTGACCAAGCGACTTTGCCCTTGGACTCATAAACCCTTCAAGTGTGCAGAGTGAATATGAATTTTAAACTTTGATAGCTAAAATGACCCATAATATACAGTGAACTGTATACTTTGTTGCTCACAGAAAATGCCTGAACAGCACTACGAATGCCACCCTCAGGGCCACTCTGGCTTGGACCAAGTCCTGTGTCCTTGCCAAGATGCTAAATAGAGAAATAATATTCCCATTCCCCAGAGAGCACTGGCCACTTAGATTCAGGCTTAATTAAATCTTTCTTTCTTCATGAACATTTTCCTGTATGTCTTTTCCCCAATAACAGGTGCTGGTGGTTGATTTTAATATTGAGAAATACATGGTGGTCCTATAGTTCACATGACTCCAGAAGCATCATGGAAGCTTCTGAGTCCAATGTCCCCTACCAGAATGGGCTACTGGGTCAAACCACCCCAAGTGTTTTTCTAAGATATATCAAGAATGGGGGTCAGGCTGACAAAATTTCAGGTCGCCCTTTGGAAGAGGTGGGGATACTCAAAACCATACATGCTGGTGATTTTTTTTCAGCAGTCAGAGTGGGCCAGAAAAATGCTCTGGAGCTCATCTTCAGATCAAAGTGGATTTTTGCTGGGCTTCTTGAGAGGGCATTGGCAAAGAACAGGAAGTGAAAGGAGCCAACCAGGAAGCAATTTTAAAATAAAAGAGTAGTTTTCCAGTTTAATCAGCTTGACCCCTTGTGTGTAGCACAGGGGCCTGTGGGGGTTGGTTTTCAACTCAGTGAGCCCACTTTTACTAGGACTTCTGTGTGCACAGAGGCTGTTGATTAAACATTGAAACTAGGAGACTCATAGGGGATGACCGAAATCTTTCAATAATTTATATATCTTGTGCAAAGCTGCACACAGAATGTGTGTCCTTTACACATCAATACAGAACTGGCTGCCGCACTGCCCTGTTCTGTGATTCTGGTGTGGTGGAGCGGTGCTGCACACGGAATGTGTGTCCTTACACATCAATACAGAACTGGCTGCCGCACTGCCCTGTTCCGTGATTCTGGTGTGGTGGAGCGGTGCTGCACACGGAATGTGTGTCCTTACACATCAATGCAGAACTGGCTGCCGCACTGCCCTGTTCCGTGATTCTGGTGTGGTGGAGCGGTGCTGCACACGGAATGTGTGTCCTTACACATCAATGCAGAACTGGCTGCCGCACTGCCCTGTTCCGTGATTCTGGTGTGGTGGAGCGGTGCTGCACACGGAATGTGTGTCCTTACACATCAATGCAGAACTGGCTGCCGCACTGCCCTGTTCCGTGATTCTGGTGTGGTGGAGCGGTGCTGCACACGGAATGTGTGTCCTTACACATCAATGCAGAACTGGCTGCCGCACTGACCGGTTCTGTGATTCTGGTGTGGTGGAGCGGTGCTGGCTGTGAGCTAAAGCTGGCTAGAATCCTGGTCCTGCCACTCACTGGGTAAGTGTCATAACCTAAGCTTCATTTAACTAATGTGTGCCATGAAAATTGAGTCAGGAATCTTCCAGGTTGGTGGTGAAAATTAAATGGAAAGCATTCATTTAACACTCGTGCTAGGCTGAGGTCACAGTGATACACAAGGAAAAATCCTGCTTCTATGGAGCTTACCCTCTAGGAGAGAGAGGTACACATAATGGAAAATTCAGAAAAATATCAAATATAGATAAGCTGTGATAAATACTGTGATGGGCTGTCCAGACTGCCTTCTCTGAAGGCCTTGTTCTGGGAGCACTGTTGACCAGTGGCTTTGAGCTGTCAGCTCCTTCTAGGGTAGGCTCAGCTGCAGATGTTGCTGGAGGTGGCCCAGAGAGCCCGCATGCAAAGACTGATCATTGCGAGAGTACAAAGGCCTGGCCATCCTTGACTCACAGCTGGATCCAAGTCAGGGTCACTCCATCTGCAGAGCTCTGTATGGGCACTGTTGTTGAGCCTGCATCATGGCCATCTTGCCTCTCTGCCCTTCCTTCCTGCCCTCCTTCCACAGTTGATTCTAAACGTGTTCCCTAAGGAACATCCCGTGCTCTCAGCTCCTGGGCTCCGCTTTTTTGAGACCCAGACTGCAACCCAAGGGCTCTGCCAGGTGAGGTGTTGTGACTGCCTCTTGAGATTGGGCCTATAAAGAAAGAGCCCTCCCTGTAGACAGGCGGCTCAGCCAAGACCTGATGACAATAATAAGCCCTTTGAAGATGAGGTTGCACATCCCAGCAGATGAGGGAGAAAAGGACAGGCATGGCTTAATGGAGTAACAGAGGGGAAAAGAAGTGAGAGGTGGAGGAAAGTAGAAGAGCTTTGAGAGGTAGGGCCCGTATTGGAGAAGACTTTGTCCGCCAGAGTGAGGACGTTGAATTTTCTTTTAGGTGTGACATAATTGATTTGATCTGATTTTAAAGGGTCACTGTGGCTGCTGAATGGAGAGGGAGAATGAAGGGGCTAAAGTTGGGTTGGGGAAACCTGTAAGGAGAGAACAACGAGAGTCTGGGCAAGAGACGACGGGGATGATGGCGGAGAGAAGGAGGCAGAATCAAGATACATGTCCTAAGTAGAACTGAGAGGATTTGGTGAGGGAGTCTATGTAGGAGGGGTGGTATGAAGGAATTGTTGGGTTCCTGGTCTTAGCAATTGGGTGGGTGGGGTATTGTGAAGGAGCTCTTGCAGACAATCCCAGGTGGTATCATGCATTGAGAGGGAGAGCTGTTGGTAGGTTCCTACTTCCTCTGTTCCAGTAGTTTGCCTGGCCTGGCTTTGTATCTAATATTTTTACAAGTTGCCAGTGAAAATGGCCACAAGCCAAATAGAACTGGTTTCTGGAGACTTCCTAGTCTACAGATGGGCAGGCAAAGGTCTTGGCCAGAGAGCTGATATGACATTGCCCTGGGAAAGGGAAAGGAGGCACATGAAGGGGGTGAGGATGCTCTTTTTCAGAACTGCTATTCACGGTGGAGCCTTATAGCTCAGCCTGGCCTGGCCTCAGCCGGGGCCTGAAGAATGAGGGTGTTGCTCTCTGCAGGGGCCCTGTGTCACTGGTGAGAAAGGGGCTGAATGTAAACTGATCTCTCTCTCTGTTCGGCTGACCTGGATTTTCCTTTCCCTGTAATTTGACTTTTGTTTGTGTGCTTTGCATGCTCTCTGAGAGACTCGGGAGGTATAACAGAGGTGGCCCAGGCTGGAGGTGTCTGTGATCACTGCTCACCTGGATCAGGCTGGAAGCCTCCTTTCCCAGCTGCATCCTGCCGCTGTCCCTCCCAGCGGCCCAGGCCTCATTCAGCAACTACCCTGACTTCCTAAAGACCTGCCACCTGGCAAACCTCACCCAACCCAGGGCTTTGTCCTCTCTCTTCCCCTCCACTTCACAGTCCGCTGCACTGGGAACCAGGGGAAGGTGCTATTGGCCGACACAGCCCTCATGGGAAAGAGGCTCTGGTCACTCCCTCAGAGCCTGTTGGGAAAGAATCAGAAGGTGGGGGAGATCTATGGCTGGCGGAAGAGTGTTTTGGTGCCTTGTGCCAGCTCTGTGTGACATAGGTGTTCTCACCCCTTCTGTAGTCATCCAGTGTTTCCACCCGGGCTCCCAGTGTTCTCAGATTCTGCTGTTTCCAATCTGAAAACAAATATGGAGGTCAATGCATGAAAATTAGGCAATACTCTTTTGCATTACTGGGGGAGGAAATCTAAAATAAGTACAAAAATGCCTAATTTTGTCTTACTTTTTGAGAACTTTTTATCTGAAAGTAATCTGTGTGTGTGCATTAAAACTTTCTCTTTTAAATTTATTTTTAGTTATTGTGTTTACATGGTTTCATGTGTCCCACTCAATATAACACCCTCTACACCCCACATCGTGGCCCCCATGCCCTATGCAAAGTCTCTTTTCACTCCCATCTTACCCCCTTCATCCCCCTCTCCCAACCTCCATCCCCCCTTTCCCTCTGGGAATTGCTACCCTGTTGTCTGTATCTATGTAGTATGTATATAATAATTTGGCTAATCCCTTCACCTTCTTTAATCCCATCCCTTCTTTCCCCTTCTCTCTGACAGCTGCCCATCTGTACACTGTAATATTGCCTCTGTTTCTATTTTCCTCAGTTTATTGTGTTCATTAGATTCCACATATAAGAAATCATATGATATTTGTCTTTCTCTGCCTGGCTTATATCATTTAGCATAATAATCTCCAGGTCCATACATGCTGTTGCAAAATGTAAGATTTCCTTCTTTTTCACGGCTGCATGGTATTCCATTGTGTACATGTGCCACCACTTTTTTATCCACTCATCCACTGATGGACCCTTGGGCTGTTTCCAGAGTGTGGCTGTTGAAAACAATGCTGTAACGAACATGGGAGAGCATATCTTCTTTTGATTTGTGTTTTGGGATTCTTAAGATATACTGCTAAAAGTGGGATAGCTGGGTCATAAGGCAGTTCCATTTTTAATTTTTTTTTTTCTGTATTTTTCTGAAGCTGGAAACGGGGATAGACAGTCAGACAGACTCCCGCATGCGCCCAACCGGAATCTACCCGGCATGCCCACCAGGGGGCGACGCTCTGCCCACCAGGGGGTGATGCTCTGCCCCTCCGGGGCGTCGCTCTGTCATGACCAGAGCCACTCTAGCGCCTGGGGCAGAGGCCAAGGAGCCATCCCCAGCGCCCAGGCCATCTTTGCTCCAGTGGAGCCTCGCTGCGGGAGGGGAAGAGAGAGACAGAGAGGAAGGAGAGGGGGAGGGGTGGAGTAGCAGATGGGCGCTTCTCCTGTGTGCCCTGGCCGGGAATCGAACCCGGGACCTCTGCACGCCAGGCCGACACTCTACCACTGAGCCAACCAGCCAGGGCCCCATTTTTAATTTTTTGAGGAATCTCCATACTGTTTTCCACAGTGGCTGCACCAGTCTGCATTCCCACCAGCAGTGCAGGAGGGTTCCCTTTTCTTCACACCCTTGCCAGCACTTGTTATGTGTTGATTTCTTAATGCAAGCCATTCTGGCAGGTGTGAAGTGAGGATACCTCAATGTGATTTTAATCTGCATTTCTCTGGTGATTTATGACATTGAGCATTTTTTCATATGCCTATTGGCCATCTGTATGTCCTCTTTGGAGAAGTGTCTATTCAGGTCCTTTGCCCATTTTTAATTGGATTTTTTGTCTTTTTGGTGTTGAGTTTTAGAAGTTCTTCATAAATTTTGGTTATTAAACTCTTATCAGATGTATCAGCGAAAATAGAGTGAGTTGTCTTTTTATTTCGTTAATGGTATCTTTTGCTGTGCAAAAGCTTTTTAGTTTTATATAGTCCCATTTGTTTATTTTGTCCTTTAATTTCCTTTTCCATGGAGATATATCAGCAAAAATGTTGCTGTGGGAGATTTCTCACAGTCTGTTGTCTCTGTTTTCTTCCATGATTTTTATGGTTTCGTGACTTACGTTTAAGTCTTTTATCCATTTTGAGTTTGTTTTTGTGAATCGTATAAATTGGTAATCTAGTTTCATTTCTTTGCATGTACCTGTTCAGTTTCCCCAACACAATTTATTAAAGAGACTGTCTTTGCTCCATTGTATACTCCTGCCACCTTTGTCAAATATTAATTGACCAAAAGGCGTGGGTTTGCCTGACTGGTAGTGGCACAGTGCACAGAGCATTGAACTGGGATGTGGAAGACCCAAGCGCAAAACCCTGAGATTGCCAGCTTGACTGCAGGCTCATCCGGCTTGATTGCAGGCTCACCAGCTTGAGTGCGAAGTCACTGTCTTGAGTGTGGGAGCATAGACATGATCTCATGGTAGCTGGCTCATCCCAAAGGTCATTGGCTTGAAGCCCAAAGTCCCTGACTTAAGCCCAAGGTTGCTGGCTTGAGCAAGAGGTCACTGGCTCAGTTGGAGCCTCCCTACCACCCCAGTCAACGCATCTATGAGAAGCAATCAATGAACAACTAAAGTGA